>NC_140303.1:6234047-6633547 GCF_964211825.1 Aythya ferina
GAGCAAGGAGTCACTGCGGAAAATTCTGGTTGGTTCCACGAGGTGATTTGGTTCCCCATGACCTCCACAGGGTGAGACATGGGTTTATTCACAGCGTGCGCAGGTCCCCAGGCAGGCATGTGCTGCCGCCCATGAAGGACTCTCCCTAGACATGGCTGCTTAAGGGTTCCTGCCACAGATCAGATGCTCTGCCATATAAAACTGGCAAATCTGAACAGCGTGTGTGGTGGGGGGGAGGCACAGCACAGGGTTAGAGAGGGGGGAAGTGAGAGATTTGCTGTCACCTTTGTGGAGCTGAGAGCAGGGAGCATCTCTGCAGGAACGGATCCTTCCCTGCTCAGAGCACAGACCTCGCCAGCACAGTCTGACTCTTTGATGTGCTGTCTGATCAGATGAAAAAAAAAAAAAAGAAAGATTAAAATCACACATGGCATAGGGACACTTTCATAATATACAGAGGAAACAGGCAGCTGATCGGTTCTCTATTTCCTCCGACTCCCCAGATTGCAAGATTGAGAAGGAATCTGAGTAGGATATGAGTTCCACAGAATCAAAGAAAAAAAAAATTAAAAAAAAAAAAAAAATCAGCAGCAAGCAATTATATTCAAGGAGACAAGACGGCAAGGCAGACCCAGAGGCAACTCCAAGGCTGCCAACACAGCAGCTGGTATCGCTCCCCGAAGAGCTCTGCGCAGAACGTCTCCGTGGTTGGTCCCCAGCGTCTCCGACTGCCACCAGAAGCGCGGAGGGGCGGAGGAGGAGGAAGAGCAGAGCGCGGGGGCGTAGGTGCCGCCTCTCCCCCTCGCTGCAGTCTGCTTCCTCTAGCAGGTCACAACTGCTAGCTGGGTCGCAACACACACACACAGACACAAAGTATTACCGAAAATGCGTGTTGAAACATATTTCTCAAGGATGCTATTAATGCCTGGGAGGAAAACGCTCGAATTGTTTGCTCGGAATGGAGAAGACAAAAATGCGTTGCATAAGCACTTATTTTCTTAGCTATCGTGGAGCAGGGTCTCGCGGCTGGAGCACGTGCCTGGGGCCAGAGAGGGCTGCACGTGGCTTCTGGCGCTCTGCTGTGGATGGGGCGATGCCAGGCGGGTTATTTCACCTTCCACTACCTCCGTTTCCCCACTGGAGTCACGACGTGATGTCCTCGCTGAAGCAGCTTTAGATCTGCTGGTGAAGAGTGCTAGGCGAGAGGCAAGCACGATTATTTAGCATCATAAATATTCATAGGATCCAGAGTTGGGCAACGGGCAGGGCTGGCTGGACCGATGACTGGCTACAGACCGTGCCCCAGAAAGCCTGCAGCCTCCCAAACGCTACGCACAGGAACTCATGCAACAGAATGAAGAACAAATACGGAGCAGAATGTTTTGGTGATTTTCTTTTTTTCTTTCTTTTTTTTCTTTTTTTTTTTTTGGCAGCTACCCCACCTCACTGAACGCACGGTTAGGGAGAGTTCTGGAAGAGAACTTGCACACTTGGTGAATGCAAATGAGAAAGTGGCTTCAAATTAAAAGGACGGTCCCCACACAGATAGACGAGACCATGGGCAATGAGGGCAGAGAGGGCAGGCGAGGAAAAAGCCTGGGTGGAGACGAGGAAATGGAAGGGTGTGCAGGCTTCAGTGGGGGCAGAAAGCAGGGCACGATGGAGCAGAGTGGAGCTCCAAGAAGAAAAGAGATTTAAATTTGACAGGAGAATGAAAACCAGGAATCCAGGGTCAGGGCTGACGAGAGGAGGAAATTATCAACACTGCAAGTGATATCTTTCTGTTGATTGTCAAATGAATAGATTTTACGGCCGGGAGCAACTGTGTAAAATCATCATAGTCTGACCTCCTCTACCCTGAAGATCAAAGAATTTCATCTCGTCATTTGAATTAGATTAATCCCACGTAAACAAAATAGCACACTAATTATCGTTAGTTGGAGGGTGCAGATTCATCACAAAGACCCCATGCCAGCATATGGTGCATAAAACAAGCCTGCAAAAATTTCTCATTTAGTCGTCATCCGACCAGGAAGGAAGGTGGAAATGACTCCATTTTCAATTTGTGCCCAACGTGGTATTTTAGCCGTGCCCGTTACAGACGGCAAGATGCTTATCAAGAACTGCACCTCCCGTGGGAAGCACACATCTCGCTGCTGGCCTCCTTCGAGGCACAGACCCAAGCAATTTGAGTTTCTTCTGCCAAAGGCGTGGAAGAGCGGCACGAAGGGCTGCGGGTGCTTGCATCGTGGAGCTCCCAGCAGGATGCTGCTCCCGAGGCACGCGTTACCTGTCTGACACCGTGCCCAGGACCCTGCCTGGCACGAGCAGGAGGGCAGACAGCAGTAGTTTTCAATAACTGCGTGTATATTTATCAGTATATAGCCAGCTTCCTGCACATTCTCATACAGCCAGTTGTTCCTCGGGGCAGAAAGGGGAACCATCCAACCCCTCAACATCAATAGCTCCAGTCCTGCTGTCAAGGTCAGCACCTCCACGTTCACAAATTCTAGCGACAGGGTTGCAGAGCTCCCCTCGCAGCTCTCCCTGCCAGGGCATCCGTTTTGTCAGCACGTTTGCCCTGACAAGACCATTGGCAGCAGATGAGAGAAACCAGTCACGTCGGAAGAAGCCCAGGTATCTGAGGGCAGGTACGAGTCACCCCAACGTGCCCTGATCTGCAAGGTTCCCGCTGTCCTCAGCAGCAGGGAAGCCGAGCTATGAGCTGGCTGTCCAGCCACCTCATATGGGGCCCACGTGCCCCATTCAGGAGCGAAAAAGAAGGTCCCAGTGCTCCCCTTTCTCTGGTGTCACCCCAGGGCTCACGCAGAGCTGGGCAAGGTACCTGATTAAATACGGAGCCCTAGAGGAACCCAACATGTTCGCAAGCTCAGCCTGTGTCTGACGAATACCTTCCTCTGAAAAGCACAGGGAGGAGGAGGAACTTCGGAGATGTCAAAATATACCATTTCAACGTTTTCAAAATAGCAGAGCTGAACTTGTTGCTTTGAGACAGCCTGTTTCTGATAAAAAGGACCCCCGAACTTTAAAACAGCAACAACAAAGAAAATGGTAACATTACTTTGGGAGCTCAATGCTCTGAGTATTAAACAAAACCACTGCTTAGGCTCAGATCAACCACTACAGCCAAATTAGAAATAATCTGCTTTATTTTTGTATCATACATACCAACGCAGGTGCGACATGAATGTCTGTTTTGGAGAGCCCAGGCCTCAGTGTTCCTTCTGTACCGTTCAGCCATAAAGCCAAAGTGGCCATGCTTCATCCGTCCCTAGCGAAGACATGGAAAAAAATGTGAGAAAACACTAACAAGTGGCAGGAAGGAATATAAAATCGTAGGCATACTTCATTGTAAGCTTGATAGGGTAAGGCTTGCATGACATCTCTGGAGGGAAGGGAAAGCGTTGAAGCCCTTACAAAGTTCCCCACGTTGTTACCGAAATTCTAACGGCTGCAAATTGCCGTCCCTCCCACGCCCGTCCTGGGCCACAACCAAACCGAAACTGGCTGCGATGGGGGCAAGCGAGGCACGGGAGAAGGCTGCCAGAGGGGTCTCCAGGGTCCAGAAGTGCAATGAGGGGTGGAAAACAACCCCCGTGAGCCCCCAGGAGTTGCTCAGGAGCCTCCTTTGTAGCCAAACCAAGCGATTGTTTAATTTGTGGGTCTGTAAAAATAGCAAAGCCAGCGGCAGGAAGGGATGGCAGGAGAAAGCAAGTGCGGAGTGAGTGACAGCGAGCGTGGCGCGGCACCTCCGGAGTGGGAGTTTGGCTTCGCAGGCAGTCACTCAGATCTCAGCGGTAGCCTGGGGCGGTTTTTTAGTTTGTAACTTTAATCTTTTAATCTTTCCCTCTCCCCGTGTGTGTGGGTGAGCGGCGCACATGGGTGGGTTGGTTCTGCAACACCTCTCCCTCATTTGCTGCTCTCCATCTGTACATGCGGTGGACCCGCGTTCAGGGCACAATGGGTTAAAAGGGAAAAAGTACCCCAAAACCGAGACCATGAGCCCGCAACGGGCTGAGCCATCACCCCAAAGAATCAGCATTCAGCAGGAGGCAGATGAGGAGAGCCGGCACCCCAAATTTCCTGCAGACAAAGCAAGTCAGGGCCAGCAGCAGAGGCCTTCATTATCTACAGGTGATTAGGCAGAGAAGCGAGCACCAGACAGTAATTAAAAACACAAACCACGCTTAACCTGGCAACGAAAGCACAGAAGTACACCTGGCTGGGGGTGCTGGCACCCGAGAGCAGCACTCTGCCAACCTGTACCCTCCAAAAGCAGCACCCAAACTCCTTGCCGCAGCCCCCAGGTTAGCGCTCGCTGCAGCTTTGGACAAGCCTCTCGCCACAAACACAGAAAGCCAGAGGGCAAAAGCTTGACCTGACAGAGAGCCACTCGTGTCTCCTGAGCTCCTGGTGCTTTACAGGGCCTCGAGTACCCAAATGCTAAGTGCATGAGCAGCATGCTCAGTGCCTCAGTCTATCCTTCTGTCAAACAGGGACGAGGATTTGCCACGTCACAGCATTTTGGGAAGCCAAGCGAAGAACCCTGGAGCCCACAGGTGAGAAAGCTGCAGAAGAGGGGAGCTCTGATTACACTCCAGGCCCTCTTTCCAAGTAAGGAGAAGGCTTCTGTGCTTCCCAGCTCCTCTCTTGGCAGTGATGTACGTGTAGGCAGTGGTCATAATCAGGAAGTGCCTCCTCCAATTTACAGCTGGTGATACCACCTGTGCCTCTCTAATTCCAGCCAAAACAACCACCTCCTCAAACCCACTTGTAAGGAAGGGCAGAGGATCCAGCAATGACAACGCCGAGGGAATAGCAAGGCTCTGGTTGAAGCGCTGACATTTTCCCCAGACGCACGCTGCTGTTAGCAGTGTTTTCTTGCTCCTTGTCAATGCAGCTGCCCTGCTCCCTGAGAGGAGTAGACCTGGGTAAAGGGGGAAAGCGCTGCAGAAGCACCGAGTGACAGGGCAGGCGCAGGACAAGAAGAAAAGGTTAAAACGTTCACATTTTGTGGGCCAACGGGGGACCCACGTATGTGCCTGCCTGGCAGCTAGGAGGGAAGAAAATGGAGTCATTACTCATCGCTTAAATTCTGTCAAGGATTTTCTTTCTGGAAAGGAAACAGCAAGTCAGTAACCGATGGTGAGGCAGAGAACACTTGAGATGTAAGTGCCTATCGGGGTGCGTGTATATACACATACTTGGCTGGTATATGCCTTTTGTCCCATGTGCTGATTTGTAAGAGCTCTTTCGTCCATGTAGCATGCCCATTTTTATTTTTATTTTTTATATTGACAATATCTAGCACCATTTTAAATTGCAAATGGTTCTCTCTACATGAAGAAAATCACAAAACGAAGGTAAAGTAGTGATGCCAAGTGTTGTAGACCTTATGATCCATTTCCAACCAGCAATAAAGCCTTCCAAAGGACCCTGGGGAACAGCCTGGCTTCCAGCATATGGCTTGCAGTCCCTATCACTGCCCTTTCACTGATGCTTCCGCTTCCAGATGAGCTGGAATGAGGTACATTTTGTGTAGCTGACAGCATGCCGTATATTGTGGCTGTTCTTCAGAGAATCACAGAATAGGCTGCGATGTCTGAGACGTGACCGAGAGGACGTTTCGCCCCCAGGAGCACGAGCCAGGGTGAGTTCTCTGATTGCTAGGAAGGTTCACTCAGCATCGCCCCGTGGCCGCTGCAGCCCTCCCGTAGTGGCTGAAGCAGTCCCCTGTTCGTGGCAGGTCTCAGTTCTGGATTAGCGTTCACTGCTTCAGTCTGCTTCAGGCCTTGTCCCGAGCTCCAGGAGCTGGCATTCGCCCTGGGCAGCTCGGCTTTTCCACGTGTACGTCCCTCGTGGGGCACGGACCGTGGTGCTGTTCTGGTCTGACTGACAGAGCCCCTGCTGGCTGCTCTGCAGCAAGCAGGGCCGAGAGGTATCAAGTTTGAGATGTATTAAATGCATTTCCAGTTAGTCTGGAGCTGTGGGTGCAAAAACCTCAAGGGAGTCGCTTACTTTCATTGCAAATATCATTTCAGCCTTTCTGATGCCAGTGGAAAATTAATAACCTTTTGAGACAACTTAAGGGCACTCTAAAAGCTACCTAAAGAAAAAAAAAAAAAAACAACAAAAAAAAACACAACAGGATCAGAATGAAAACCAACAGTTTCTGATAGCAGATAAAACACTCCCTTTCATCAGCATTTTCCTCTCTTCAGTAGCTCTTTTTTAACTTCATTTCACCCACTTCCCATAGCCTCAGAAAGTTATTTTTGAATGACCTGCTTACCACAGATTTCCTGAAGAGGCCCAGCCATTTACACATCTTTCAGAAAGCACCTTGCTGTTGCCTCGTCCTATAATTATTCGCATACAAACCTGAAGTGGGCAGCTTCTCATCTTCCATTATTTTTTTTTTTAAATGGATGATGAAAGCAGAAACAATTTAGCCGTACCGCTCTGTAAAGCTTTTGATCTGCAGCTCTCTGAGCCCAGCGCCGTCGTGACAAGCAAGCATGGGAACAACCTACTGCACGACAACCAAGAGCGTGCATTTGACGTTGTGGAAAGAAATCTGCCCAAAGGTATAAAGCAGACATCTTGCTGTCAGAGGCACTCCTGCCGTGATGCCTACAAGTCACTCTTTCCTTAGGAAAGTAGGATTTTGTTTTTTTTTTTTTTTTTTTTCTGCCGAGCTCTGTAAATGGAGTAGCTACTCCTCAAACTGATCCCACCATCTGCTAACTCCACACAGCATCCTCTTATCTCCTGACACGGGGGCTGTCTTGTCAACAGCATCCAGCACCGCGGGGCTCTGACCTGCGCTTGAGTCATCCTGGTGCTGCTGACAGACGGATGAAGAGCAACTCCTCTTCCTCCAGTCCTTAAGGACCTCTGGTGCTTGGGGCAAAGCAAATCCCCCGAAGCTTACATCCCATTACAGCCGCTGTTGATTTAGAGTCAGGTGTTCCTCCATCATTTTCTTCTAGCTGCTGCCTTGAGGTAGGGCAGCAAAATTTGTCTTCTGCTGGAGGGCCCAGGGACAGAGGGCAGGAGTGAGAGCTGCACGGACTGGAATAAAGATTGGCCTCGTGGTATCTGCGGGTCTGGCAGGAGGCAACTGGGAGCTGAGACAGGCACACGAGACGCAGGATTTAACAGACCAAAACCAAAAAGTAACAAACAAACAGAAATCAAGGCCGTGGCTGGCTTTCCTCTGTGCAAGCTCGACAGCAGTGAGAAAGGTCACAGACATGCAGTGAAGGAAAATGCGTGCACGACCTTTTCAGAGGGGTTTGCTGAGAAACAAAGCAGAAAGCACACGGTCACGTTTGAGCAGTATGTGGATCGCTGCAAGGTTCATTCCAACACTTGCTGCACAGGCCTTTTTGTTTTCAAAACGAGCTGCCAGCTTCTCAAAGACAGGATAACATAGGGCCGTGTTAAGGTGTTGATCCATCTTAATGTGGTGATTACTAGCAGGGCTGAGAGTTTCATCTGTTACCTAACATTTCCTGTAATGACACCCTCCGTTGAGATGCTTTGATCTCACTACACTTCAATCATTTGGATTAAATTTTCCATGGCAGGTATTCACCTTAAGTTCATATTTTAAAATCAATGCAGCTTTGTACCTGTTTGCAGGAGTCTGACACCCGCATCCTCCCTGCACAAGGCATTGCAATCCCTCGCTGGAGCCCCTGCCCCAGGAGCACGTTAAGCAGGTCTGCTCTCACACCACAAGAAGGAGAGCTAGGGAGATGTTCCACATCACAGATTTTTGACAAGGGATGACGTTTTTGTAGGAATGGGCCATTTTGCTCATCCCATAGGCCTTATCTCCATGCAGACCTACTTATAGCACTGGCTGTAAGATCAGAGAGCAGATCCAACACAGCGGTGGGGAATAACAAAGAAGCAGAACACCCCAAGCTTGCTGCCAGCCAGCTGCCTTGCCATAGCAAAGAGCAACCAACTGCTAAAAGATGCTGAAAGAGGCCCAGCCGTGCCTGGCAAGCACTGCTTTCTCCCCGCTGAGGAGCAGGGTTTTGGGTTCCCTGTCCTGTGCCTGGTGGCAGTGACGTAGCTCTGAGATGTCACTGAAAGTACCACGTGCAATTCTTACTTAGGGTGGGTTTGGTTACTTTTCTTCCGTTCTGTTTTTCTCAAGCAGGAATTTATTCGAGAGAGGATAAAGTGACTATGGGAGAGGAAAAAAAAAAAAAAAGTGTGAAAATGGTAAAAAGTAGCTCAACATCATCAGAAATCTGTTTAATAGCGAGACTCTTCTTGTTGAGAAGCATAACTGGTTCTCTCTAAGCAACAAGCAAAGTTACTAAACTACACTATTTTCCCTCAGCTACAAAACAGTTTAATCATTTAGATTTGAACCATATATGCATAGAAACATAACTGTTTCCCTCAGTCTTTTCACAGTACGCTGGCAAAAAAGAGGCAAATGTTTATCTTATTATCCTATAAGCGCCAAAGGGTCTGACCTGGAGTACGTGCCCAAAAAATGCAGACTGAAATAGGAAGCGAGCCTTTCTGTCTGATGAAATGCTTGTATGGCTTATGGTCACAGAGCCCCTTGCCTAGCATTTTCCTTTGTTTCCATTTCAATTCCTTTAGAAATTTCTGGTCAACAAAGAATGCAAGATCTGGGAAATCTGACCACAGCATTGCAGGGAAGAGAAACTAAAAGGAGAAGAATCCTGGCAATTACAGTGGAATAAGACGTAAGCATTGACAAAAACAGTAATAATGGAAGGCCACTGCACCACTTACCTATGGATCCAAGCAGTAGTTTCAGGTAGGCTTTATTCTAGTAATAAAAATACCTCGGGGATATAGATATCCTCACAATCAATTTCTGAAGTCAAAAACTATTGCAAAGAGCTAGACTAGATAAGAAGGATAATAGAGGTTAGATTTTCTGGTCTACGTGGATTTTAGATTTGCTGTCTCTTTCTACATGCCTGAACCTCATCCCTCCTCTTCACCTTAAAAGATAGCACATAGAAAGCCTATTACTAACTTATTACTGGAATTGCTCAGCAATTGTGTTAAGAGCACAATATGCCATAATCTCCTTTTGATTCAGAGAATTCATAGGTCAGACTTCAAAGCTGGCCTCTCATTTCCAAGCATATGTTTTGTTCGATCAGGATTTAACTGCGCATGTCAGCCAGTCGATAGCCTCTGCATTCTGACACTGGGCAGAGCTGTGATTTAGTGGGAGCACAGACCTGAAGGCAGCCAAGCTCTCGTGAATCAGGTTGTTCCTGTATGATCTACTGGGTGCAAAAACCAGTGCTTCCCAAATTCTTTTTCACCATCTGCACGTGCTCAGGAGTCTCCTCCTCGGTGGCCTGTGCCACCACTGGGTCAGCACCCAACAGAGCTGCACTGGTAGATGTGAGCTTACGGACCCTGCATCGCCTCTCCCCTGCCTCCCGGAGCAGCAGCTGGGCCAGGAGCTGGTCCTGTGGGATCACAAGTGCTCCCTTGTGTTCGCAGAAGACTTGGGAGCAGATGAAAGCCCGGGTCCACATTCCCCCAAACATACCTGCCGGAGAAGTTCAGCGGGTATAGGGCGGGGAAATTAACTGTGCTAGATAAAGGAGAAGTATTAAAATCTTTGTACGCCTGGAGCAGTAAAGAAAACAAGAAAAGGAGTAGCAGCTCTCCAAAGGATACAGCTGCATGCCACTCCTTTTTGGGGGTAAGCTGTGATATTTCAGCCTTACCTGCTGAATTCATGCCCAGGGAATTAGAAGCTAGATTAAAACTGTGTGTTTGGTTGTTGTTTTTTCTTTTTAAAATTATTATTTATTTATATATATATTTTAATTATTTTACCAGCCCATCCTGCAGCATTCTTTATCTATGATCTAACAGCTCTTTTACCATTCACAACTTCTGTGATTTCCACCAGAGGGAAAAATGTGATAGGACTTTGCATGACTCATGGGTCTTGTGAGGTACTTTCAAATGGCTCATCTTTCGGGCGTTTTAACTGGATTGAAGCACAGCAAAAACTTGAGGTCTGTAAAATGACCTGGACCCTGAGCTTCCACACAGAGTACACAGAGTATATTTTGTGCTTTTTAAAGATGCCTTTTTTTTTTTTTTTTTCTTTCCCTCTTCTGAAAGTATGTTAAACTGCTCTGGAAAGCCTGGCAAATATCTACCTGATTAAGCACGCACACAAAGGTTTCTGCATTCTTGGGTACACCCCTACATACCTGTACAAACCTTCAGACTTTAAAAAAAAATAATAATAAATCAAGGCCAAAGTTTTCAGCTGGCAAAGTACACCTGCAGATTTGGATACACTAAACCAATGAGAAAGATCAGCTGAAGCTTGTGCATGCGTGGTCACAGCTGTACTCTCAGCTTCTTGGCCCAGAGTCTCAGCTAATGTGAATCTGCACAAGGCCACCAAAACCAAGATTGCCTGAGACCCCTTGCATTTTTATCAGACAATTGTGATATGGATTTTCCTTCCCACGTAGCCGTGATCTGCTTGTGGCCTTGTCTCCTTCATCTCCTTAGCGCTTCAGACTGAAGGGCAGGTAGCTGCATCCTTGTGGGCAGAAAAGAGAGGAAAGTCCCTGGAAATTGTTCTTCAGTGCAACGTCAAACGAGAAAACCTGCTGCTGAAAGACAGGTTACAGGCTCAAAATGGTGGCATCCGAAAACCCTGACTTTTCCCACGTTAGGGAGAATTGTTGTGCTGCTGCTCTGAGTAATCCCCGTACAAGACTCGCTACTAATAACAACAACAATAATAAAGGGCTACAGAACAAATTTTGGTTTCTGGGTATCGTTCAGCTGGGAAACGTACCACAAATGTCTGCTTTAGAAGCGCTGGGAAAGCTCGTTGTAGTTCAGAATGAAAGTCTTAGGCAGATGTGACATTTAATATCTGAACTGTCATCAGAGAGGAAATCGCATTGTTACCTAAGTGGAAAAAAAAAACAACACAACACTTCAAGAACGAGCATCAGGGGCCAGCTTCAGCCTTGGTGCAGCGCTGCTTGGTGCAGCCCCTGACATCCCGCTGGGAGTCCAGGCCCAAAACATCCCCTCTGCAGCTCCACGTCCTCTTACTGCCACCCCTTGAGAAGCCAACGTGAGCTTTCCTTTGCCCTGACTCCTCTCCGAGACGTCTCACTGCTTGCTGCAGACTTCCAGGGCTGGGAAGGCTGCGCTGCAGGTGGATGGACTGAGTGCTGGCAGAGCGAGATGTCGCAGGAGGGGAGCTAATGGGGAAAAGTTTCACGTCTCAGTAGACAGAGACAAGCATTTCTCTCTAATAAGACGGGAGGATTTGACAGAATTTCCTGTGTTTTGAGCTTAGCACGCCTCTCCTAATAAAAACCAAGACTCCCTTCTTCTGACATGGCGCATTGTGCCTCGGATGAAATCCTTTTGAAGAACAATATGCACACACAATATAATCTGACATTATTCCAGTGCTACAGGGAACATCTTGAACATAATTGCACCACATGGAAGTTGACTCGCTTCGAGAAAAACAGACTAAAAAGCTTTCACAACAAATCTGTAAACACATTTATGCTCCCAATAGCCATGATAAATCCAATTAAACAGCCAGGATGCGCTACAGACTGTCACTAAAGGAGTTAACAGAGTTGCTGTTGCGTGGAATATACCAGCACGAGGAAGAAATCGCAGCTCCCAGCTGCCAGAGGTGCACCATCTTGTAGCCAAGCTGCCCTTGGGAGGACCGGCAGCCAAACCAAGGCTCCTTAAGCCCTGCTCACCTGTATCCCGTCCACACTGGCACTGCGTTGTTAAAAAATACCTGGTTAGTGGTAACAGCCTCTCTTCTGGAGCCAGTTAAGTAGAGGACGTGGTCCTAGCCTGATGTTCTGCCACTGACACACCGAAAGCAAGCAGCAGGTATCACAGTCTTGTCAGCGTTTCTCAGGAGGAAGGGAAACTCTTTTCGAGCAGCGCTGTCTGGTGCTGATGCCCCCCGAAAGCAGGTGCAGGACATTAGCCATTTAGCTAAGATTTCACAGCTTCATTGCTAATTATCCTTCAAATTAACGGAGTGCACTGACCCCCCATGCATCCCACCCTTCTGCTGCAGCAGGACATTGCTCGTGTTCAGTCTCCCTGCTCCTATTTTCACCCCAGCTGCAGTAATTCTGGAGCACTGTCTTCGGCAAATACAGCAGCTATTGTCTTTCCCCCTGGGACAGCAGCTCTCAGGAAATATCTATAGAAAACACCTCGGAATTAATGAGCACAATAGCATCAGTGTCTCTAAACACTGCTTCCTCGTAGCAAAAGAGATCCAGCCGGAGTGTACCCTGATGGGTTCTAGCAGTGTTGTTATTATTTTTGATTCAGCTTGCTTCCTGCTTTCCCCCCTAAACGGGGCACCCGAAGGATGCTGATTCCTGCAGACAGTCCCCGGAGGAGCTCTGGGCCGCGTTATCCCCACAGCTAAGAAACCCCAGCTCTGTTTCTGCTTTCGTTACCAGTTTCTGTGCACGTAATCGTTAGTCCCTCTGCAATATTTTGATTTCCGCTGTTCTTCTCTGAACGTCTCGAGCCTCCCTTTTCAGTAGATGTAGCCATCGGCTCTCAGAGCCGTGGTGCTGACTCACAGCGAAAGAAACTGAGGTAACCCCCGGCCTGAACACCCAGCTGGGAGTGAAACCATCAACGGGAAACATTCGCGGAGACATTGATGCCTATGGAACAGCCAACTGGTTGGAGGACCGCAAGCCTCAGTCGCTTCAAGATGCTTTAAAAGCATCTCATTCTCCAGGATGGCTGCGTGCAGAGCAGGATGGTCCCTGAGCTGATCCTGGCCCACACGAATTCAGAAATGGGCGAGTGCTCCCGGCCTGCTGGGATCCTTTGGGCATCCGAGCTGCCGCAGCCACACCTGTCTGGCTCACACACGTTGTTCAAATGTTTGCAGAGCTCCTGGCCACCTTGAGCAACAGCGATTAGGCTCGAGAGCTTCATGAGTGTTTCCAGGTGTGTCTGAGATCCTTCTGACCTCCTCAAACTGCAGCTCGCCTGGCTGGCGGAGCTGGCAAGGTGCGCGGCTGCGTTTGGGACTTTTACCTTCTTTGAAGCAGCGAGCGGCGTCTGCAAGCTTAGCGGTGCCGCGGCGCGTCCCTCAGCTGAGGGAGCTTGCTCGGAGCTAGGAACTGCCAAAGGTGCGGATCAGCTGGCAAGAAACACCTGCCTGTAGATGCTTTCCTCTGGAAAAAACGTTCTGGGAACCCGGGCTTGAGGTTTAATGAGACAGAACAAATGCTGACGCTTCCAGACTGTGTCGCTTTTAAAATTAGGAGCTTAAAAAGTTGGTGTGTTTTTCTCCCCCCTCAGGAATCACGCTTGTGCCTCCATCACTTGATGCAGACCTAATCCTGAGGTGGGATTGTCCTTGGAGGAGCACGGCACCTGCCCTGCCTCTCAGAGCTGTGGTTCCCAGCTCTCTGTGCCAGCTCTGTAGGGCAGGATGCCCACCCACAGTGTACGTGTTCTCCAGTCTCAGCTAGACGAGGAAAAATGCATCTCTTACCAGCTGCTTGTCCTGCTAACAGCATGGGCAGGGAGCTCCTGCTCTGCGTGCTCTAGAGACGCACACTAATGTCCAAACGAGCTGGGGTTTCACAATTAGTAGTTTCAGCAGAAGAGGAATCCCACAGACTTCAGCAGAAGCAGCACGGCACAGACAGCGCGGTGTGACGCTGTACAGCCCTCGGACAAGCACCACGGCAAGGGCATTTGGCAAGTACCACTGTAGCATTTGGCACTGGGACAGAACACAGAAACCTGCCAGCACTTTGAAGGGAGCACCTCCCTCCCCTCCTCGCCACTGGATCCTTGCAGTTATTCTTCCTTATCTCATCAGGATCGGTGCCAGAACTGAAAAGATTCACTTTGTGGGGAGGATGGAGCGGGGAAAGGATTGTTTTATGCTTGTTTTGTTCTTCTGCGCTTTCTTTAAGCTTCTCTGGCCACTGCCAGAGACAGGAGCCTGGGCTTGTCCAACCTTTCATCTGAGTCAGTAAGGGAGCCTGATGTTCACTTCTCAGCTGGCACGACAGAGGAAAACAACAACGACAAAAAAAATCCACATGTGTACTCTTCTGCAGTCGCTGTCACTAAAATCCCCAGCTGTTGTCAGCGAGAGCTAATATTAATACCAGGAAAGGCTGAAATGACTGCAGCAGAGCATATTTGTGAGGCTCTATCTGAGGCACATCCTGCATTCCTCAAGCGTCGGCAGGAGCGGGTGCAAAATGCCTGCACATCCTGGCTGCCCCTGCCTGGGGGCTGCACTGCGTTGCTGTCCTTCGCCCCGCGGTATTCGCCCGGCAATCACCTGATTTTGGGGAAAGCTATCGGAAAGTTGCCTATGTGCAACACTTCAGGTAACGCCGTTACTCACGTATTTCCACCTCACCACTCGACAGCCCTTTTTTCCTCGTCTCTCCCATGCTTACATTGAGGTAGGGAAAAAATGCAGTAGTCAAAAAACTCTTGATGAGGGAAAAAAAAAAAATAAAATAAATAATTTACCAGCCTGTCTGGAGATGCATTTGTATCAAGATACATGTTTGCTGTCATAAAATATGCCAGGTATTTTACTCCAAACCCGAAAGAGACCAACTCTTCTCAGATCCACCTATTATTAAAGCACCCTGAGCAGGCTAAGAAACTTTATACGGGAGGAGGACTGTGTCTGAAAGCAGGAAAGGAAGAAATTTCAAGAAGCCAGGCGTGCTGGGAGTGGAGGGGATGAATGCCAAACTGGCATACCCCACTAATAATGGGATGGCAAACCTGGGAATTTTTTCTGGGGGGGAGAGAGGTAAAGAAGTACTGAGATGTGCAGGTAAGCAACGGCAGGCTGTGAAAAGAAGTGCTGAACAACTGAAAATGACCAGGCTCTGAACGAGCAGAAGCGTTACAGAGTTTGCAAATGCTTCGTTCAGGGTGTGTTAAGAACAGGCAGCCTGAGCTGGACCAGTCTGAGCACGCACAGAAAAGAAAATAGGAAGCAGCAAGACACCCAAAAACTCAATGGATCAAATGGCAGACGAGAAGCACAGGCTACCTTTGTATTGTTCCCAGAAGTTTTAAGAAAGGTTGTCCATTTGGGGCCTTTTGGGTATCAGCATGGCTCAGGTTGCCCTTTCTAATAGATAAAGTAATAGATTTTGGTAACTGCATGTAAACCAATGGCCCAAGAGCCCAAGGTGCTTGTTTCTGAGCCGTGCCATCCTACCACACGCTGTTTTCCAGCATTCCCAGCCGCCAGCCTCGTTTATCCTTCACGTGTCTTTTCAGAGGAATCGCCTTTCCCCCACCACGCAGCACAAACGTGGGCTCCCTCGCATCAGCGCGGCCATCTGCCTGTCCTATATCGAGCAAAAGTTCCTCAGAGGAGAAGGTGTTTTATTTTAGGGCTTTGCTAGTAAGCAGATAACCAACTGTAAGCCTGTTTTTTATCCGTTTTGTGTGCTAGATGTCCTTAAAACATAATGGCAGCTTTCAAAGTGCTTGTTCTGATGGTCTCCACCCGTGAATTTTCTTGTAATATTGGGACCTTTCTCCACGGAAGGTATTAATGCCTCCACACCATCCCAGGGCACGCTCACAGCTGCTCTAAGACCAAACGATTGCTATTACTCTGTTACCCCAGCCTCCTTCTAGCTCTGCAGTAAGAGTTGGGAATGGAAGAGGCTAAAAATCTGATAACCGGTTGGAGGAGCCTGCCCTTTCCTGGCTCCTTGCTCTGCACCATCAGCGTAGCAGCAGGCTGCTTATTTTGGGGCCGGGTGGCTGCAGCATGTCCTGGGGATATGCTCAGCTCCAGCACTGTGCTTTGTGCCTTGGTGCTCGCCCTGCCGCAGGGGTGAGGCCCTCCAGTGAAGGTGACTTCCCTGTGCCAAGCTGCTCGCGTGCCTGCGCACGGTCTTGGTGCAGGAGCTGGTCATTTCCCTAGGGTCGGAGCCAGCATCTTATCAACCTTCGTGCAAACAGCACCCAGGGCCTCAGAGAAGGAAGCTGGGAAGGGCATTTCACGAGTGAATACACTGAGAGTACAGGGACTTCTGCTACAAGTCAGCTTATTTAAATAGCATTTTAAAAGAGGCTCAGCTTTTACTCTCAAAAGCTTGAGTTAAAAGGGCTTTGCTTTCCTACAGCTGCCTGGGTCACGAACACGCTCTTAACATTTTCCCCTCATATGAGACAAGTCTCTGCTTGTAGAGGAGATGGGCAGAAAAGCTATTTCTGCGGAGCAGTAAGTGATTTTCAGAGCTGTGGTATCAGTGGGAATTGGAAATGCTTTGCAGGGCTGTATGTGAAGTAACTCAAATGGCTTGGGCTCTTTTTTCCTTAGGCTGCTTCAGTGCTCCTTTAGGTAAGTAACAAGATCCATCCAATTTAAACATGGGAGTTAAGAGGTGACTGAAAGAAAAGAAATCTATAATATATTAATCAGAGCAAATTTAACATCACTAATAAGAGCTCTGGGTCAAAAAAAAAAAAACACAAACACAACAACAACCAAACCCAAACTGCCTCCCTACTGCAGATGCAGAGCAAAGGAGGAGTCCAGCAAGATTTATATCACTGCTTCCTTGCTACAAATATAGCTACATTTGGCGTGCTAAAAATAAACTAGATAAATATTTAAGGCCCACTGCTACTTCGCAGAAGCCTGGAGCTGAGTTTGCTTGCTGTTGTGTACAGCAGGAATAACATCAATGGGATCAATGAACGTACGCCGAAATACTTGGCTGAAGGCAGAGCGCAGCACCGTGTTCCCAGAAATTGCAGAAGCATCCTCCCACAAACACTGCCAGCAGCAGCCCGAGCTCTCCTCCCTTCTGACCTAGAGGTCCCGTTGAGACCGGTGGGAAAGCGAGCGTCCCACGGACGCGGGGTTAAATGCCAGGAAGGCTGCACACAACACGGGAAGAGCCGCGTTACTCAGAGCACTTCACCTCAAAACAGCGGGATTGCCTTGGGTTGCCTGACCCCCCAGCAGTGATAGAACAGCAAAACGTGTTGTGGCACTTTGGTTTTTCAAAGCACGGGTGGCTACAGTAAGTGCCCTGCACTCAGATTAAATATGCAAAGGTTTAAGAAAAAAATATATATAAATAACAGCATAATGCAAAAATTACGGCCCTTTTGCCTAATCAGTAAAATATGACAGGGGTAACCTTTCAAAATCCATTTCCATTGTGCATTTATGAGCTTGGCCTGGAGAAAGATCGTAAAAGATTATCTACTGCCTGGAGCAGTTTAGGAGAGATAAATATCCCTCGTAGAGCAGCACCTAGCTCAGTATCTATACATGTCAAATAAAATAGAGATTACCATAAAACTACTGGAAAAAATAAGTAGCTATACTTATCTTTTGTAAATAGTTTTGCTCCCCAAAAAATAACACAGTATTTTGCCAGTGAAATACTTCAAACTAATGCACTCCTGAAAAAACAGCTGGAGATGAACAAAATAGTCTCAAATGGCTCTTCTGTCTAATTTTAACTCTCAGAGACCATTTACATCAAATAAAACGACAACATAATGTACTTGATAATAAATTGCATTGTTTGCGAGGGCACTTATGGCACACAAATTATTTGCATTACCGGAATAAACATTCAACAGAAGCCGCCAAAACACGTGAAACCATGTAAAAGGGAACAGAGGAGTGCTTCATCCTGAGTCAACGAAAGGGAAAAAATAACAGAAATACGCTCAGGCACGTATAGGTGTTGTGTTATCCTGACTACGTGGGAAAGCTGCAGACACAAAGGCCGCCTGGTTTTCTATTTTTCCCTTCTTTTCCAGGAAACCAGATACGAAGTACCTGGCTTACGGGTCTCCAGCAGCTGATCCTGCTGCCTTTGCTGCGGATGCCACAGCCCAGCGCCCACGGGCCGGCCTGGGGAAGGAGAAATGCCATCGCTTCACAAGCCTGCAGCCACTCGGCCCGGCCAAAGGCAGGTAGACCGCCCCGTAACTGCCAAGAAAACCCACAGATTGGTGATGTCAGGAGAGGGAAGGGGAAAAAAATAATCAGGGGAAGTGCCCTGAGTCATCTGGAGCACAGAATGAGGTGTTGGTGGCACAGCTGGGAACTAAAATCCTCGCCAGCTCCAGCTGGGAGCAGGAGGCTGAAAGAGGGTGGCGAGCAGCACCTGGTGGGTGCCTGCTCCCCAGGGATGGGGACAGGGACAGGGACAGGGACAGGGGGTGATGGCTCCTCAGAGCAGCACCCAAGCTGGCAGGGCTGTGGGGAGCCTCGCACCAGGCTGTGTGTGGCAAACATTGTCAGCAGCTAGGGCCGGGCAGTGCTCAGCACTACACCCAGCGTCCCTCAGCTCTTAAGCAGCTCAACAAGGGCACTGCAGGCCCTGCTGGTAAAACATTTACGGCCGGGGCGGTCTGACTGCGGAGCTGGTCCTCGCCACAAAACCCAGCCGAGAGGCCGAGGTGCCCCCCCCAGCCCCGGGGAGCCGAGGGGCGGCCCCAGCGAGGCCGGGCCGGGCCGGGCCCCGGAGAGGCGGAGCCGCAGCCACCGCATGGCCCCGGCGCGGCCTCCCCGGGCCCTGCCGGGGCTGGGGCCGGTGCTGGGGGTGCTGGCGGTGCTGGGCGGGGCCGGGGCAGGGGCAGGTACCGGGGCAGGTACCGGGCTCCCCTCAGCCCGCCGGGGGCGGCGGGGCCGGGCGGGAGATGGCGGCGGGGCCGCTGAGGGGAGCTCCGCGGCGGGGAGGGCCCGGGGGGTCGGGGCAGGGGGGGCCGGGGGCGCGGTGCGTTAATTAAATCGTTTAACAGGTAATTGAGGCTAGGTTGAGCTGCCTTACAGAGACAAGGCAGGTTTTGACCTGCAAAAAGCGTTTTCTCGTCCAGATCGCGTCTGTTTTGGACGCGTTCGTGCTGCTGCTCTGCGCTGTGAGGGCTGTGGCAGCGAGTGCTGAGCTGGGCTGGGACCTGCGCTGTCTGCTCAGCGAGCCAGATGATTCCCTCTCTTCTGATCTGTATTAATTTCCTTTATTCTGCTCTTTAATTATGTTCCTGGAGCACTGTAGGGCACATTTCACACATCCACAGAGACAGGAATGTAGGTTGTGCGCGAGGGCTGGCTGCAGAAATCCTCTTTCAGGTGCATTTCTGCTGAGGGGTGCAGCCTCACGGCGAGGATCCGAGGGGGTCCCCAGCACCTCAGGAGGGCTCCACCAGCCTGCACCCATGTCCTGAGGCTTCTGGCACGCTGTCAGTGCAGCTGCCACACTAACGGGTAGTGCCCGGACCGTGGCAGGGAAAACGATGCCAAAGGTACAAACTGAGGAGTCAGGATATTTAACATCCGAACCGTTCTGGGGGGAGATGGGTGCGATTTCTGTAGTCAGCAGCAGTGTCATGTGCTGAATGACTCTTTAATATGTGAGCCTGTTTACCTGCTCAGACTCCCACAGTTGCATTCACCATTGGTATAAGCGCCGACTACAGTGGAGTTACGCCCACTCGTGCCAGCAGGGAATTTGGCCCAGAGGCCCGATTCCTGTGCCATCAAAACGTGGATAGAGATGCCAAGCTTTTACTGACTGCATTTTTAAAAAAAATCTCACCCTAGATTAATTTTTTCTCCCCCAAGGTGTTACTGTTTATTTTAGAGCCTGAATTACTTGATTAGAAGTGTCATTTGATTTTTTTTTTTTGTCTAAATCAAATTGAATGTGCTACCCTGCAGCATAGTTTTTACATTCAATTATCTGCAAATTGCTTGTGATTCCCTCAGCATATACCAAAAAAGGGAGGAAAATTACACATTTGTCCTTGAGACGTATTTAAAGTTAACTTTCCATTCCTAGGTGAAAACTGTAGCGTCTTGAAAGAAGGGGATGTCATCCAGAAATGGGATGAAAACTGCTATTGTTACGTGCAAAACAGAACCTTGCACTTACAGTACATTTGGTCAACTGTAGAGGTAAGAGTCCCTTTGGGGGTCATCCAGATACACCCTACACTTCACATGAACTTCTTCCAGCTGAGTATATGTACAGCTGGCAGGATCAGGTAGGAGCATGATAAAAATACAGCATTGTGATCCTTCAGTCTGTATGCGGTGAAGCTTGCTGTCCCTTTATTAAAAGGACATCAACCAGGCTTACAGTGTTACAACAGGATGCCAAACAAACATTAACTTAGTGTTGCATCTTATTTTGATGCTCATCTTTCCAACCAATGGACTGCTGTTAACCTCAGCAAGAAATGTTTTGCATCATGACACCTTTATACAGCTTCTAAATTTGAGGATAAACCACAGTTCTGGGAACTGCTTGCTTGCATCATCCCACTTCTGTCCCTAACGTGAAGATTGAATTATTGTCTACAAGAACCATAAAAATTAGAATTGCTGTTCAGGAGGGGAATGAGGGAGAGTATAAGCATCCACAGTATAAGAACTAAAGATGTGTCAGATCGTTACCCTGAAAATTAGAAATGTGCTGCTGCTGTTTTCTTGTTCAGCACAGAGGGTCATATTAAAAGAAACATGTTTATTGATCAGCAAAACAATATCAAAGTCTCCTAACACTGGAAGCAGTAACAGGTTAAGGAACAAGCTGAGTGTGTCTGTTTGGTTCTTTTTTTTCCTGGGAAGAATGTTGCTGGTCAAGGGAAGTAAATAGTTCTACTCTGTGTCTGTCGGAGGAATTGGCTCTCAGATATGGAAGTGGAACACCTCTTTGTCCATTCCCACGACTTTTTCCCTTGGGAACAGGCTGCAGATGTTTTTATGAATGGTGGCAGGCTTCAGGTGGTAAAGCCCTCCAACAGCAACACAAGCTTTCCTGGAGGAAATGCTTAAAAGCAGGAAGTCAAGATTTCTCCCAAAACAAATGGCTTGCTGATGCGTTGCCTCCTCCCCGGTAGAAGCCTGGTTTATTTATGGCATCACTTTTTTTTTTATATAAATGTTTTTTTTGTTGTTGTCTAATATGCCCAGATCAAGAGCTCACAATGCAATAAAGTTCAGCTAGATCACCCCATCTCAGCAGATGGACATCTACACTATGGAATGGGGGTGTGCTAGGAACTAGCAAGAAACACCAGGTTAAGGAACAGGAATGTGCTGTATTTACATTTCTGGTTATGATGCCTTCTGTTTTCCCTCTCTCTCATCTGCCCCTAACATAAATATTATTTACAAGAAAAGCAAGTACTATTTCTTAGGGTTAAAGAGGGGAATGGGAAGGAGGATGGATCTCCACAAAAGAAACAGCAGTCACACAAATACTGCAAGTTTTGTTAGAAATCTGTGCGGGGGCAAGTTTCATGGTAAAACCAACCCTCCAGAGGCCTGTGGATGGACTGAGGCCCTTAGATAGACCTTTGCTGACCTGGATTTCTCTGAAGCATGCTGTAAGGCCCAAACAACTAATTGCATACACTAAATAACCGGTATTAAACAACTTAAATTTGCAGTACCATTATGTTCTCTAGCTTTCCGTGGTGAGCCTCATTAGCATGTGTATGGCATAGATGCTGTGTGTCAGAAAAAGCAGCAACAAAAAAAAAAGCAGTGATTCCGAGCTATTCCTCTATGTATTTTGTTATTGTTTGATTTTAGGTAAAAATCAACAGCACAGAAACATTCAGGTTTGTGCCTACTTCAGAAAAAAGCAACTGTCGTAACTCAGAAACTGTCTTTGAGTTTGCTGCGTGTGCTGTTCAAATCTTCTGGAAACCAGAGACATCTACAGAAACTTTCCTAAAAATAAAACAATATGGAGAGGATATCTGCTTCAAAATACAGCCCCACGAGAAAGAACTGTACATCGTGAGTGTGAAACGAGAAAGTAAGTAAGGAGGCTTTCAGTTCAGATTACAGCTAGGTTGGTATTGTCACTGCACCTGAATGTACCATCTCTTTTTAAGAAGCTTGGCACTTTTCTGCTAATCTTTTATATATAACCAATGCTTTAGATTGTATAACTCTAAAGTCCATTTCTGTCTTTTTTTCCCCTTTTTTAGTGCTAGATGGAAAGCTCTTGTTTTTGTTTGTAGCTGGAATTTTTCTGTTCCATTTTGCACACAGTCTGAGCAGGTGAGTACGAGTTGCTGTGTTTTCACCTTCTCTCCCAAAGTCTGTGCATCTTTGGTCTGTTTTACTGAGCTGGAGACACGATTGTCTGGGAAAGTAAAATAAGAAAACTGGATGTATATTTAAACATATATTAAAATTAATGATACTTCCTACCGTTTGTGCCTGGACAGACTGTGACACACCTAGGAGCATTTGTCAGGTAGCTGCATCTTGCACTGGGCGACACCAGGACAATCCTCAGCAGCGAGCAAGTGTGGATTCAGAACAATCCTCTCTCCCTTTTGTGGACGGGGGAGGTTGGCTGAATGCTAAAGGATGTCGCATGCATCAAAAATGATGCCTTCCTGCAGGAAGAAATGCTTAGGATGAGGTCACCTGGGGCCTGGTCTGCCTCCACCTTCTTGCCAACCCTTCCTCATTGTTCTTTTGATGCGTGTCTTGCATAGCTCATCAGGGAGGATACTTACTGTTAGAGCAAAACACTTGGCCCATGACTTCAAAGCAAAATGAGTCACAAATTAATTGTCAGGAGGCACCTTTAAAACAAGCAGAGCAGCAGTATTTTTTATATTCTTTTAAGAGTTAACTAAATTATATTTTTAAATCAGATTTTTACCAATGCATAAGCTTAGAAAAACTTGCTTTTTCCTTTTAAATAAAAAAATAAGTGTTCTTACAGTACAGAACCACATTGCTATGTACGAGAAAATAAAGCAACTAGCAAGTCAAAACCAGAAAGCATGAGTGTTTAAAAAATAATTTAAAAACCTTCTAGTGTGTAACAATTCCAGTGCATTGTATAGCATTTGTTGGGATTTTATTGTGTATGAATTTAAAATCTAAACCAGACCTGTTAACCATGTAACTACCACCTCTGACTTACAGCTGTGTTAAGTCCTTCCCGAAGATTACTGCTATCTTTACAAATGTTGGCATTTTTAACTAATTACAAGTTAGAAAATACTTCTCACCGTGTTCTCTCTTGTTCTTTTACAGGAATACCAAGTTCTTTTACCTTTCTGGAGCAATACTGGGTATTCTTGCTCTGCTAGTCTTTGTCCTGTTGACGCTGAAAAGATTTATTCCAAGGGTAAATCTACATTTGCAAATAATAATAATAATAATAAAGGAAGTCAAGAGTCCAAGGCCAGATTCTGACCTTGCTCTGTTTTTGTGGCCAGGTAGCTCCCCTGAAATGGGTATAGGAGTCAAGTGAATATAATTAAGTCAGAATCAAGTTCTAATTAGCTGCTCCTGAGTTTAACAGGAGATTGTTGATGTAGGATAAAAGTTTATTCCAAAACCTAAATTATTTTTATTGGACTGGAGCTAAGCTTAGCTTTAAGAATATGAATCACTGTAAATCAGAATGTAATTTTAGTGGCAACTGGGATGGATTCTCTGCCATTCACCAGAGAATTCATCACAAGGCAGATGGGAACTGCCAGAAGCATAGTGGAAGTCCAACACAGATCAGAAACCCTGCAGGACTACCAAATAGCACATCTGGTTTTGCCTGTCAATTCACTTGCACACAATGGTCCTGATTCTGACAGATTTCTATATTTTCCCCACTTATTTTTTTGTCAATTTTCAGCACAGCACCTTCTGGATATTAATGAGTGGCTGCTGGATGTCCTCTCTCTATGTTATTTTCTGTTTCAAAGAAAATATGGAGTGGTTGTGGTCCGAACACAGGAAATACTTGTTGGGTAAGAAAATTAAACCAAAATCCGCAGTGCATTTTTTGATAATTTAGTGGTTAGATGAATACCCATCTATTAAAAAAAAAAAAAAAAAAAAAGTCAAGCAGCTCCTTTATGGATTACTTTTTTCTCCTGATGATGTAACATTCCAAAGGTTCCTAATGTACTCAGTGAGCATTTACTCACGTTGTATCATTAAATAAAGAGTTTGGTATAGTGGGCCAGTAACAGCTGTACCAGCAGATTTTGCCTGCATTATTTTTTTCACTGATTTGTCATCACGTACACTTTCCCCGTGACAGGGAACGGGCAGCTATGATGGTTTTTATTTTGCTGAATCTGGGAATGGGACGCACAAATTGCTAACTGCAGGGGTTGGCAAATCTGTTGGTCTGGCACCTGCCTCGAGGTTCTTGCACTGCAGCTCCTACAGCATTACCCAGCGGCTCTTCACAGATCACCCCGTGAGCTACTAAAACACAAAGCTCATAAAATTCAGTGCAAGTACCCGTAAGACAGCACAAGAAAGAGCAGGTTGTACTACAGCAGTTGCAAGCTTTGTCAACCAACCTCGTACAGTTTATACGAGTAGTTCTCATCTTTTTCTCCGTGTCATTCTTTCCACAGGGTATTTTCTGGCTGTTGGAACGAGCAGCTTTGCCGCATGCTATCAGCACGGACCGCTTACCAGTGAACTGAGCATAACCTTGTTCAGGTGGACGCTGCAATTAACAGCCTCTGTCTTGATTTACTGCGGTGTCACCATACCTCACGTTGCATATGCAATAATAGCAGTCAGCCTCTGCTCAAAAGGCCTGTGCTATCCCCTCGGTGCTGCTTGTCACATAGCCAGGTTTGTATGTATTCGGGAACGTCCGGGTCCCTTTACCACCAGGAAACATTAGAGGCTAATAATGAAGAAAAAAACTTACACTTTGGTAACGCCTGGTGAATTTCTATTGCTAGGTTTTGTCTTTTTGTTGGTTTTGTTTTTCTTTTTTTCCAAATATAAAGCTACAATGGGGAAGGTTTAAATCCATAAGACACAGGAATTTAATTACTTTCCATTTGGCAGTTACAAACATGAATTTTGGTTGATAGACAAATGTGAGGGTGCTCTTAAGTACAAATGTAGCACCTTCTAGTTGCAGCATATGGCAACCTAAACATCTGTTTGGTTAGACTGCAGCAATACCACCTTGGTTTCACACATTGTGAGAAAATCTGCAGGTAACTTGTATTGAATCTCTCGTGATAAAAGCGACCCACCACCTAGGAAGTGTACGTTAAAAACCAACTGTCCTGTGTAGGCCAGATGGCTTTCAATGTCAGTGTAGAATTCAGAGACTAAAAACCCATTTTCACCAAAATACGGGTTCCTACTGATTTGAATATTTCAAGGTTGTCACCACAGATGTACGTATCTACCCTCAGTAGATGCAAGCAATCAGTTATCCCTGTCGGGACGTTCTCCCTCCCATATTCCCAGTGCCCCCCTTTATGTCGTGGCATTTGGGATTGGAACTGCTTT
Organism: Aythya ferina; assembly: GCF_964211825.1. Taxonomy (NCBI): domain Eukaryota; kingdom Metazoa; phylum Chordata; class Aves; order Anseriformes; family Anatidae; genus Aythya; species Aythya ferina. Next base: position 6,259,444 of record NC_140303.1, read on the forward strand.
CACAGATCCTACTGTGCTAAGTATTTTGTTAGTAATATGGGAAGAACACATTTGCTCATCCTTGAATGTAACACATTTTTCATCACAGATGTAACACTCAAATGAAGATCCTAAAAAGCCCTCACAATTTACAGCTGCTTGGTACCTTCAGCGATGACATCCAGATCAAAACCCTTTAGTGTGGCCTACTGCTGAACCTCAAAGAGCCAGGAGGAGGCCATAGCTAGAACCAGCATAGCCAGAAGAATAAGAAACAATTTCTTTTTTAGTCTTTGACGCATTGTCTGAAATAGAGCACTACAAATAGAGCACTGCAAATCTCTCTTCAGACAATAAAAAGGCTTTTTTTTTTTTCTTTTTCCTGTTTTGAAGCACTAAACAAGTAGCCCCAAGTGGTGAGGCCACGATGCCTGACACACCGTTAAGAGCAGCAGATATATCAAAATTAAGAATCCTGCATTAATTATTAAGATCAATACGGATTCCACTGAGCCAGCAAGACTTTTGCCATTTGACCTGGACCGGGGCTGTAATTCATTCTTGCTTTACAGGGAAATAAGGAGGAAAGTTGAACGCTGCTGGTTAGAGCAGGTGTTTTTATACAGAGCTGAAAGTTTTATGGGCATCCAGCCCTTGCTTATCTTAACTCATCACAACATTTAAATTGAAAGCAGTCGACAGAAGGGAACAGAACATGGCACACTTTCTAATTGATATCTAATTATATTATACATCGCTATGCAGCAGCTAAAAAAACATCAGATTGTAAACATTTTGGCCTCAGACTACTCAGTTTTGTAATTTAAAGCAAGATTTAAGAGAAGCGATCTAGTAAACAACATGAACAACTCATAACAGACTTAGAGCATTGCTTATCTTCAAATTTACATATGCAGACGGGATTTTGATTCAGCCCATGTCTCTGCGTAGACACATTTTGCATGTTTCACCTAAAAATGGCTGAGCAAGTAGACATCTATTTAATTCTGAGATTACAGTCCGTGCGTACACAGTAAGGACCTGATCCAAAGCTCTTTTGAAGCAGCATTCTCTGGAAGGCTGGCTAAGACCTAGAGTAAGCAGCTTGCAAACACGAAACCTGTTGTCTTCACGTTTTCATTTTAATGCAACTATGCAGCTTTTCCTCTTACGAGGATAAACAGGGAGTCATTAAGGTTGGAAAAGACCTCCAAGGTCACGATTAATGCATGTTAATAGCAGCCAGTAGAGAAAAATGATGGGCCATAATTATGAAGACTGCAGAAACGCTAATTGATTTCATTTCATTTTAGAAAAATGAAGAACCGCTTGCAATCAAGAAAGTTAATGTTTAGATGGCTTACTGAAGAAGAATACCGAGAACAAGGTGAAGCAGAAACTGTCAGAGCTCTGGAGGAGCTACGCACGCTCTGCAGGAACCCCGACTTCCCATCATGGCTGGCAGTATCCAAACTCCAGTCCCCACATCGGTAAGAAAATTTGGCTTTTCTGAAAGAGGAAGCACGTTGCACAGGCACTGTTAGACAGCAGGCCCACAGACTGCTTAGGTGAGTTCATCTTGCACGCAGTCAGACGTGGGGGTAGCTTTACCCCCCTAAGTAATCCCACTAAAGATCACAGCCCATGTCTCAAGGATATTACTTGCTGGTGGTATAAAGCCCCCTTGGTTCCTCTCTGACCATAGATTGCTCTGGATTTCACGGCATTTCACAGCTAATTCATGGTATTGACAGCTCTCCCTAAAACTTCCAGTGCCCCTGCAAGTTCCTACACAGTGACCCAGACCAGTGCCTAACCAGTGAAATGCCCTTTTCTTCAGCGTTTCCAGCAGTACGCTTTTACACGGTGGAAAATTGGGGCAGGCTGAAGTGTATTTTGCTCAAACATTTGCTGCATTAAGCCCTCTGACTGCAGGTCTGCACAGCCGAGGGAACCTACTGCTTGAAACAGGAGTAGTGTAGAATATCTAAGACTGAATACAGAGAAAATACCAGAACCTGCACCTAAGTATAGCAGGTGGTGGAGCTACTCCAGATACAGCTTAAGAGACAAACACATGTTGTGAAGGGAAGAGCCAGTAAACGCAGCCAGAAAATCTTCCAGGATACAGAATTAATGATAATCACCATATATTTCCTTCAAAATCAAACGCCTGAAGGTGTCAGGAGCACGGTTTCACCTAGTAGCCTGCTACAAAGGCTTGGCCCTTGCCACAGAACCCAATGTCACAATTTCAAGGGAGTCTCAGTCAGCTTGGAATTTAACCACTAACAAGTTAAAACTGATTTTGGAACCTTCATCTTTCTTGGACGGGCGCAGAGACAGCCTCTCTGCCAGGTTTAGATTTAGATATAGATTTACTGTTAAACTGTTATTTTCTAAGAGACTTGCATTCTGTAGCATGATTTGAAGACACAAAAAATGAAAACTCCCTACTCTAAAAAAATACCACCAAATGCGCAGGACACGCAAATGAGACACATGTATTTTCTAGCCCTCATTTAGTTAATATTCTTACAAGTTGTTCACTGGAAAAATACAAAAATAAAAAGAACCAGAAGTTTGATTTGAAATTGAGCATCCCTTTAAGCTTCCACTAAAAGATGGCTCAGCACAAGGCAAACCTCTAAACCAGAGGCAGTCCAGCTCTGTTCCCCATGTAGGCTAACCGTGCTTCCACGGGGAGCGAGGTGACGCCATTCATCTCACAGGAATGTTAAGCCTAAATGTAAATTATTGATCAGTTTACCAGAACTGCAGAGTGTAGCTGCAGCTCCCTTTTCTTACATTTCTCTGATGCTGTCGACACTTACCCAGGTGTCAGAACTGCCGTCTGTTTCCGTGCGCTTGCCAGAAGCCTCCAGCTCCCTGCTGTATCTGCAGTGGAGTTGTCCACTGAAAGCAAGATCTGTGGCCAACTGAAATGTAGGAGCAGTGTTAAGCTCGCGCTGTGTTCAGCCAAACCTCCGCTTTGGTGTTGGCTCGGAGCAGCTGCAGCATTCCCAGCCTGCAGCTCAGAGTTCACCAAAAGCAGGAATTCTCTGGCAATCGCAGGCAAGCTTAGTTTCAGCTTGCCTGGAACACACAAGCAGCACCAGAAGTAAGGTGATAGCACAGGAATGTGGGAGTGCTAAGTTCCCACCAGTTTTCCCTTCATTAGCAATGTCAACTTACCTGAAATTCTAACAGCCTTTGTCTCAACTGTTCCACAGCTTGAATTTATTTTTAGAAGCTAAAATACCACCTAGCCAGTGATACAAACGCTTACTCTGGGTTACCCCACGAGCACTGTCAAGATGAGAAAATGAAGTCAGGTCTTGCTTAGTCACAGGGTGGTACAGATGCCCTCTAGAAGGGCAGAAATTACTTACACAGGGAAGACTGAAAACAGAAAGGACAACGAGGCAGAAGAACGAATCTTCAGAGTCGTTGCCATCTGTTGCTTTTTACTCTCTGTCGTGCTCGACTCTGTAGCTCCTGCTACAACTTCCCCTGACCAGCATGGCCTGCAGGCATGTCCTCACAACATCCCTGCTTCACTGGCAGCATCCCCTGCATTTACAGTGTGTGTGTATGCATACATGTACGCATATAAATAGATAGAAAACCTTCCCAGCTCATCCCTTCCAAAATCCGTCAGGTTTGCAGGTTTTGTTCTGGGATCTCCCCACGTCTCGCCTGCAGAGACAAAGGCGCACGAGAAGGAATACGGCTTCGGGAGCTTCTTCCTGGAAGAGCAGCTCTTCGACACAAGGGTGGAATCTGAGCAGGACGAGACAGAAAACTCCATCCATGAAGAAGAAGATGTGGATGAAGATGAAATACGTGAACAGATTTCATTTCCATACGCTACTGAGTTGCTCTGAGTTTTGGAAAACACCCTAACAAGGGAGAAGGGGAAAACGTATTTGTCCCAGGAGGGAAGACTGCAGACTAAGAACTCGTATCTGGTGATTTCTTGTGGATGCTGGGGGACAAGCAAGCATTTTGGACAGCCTGTTTCCTGTATCACTGATGTTGCCTGATTAGAGCAGCAGAAGGAAACCATCAAGCGAAGAGGATCTCATGCTATTGGTACTTAAACTGGGAAGGGAAACGTTGCTTCTTCTCGAAGCAAGTACCAGCAGCAGGCTGTCCCGCGGTGATGCCCTGCTTCGCCAAGGATACTACCTCTAGTAAACACAGCATCTTTTGTAGCCCCATGTGTTGTCCAGTCCTCTGTGCTGAGCACTTGAGGAAAGAAAGCCATTATTAGTGCTCTGCTTTTACTAAGTACCCTACATGGTAGCGAATTTAATAATGCTGTTAGTTTGCTGATAAACTATTTTTATTGCTCATCTGACTTTTCAGTGCTAAAGATCCAGAGTTGAGCAAGGTTCCTTTGCTCTTCTGGCTCAGCTTGTCTCAGCTTCATTTTGCATCCCCCATTAGTTTTAAGTTCCTCTTACTCTTCAAAACCCTCTGCCTGAGCTTTTGCTGCTCTGCTTATTCTGTTTGTGGTCTCCCTGCTCTCGTTATGCTGTGTGTTGTTCTTTCCATGCCTGTTTCTTCACACCCTCTCCTTCCCTCTTTCACAGGTCTCTCCACAGATCCTTTCTTCAGTCTTCTACTTCTCTCTCTCTGACAGCTGCAGGTGACTTAGGAGATTTCCCTCCCCACATACCTTGTTCTGTTGCTTTCCATTTCATCCTCCCCTCAGCTCAGAAGGTACTGCCCCCCGCTCAGCCCTTTGAGCAGCCTCGAAAAGGCAGCAGACACCGAGGCCGTTTGATCTGCTTGGATAACTGCTGTCAGCTGAGCTGCAGCACAGCAGCTGACCCCCACGTGGCTCCACTCTCATCAGCGTTTAACTAATTCAATACAAAGCAGAAAGTAATTCCTGGCAAAACCAGGAGGAAGGGAAACCTGGCTCCCACCTCCCTGCGCAGCCTCCTTTTGAACTTACACACAAGGCGTATGGGGAAGAAGAGCAAAGAAGGGGGAGAGAAGGTTCAGACAGTGAGATGTCTTTCAGCCCCTGTACCACACAGCACGAGGTTAGGGGATCTGTCACATCTCCTAGGTTCATCCACCTGCAGAGGTCATTTTCTCCTTCTGTTCCACAGACTATCCCTATCTTCCTCCGTCCTCACCTTGTTTCCCTTGGCTGCCTCCAGACTGCAGGGAACACAAGGCCATTACTTCTCCCACCACCTCATCTTAGAAACCCACCAGGAGCTGCCTGTGGTGGGGAGAAGTTTGCTCTCCCGAGGGTGATTTCAGACCAGACTGTACTGGCGTTCAAGGGGATTTCTTTTCTTTGTGACATGCCTGGTGCCGCAGCACGACCTCACCGGTGGTTCCCCACTGCCCGTCTCTGGACAAGGGTGAAAATCCACCACCTCCAACGAAGAAGTGCCAACAAGTGCTGCCCTGCCACATTCCAGGAGCTCCTCCGTGTAGGCTGTGACTCAGATCCTGTGCCTGGAACTAGCACCGAGGCAGTCCTTCCTCGGTGACATCGTTATGAGGTTGCTTCATTTCAGAAAGAATGCTTCCACGGGACGCTGAAGAGACGACGAACACCTTTTTGTGCCACATATTTATAAATATGCACAATCTATAGCGTATTTGAGGGAGAGAAACCCTGCCGAGCAGGTGCTCCAAAATGCATTCACTTCTAACTCCACAGTATTAAAAAATAGGTAGGCCACTAGCTTAAGAGTTCCTTGTAAGAGAGGCTGCTACTGCCAAGTGCACAGTTCAGTTACCACCCGGACTCAAATGTCAGGCTTGGCCAGGTGGGTCCTGTCACTAGGATGAAGTTGTTTTCGGTAAGAAGCAATTGTAAGGGCTACAAATTCCCATCCATGCAACTTGAGGCCAAGCAGGAGAAGCAGATTTATCCTAGAGGAAACCCACAATTTTTCTGGACCTCCTCTTTCTGCTGAGGCAGTGATTATCCTTTCATGAGTATAAAATATATATTTATATACGATAGCCAGATAAGATATTAAGGTAACATTTAACCTATGTGATATATTAAATGGTGAAATAGGCCGTGTAATTTCTGATACTTTCCCTTTTGCTAAATCATTTAGAACAACACCAGACAAACCTATTCCAACAGGGAGGAAAAAAAATCCAAACACCGTACAGTTTATAAAGTTCATCATTTGCCAGGGATAGGTCAATACTATCCAAAGCAGAGCAGGAAACCACTAAGCACATCCGAAACAGAAGTGCAGCAACATGCCAGAAAGGTGACTGCTGTAGTGGATAGCTGATACTGACCTTAAAAATCCTCCCAAGCCTGTTCCAATGCTGGAAGCGTTTCATCATTACCAAAACCTACCAGAAGCAACTGCTGTCATTTGAGCCCTTTGCCAACAGCGCGTTTACCTGCACGGTGTCCTGTGAAGTATGGAATTACAGCGGTTCACTGGGACACTGCTGGCAGCTGGTGTCCAGAGCTCAGGCAGGAAGCCTGAGAACAGAATCCTGCTGTCAATCCACTGCCTTAACTATCACAGAAGCCTTTCTTCCGTAACAAAGAATGAATTGCAGTTATCTTCTCTTTCATTGTTAATTAAAAAATGGTTAGAATTTTGTATTTATTTTGTATTGTACGCTATACTTGATATACTGTATGGTACTTTAAGGGTTTTTAAGTAAAAGTATTTTTCAGCTATGTTGTTCTCCTTCCGTAAGCACTTACTCTCTCCAGAACAGCAGGACCGAAATGAGGGAGGAGCCTCGCAGAAGGGTGTGTGCATATCCTGAAGTTTCCCCCATTGCTGCAGATTTAAAGCTGTGTGTTAGCTGTGGTAGCTTCAAAACCTTGCACACCCGTCCCTGTAGGAGTCTGCCTCTCCCGTTCCTCCATTCACGACAGACCCAAACTGCAACAAAGCCCAGTCTGTAAGATGACAAGCGAAGTCTGAAAGTGAGACGTGGGAACAACAAAGCAGAACTGCCCCCGATGTCTCTCCCTGTCACAACGTTTGTGTGCATACCCGTTAAACAGATGAAATAATAAAAAATGAAGTTCCCTATGTCTAAAAATAAATAAATAAATTCCAGGCAAATGCGCCACTGTAGAGAACAGGTGCATGACTGCAAATATGTGCAGTTCATCAGAAACAGGAATTAGAAATATTTCCATGCAAGCTGGCACAACCTGCCCTTAGGAGCCTCCACCTCACGCTGCTAGGTGACCAGCGAAATCCAGCTTTGACTTTCCCTCCTCTGCGTCCTGCCCACTGCCGCATCACGCTGTTGTGAGGTGATGCACACCAGTGTGCGTGCCTTACATTCTCCTCACCCCACAGCCTGATTTTATCACGGGACAGATCTTAACACCACACGAGATAGCGGCTGCCAGGTTCCAGATTCACTGTCCTCCGGGGAGCGAACCTAGCAGGAGGTTAATCAGCACCGAATTGTTTCTCAGTTCTGGTGGTTAAGCTCACTGCTGGCACCGTAACACGAAGACATGTAATAAAAGTTCAGATGGATACTATTAAATACATTATGGATAATTTATATTTCTTACCACAGTTTTTACAGTTTCACAAATATCAAAACCCAGGTGTACATGTCCATTTTGCAACATAGAATGACTCTACAATTCCAAAAAGAGCAGGCATTTCAAATAAACAATTCCAAGTGTAAACACAGTGTACAAGCTCTTCACCTCACAACCCAGGTGCTATGCAGGAGAAGCTGAGGTAACACCGTACAGCGTGAGCTCAACAGATGGTTGGTTTGTCTCGAGATGGTTTGTGGCATCCTTCCGTCCTCTCACCTGCTCAGCCCCTCGGTTCTCCCCCCAGTTATACAAACATACAATAAATACATTTCTGATTTTAAAGGACACTTCGACAAGTCATGAGGATTTACATGAGTACAGTACATTTAAGTTCAAGTGCAAAAAAAGTAATTAGTGGCTAGTCATCGATGTTCCTCTTCATTTTCTAAGGTGTTGGTCCCAGGCACCGCCAGAGCACGGTTTGGTCTAAAAGCACAGCTAAAGCACAGCCACGGGAGACCCCTTCAGCCAAACTAACTGCATGTCAAAGCGGGTGAAGCTGCCTACCCTCCTCCTGCTCAGCTGCTGCCATCGTCCTCTCCCATTCCCCTAATCTGGCCCCCGCATCACCGCAGGGGCCGTGCAGCCCAACAGCTCCAAATCTCCCAGGAACGAGCTGTTGGGATGAGCAAACGAGCCAAAACACTGTCCTGACCAAACCCCCGGACTCCTCCTCGTGCCCGAGGATCTCCCCCCAGCAGCAATTTTCACTATTCAGCAGCGAGTGAGCTGGCTGCAGTCGGTATTGAGAAGCATGACAAAACAACACAAAGTTTTCCAGTGTCTCGACGTCGGGCAAAGTTAATTTCCAACACGTACCGTGTTCTAGTGACGTACGTCTCCTCCTGAGAATCCCTCATTCGATTTGATTTCTGTGCCAACAACTTTGCCCCTGAAATTGTCATCATTACGATTTTTAGGTGACTCTCCCTCCCTCCTCCCTCCCCCCCTTCCCCAGGCACTTAAAGCTTTCTTAATAAATAACCACAGTAACTACACTGCATTAAATAAACCGCTGTATAGATGATGAAATAAGAACAAAAAAAAAACAACAAAAACAAACTGTGTCCATTGAAAACCTTGATCAATCTCAGGCTGTGCAATCTTGATCAAAGCTAGTCGTCCCAATACAACATCAAACTAAAATTACCCAAACACACACAACATACGCCCAGCTGAAGGGCTGCACGCACAGAGGTTAACTTCTTCACAAGCTTTCCTCCGGCTTTTTTGTTTCACTAAAATGTCATTTCAAAAAATCTTTGCTTTGCAGAACTAAACCTTTATCTCAAACAAGGTAACGTAGCTTCAAAAAACATATTCTTTGAATATGCCTTACTCATTCCATCACCGCAATATGAAGATATGCTTGCTAAAGCTACTCTGTATCTGAGAAATCTTTAGAGAGACAGGTTCATGCTGTTCCTATATTTATTGGATCCAATATTTTTAATAGACTATGCAGGGAAACTCAGTTTCTCTCCTAAAAAGTCTTTTCGTTTTGTCTCAGGAATAAATTCAAAGGAGAAAAAAAAAAAAAAAAAGCTGATTGAGTCAGACACTCTGGCCTCAGCGAGCGAAGAGCGGACTCCCCTTTTTCTACAGATCGCAAAGAAATCTCACAGCGCTTGACTGAGCTTTAGCACAGCAGCCAGGAGTTCTTCCTACAGTCAGATCCGGCCACGTCACTTCCCTCGACCACTCCAAACTGTTGGCTTCCCTGCTTGTGTCGCTCTGTGTAGTCCTACGAGTATTGTTGGTGGGGTTACAAGCTTGCAGTGCACCACGTTATGATCGTTAGGATGAAGGCAGTCCTACTTTTGAGCTCCTGCTCCAGCGTTCCCCAGGTGAGAAGCAGAAATCCATGCACTGCTGTGGGTGAGGTGAGCGCGTCTCAGGGCCCGGCGGCGGCAGGCTGAGCGGCGCCGTCTGCCTGGGCGTCGGGCGGCGCTGTCGGGGTCGAACAATTTCTGGGCTGCCCAGAATCTGGCACGTTTTGGGGTTGTCTCGCTGAGCTGGCTGATGAAGTACTGCAATTCTCATTGATTTTCTAAAGAGAGGGGAAAGCACGGCGTGCAAGGAAGTAAGTACAGGCACTCACAAACACCGTCCCCAGTGGCATCCCCCCCGATGCATTCAGGCACTTCTGGAAGCTCACAAAGCGCTCACTTGGGAAGCCCGCAACGGAACAGACCAAACTTAAAGAAGCAAAGCAAAAGTAGAGCATTGAAACCCAGAGGACACTGACAGCAAGCAGGCGGTCGCTTACCTTCCAGCTCTTTTCCTAACTGCACTTCCCCAAGAAGCATGCAAAAAACAAACTCGTTGTGTTTCAAGGGAAAAAAGCAATTAACTGGATTTCAGTGTTCAGACAAGACCATTACTTTGACCAAACAATTCTCTAAATTTTTTTTCAAGCTCCTTACATACGGCTTGCCTGAATAGTTCCTTCCCTCCCCCAGATACTGCTCCGACTTTCTCAATGGCAGAACATCCAGGCTATTCAAACAGGCCTCGTGAGGAGCATGAAAGCAAAATCAAACACCAGGCACTGTCCCCAGGATCAAAACAACACCGATAAATTTCGTATTAGAAGACGAGCTATCTGTGAACGTTTGTTTTGCACTGAAGAACAGAGAATACGGCATGTACACCACTTTGCTTGGAGGATTAAAGAGCAGTAACAAAAATTGATCCAAAGTCCTACAGAAAGGAGGAATAATTTTTGCCACCAGTCCCATTTTCTGCACACTACCTCTCCTTCCAAGTGATCTACTGAACAAGCTTAAGAGATTTGCACAGCCTTTTTCTAGTTTCAGTACTTTACCAGCACCAGCTTTAGGGATCTGTGTGAAAGTAACAGCAGCAGTATTTTGGGGATGGCCAGTCCATTTGGGGCAGTGAGACAGAGGTAACAAGTGGATTTGGGAGGCCACAGCAGATGAACAAAATAATACAATAGGCGCATTGAATGTTGGCACAATCGACAAGAACTACTTCTGTATCAGCACAGCGTTTTTATAGGATGGAAAGAATAATGAAGAGATCGTGTTCTGCAGAGCTCCAAGAGGCATGACAGCCTGTTTGGCTGCTTCGCAATTCTCTGTGGAGTGGCTGGGTCGTGTCCAGCAGTGTCAGACAAATCCCTTTCAGACACCACACAAGGGCAAAACTTTCCTTTCCTGCAATGCCCATCGCATGCGCTCTCTGCTGCTGCTCTCCTCTGCCTTTTACATTTTTGCTTTGTACAAACCAAGACCCCGAGGACAGTTTGCAGTGGGAATCAGCGGCTTGTCTGGACAGATTGCTTGGATGTCAGACATTCAGTGATACCTTTGGTGCCACTAAAGCACAAACAGAAAAACCCAACTCTCTCCTTGACTTGGGGAAGTTCAAAACACCCTAACCAACCAGGCTAAAGCAAACGTGCCTGTAAATGTGTTTGCAGTAATAAAGACAAGTAAGAAAGGCAGGAGAGAGCTGACCCGGTGAAATTCCTACACGCTCTGCTGAGTCACTGTCCTATCCGAAATTGCCCATTTCTAAAGACGGGAGTTGTGGAAAAAGCCTTTCTGTGTTTATTCCTACTGGTTGTGTAAGAGGGAACCTCACCCACTCCTTCCAAAGCGGGAAACGCGGTGGTTTTAAGCTCACCCATGCTGTTCTAAAACCTGCACTGACAATTTTCCTGCTTTCCTGAAGCAGCATGCTTCAGCTCCGTTGCAGGAGGTATAGCCAAAGCATAAGATCCCAATCCATCCAACCCTTGATGAGACAATTAAAAATAGTTTGGGGTGAGACTGGATGGAAGGGAAATGGTGTCAAATTGTGGTAGTTGCCTGGAATACCTATTTCCACTACACTGTGGGCAATATGACAGCATCACCCGAGGAACCAAAACTAAGAAGAAATCATTTTACACTCTTAAGTAGCTCTGCATCTTCACGTTCAATTATCATCTCGTGAATTTTGCCGAACACAAACCCAAACTCATGGGAACTCGGGTATATCTGAGCCTGTAGAACAGAGCCTTGCTCCACGTCTCCCTCTCCTCCTCTCTTCAGGAAGATGACACATGTAAAAATAGTTACTCCTGCTGCAGTACACAGACAGCAACTCTATTTCATACAGTACTTCAACTATTGTTTCACAGCTCCACATTTGCTACAAGCTGACAGAGAATACTTGCCAGGTAGGAACAGATTTACTCAGCTGTAACAGTTTGCTAGCAACCACCAGCATGTGAGAACTTCCCGTGCATCAGAAGATTACCTGCAAAGGCTGATTCTCAGGTATTGGGTGGGTTTTGGAGAGCTTCACCATCTCTTTTATCTGGTAGACAGCATAGGCTAAGGTGACCCAAGGAGAAGAGCTGATGCCCCAGGCAGGCTTGTTCACATCCTCTTGTTCTTCTTGGTGTTTCGTTTTCTTTAGAGGCAGCCTGGGCTCAGTCCGAGGCATGACATCTTCTGACTGCTGCTGCACGAGGTCAATGGTCGCTATGGGGACAGGACTGGAAGGCACTGGGATCCTCTCCGCCAGCATCGCCTTTTCTGAAGTTTAAAACAAAGTCAGCACCAGCAAAAGCCAACAAGGCAGACAACCAACACAAAGCGATTCTTGCTACCTTAACGCGCTCATCGCCACGCTGAAAGCAGGACAGGGGCGCTGCCCGCCAGGATATTTTACTAGCTGCATATTGTCTATGAGCCTGTAAGTAACACATCCTGTGCATTCTGAGAAAATATTTTGTCCAAGCATTTTACTGATTAAAAAGATCTTTTTCAAAATTATAATCCCATTTTGTTTACAGACTTTTAGATAGCACTCGATATTTTAAGCTATGGCTGGATGTCCTCTAGTAGAGGAAGAAACCAAGAGGGTAATCCTGCAGACACGTAACCACACGCGTTGCTTTACTCACCCAGCTGGCATTGTTGAAAACAACCTAATTACTGCCATGCTTAAAATTAAGATGCACACTCTCAGGATGGGTAGAGCGCGTGTTAAATGAAAACCAAAAGACTGAAACAATGTAGGTAGAACAAGACCACCAAGAACGATCTATTCCTTTGTAGCTTCATGCGTAATTAACCAAAGGTTGATGGGAAACTGAAAGAGCAACTCTCCTTCCTTCCACCTTACCGCTGTTTTCATTTGAACAGAGGTGAAGAAAATTCTAGCAAAATAAATATTTGAACACTTCAGTACAGGCAACTTGATAACTGGTCAAGGACAAGTCATTGACAAGTCGTGAGTGACTAAAAAAAGCTGGCTTTCATTTCACACTGAGGAGTAATCTTTTGGGTAAAAAGCAGATCAAAAATTCAAGACTTTTCAGAATTCCGCCACTGTTTTACTGTTTTCATAAGAATTACATTTATGCTAAATGCTTAACCTGGCACCAAGTTTTTTGTTTCTTGTTGGCCTTTATATTAATAGAGGCGGTTTGAGTTCCATCTGTGGGTTCTCTGATGCCAGAACAGAACCGAGGCAGCCCTGAAAGCTTCTGTCCTCAGTCTCTATAACCTCTGGCAGAGGTGACTGGGCATTGTAGCACGAGACTACTCAGGCACCCAGAAGGCAGCCGTAAGGGACCAATGCGAGTGGAACCACTCATTACATCCGTTAAGATTAATCTAAGAGATTCCCAGAACTAAGAGGACATACAGGTAGTGAAACATGTTATGCTTTCCTCTTACTGATAACCAAGAGCTCAGTGCTGCACTCCTTTGCAGAAGCAGCACAACACCTCAATGGTCATCACTGCTCAGGAAAAGATTTCTCATTCAGAACCAAACTGCTCAGTCAAAATCTCAATAAAGGCACCGAACAAAATTAAAGCAGCAGGAAATGACTTTTGGAGATACGCTTTTCTCTAATTTTGCAGTGTCTTTAGTAACAGGAATATTTAATTACCTTCTTCTTCATCAGGAACTAGCAGCCACTGGATGAGTGCAAAGAGCAGAAGAATCACTAAACACGCCATTCCTATTCCTCTGAATGTGGCAGCAGGACCTGGAACGGGATTTTTTTTTTTTCCAACTGAGAATCTACTTACCTGGTACAGTAACACAAGGTGAGTCAGCATCATACACTCTTAGGGTATCTGTTGTCCCATGCAGACTCTTGCCAGCTTGTCATGTTACATTTTCTTCCCCCAACACTTCAACAGGCTACGTGAAGGCCTTGTTATGAGCGGTGTAGTTAGGTTTCACTTGCACACTGAGAGGCTGCAAAGTATCAGCCCAGTCTCTCACAAAGGATTCCTTCCTCTAATTTCAGGATCGAGTTGTAGATTTGCGCACATGATACTAAAGGTATCTAGGTATAACAACTTGAATCCATCTGAAACGTTGAGAGGACGAAGCTGTAAATCAGCCTGGTGTGAATTCAGTGCTGCTTTGTCAGCAGGGTCCCGAGGGCCCTGCCAGCCTGAGCACCTGGCCGGCTCCTGACTTACCCCGTGCATTAATCCCTACACCTCATGCATAAATCAGCTTGGAGCTGCTCGGCCAGTAAAACCAGAACTTCAATACCCAAACCCGAATTGCTCGGCGCGGTTCTTGCTTACCGAAATAATTGACCAAAACCCCTCCAATCATGGCCCCGCATCCCCTGCCCAGGCCCAGGTGGAGGCCTTGCAGGATCCCCTGGGCCGAGGTGCGCAGCTCCGGGGGCACGGCGGCGCTCAGGTACGAAATGCAGGCTGCCCATATGGCCGCGTGCGTGACACCTGCAGAGGGGACACGGTGGTGAGGACAGGGCCCGCGGCGTGCCCAGCAGCTGACAAGAAAACCCCATCACCCCCAGTGCCTGTGGAGTACAGACCAAGCCACGTCCCGAGGCCACATGTCCAAGTCAGACCCCCGTATGGATTTTGGAAGCCTCTTTAATGCAGATTCAAGGTCATAAACACTTTTTTTTCCACCCTAGAACAGTGCAGCAGGGAGAGGAGCGATGCTCAGCGAGCAGGAGCAGGCTGCAGGTGGAGCCCTCGTCTCTGGGCACCTGCTCGGTGGCTTTCGGGGAGCGGGGAGGAAGGGACAGGGAAAGGCTGGGCTGAGAAGAAGTTGGAAAAGCAGAGCAGCCTCGGAGCTCGTCACACGTTGAGTACGCCTGAACTATTTTGCCACCCTCAGACTGAGTGGGAATATTTATTCTTATTTGAGTGGTACTAAAAATAGCAATCACAGCTTACCAATGCCTAAGCTCTGCCGCCTTCCTTAGAAAAAAAATAATGTGTTGGCACAACCGATGATTCAGTCAACATGTTTCTGTCCTCTGCACTTGACTTATTTAGGAACATTTGGACACTCAGCAATCCCTTCTGCGTTCAGGCTGAAGGCTCTTCCGAGCAGGACGATGCATTAGTTTGTCACATACCCAAAGAGTAACCTGGATTCTGCTTGGATGTCAAATGATAAACAGCAGCCTTTGAACACTGGCAGTGTCCAGGTTTGATACATGCCCAGGAGGCTGTGCAGTTTGATTTAATTCCAGATTGAAACAAACACTGCGCAGTGTCTGGGTTTGTACCCAATTAACTACTTAAAGCACACAAAGACCACTTCCATACATCCCAGAGCTGGGTCTGGTCATAGGCACATCATCTTGTTGAAACATGAAAGGTTTACATTAGGGTGAGTGTGTTTTACCTCATCATTTACAGCTTAATGCTGTAAACCTCAGGTTTTCCATGGAAAAAGCTCTGAATTTAAAACTCACTGAATATCAACTGTTTTTTCCTTAATGTAAACTCACATAAGCATTGCAAATAGCACTGAAGAAATGTGTTTGCAATAACAGTGCAAAGCTAATCTAATGTAGCTAATGTGCTTTTGTTTTACAAACATTTTACAACTCACGTAAAACATTCGGTTTTATCAGCTGTTAAAGAGTCTATCAAGCTTTAAAGCCAGGCAAATCACAAACACATCAGACATTATTTGAACCACCAGACACAATCCTGCTGTCCTTGTTTGGAAACAAAAGGCTGAATTTAGCCAACGTGTTCTTTATGTTTTCACCTCTGCTAGGATATCCAGATAGGACACGGAGCTCCCAGTTCCCCTGAAAACGAATCCACCCCTTCAAACCAGCTTATCTTACTGGCCTCAAAAGGTACAGGCTTTTATTTTATTTTTTTTTTTTTATGTGCAATTACTGTTGTGAGTTTTTTATGATAATTATTTATGCATCAGTGGCTTTGGAACAGTTTTTACAACAACTTGTGTAAAGTCTGGTCTGGATTACTGTTAATCACAGTTCTTTCCGAAAGGAGCTGTTAACAATAACCGTATTTTGAGATGACTTGCTGAAACCACTAACCACCATCTGACCATCTGGAGTACAGCAACAATAAATGTAACACCCCTCTGTTATGCTCCGAATAATGATGTTTAGCAAACTTAGCGCTACTTTCCACATGAAATCAGAGCTCAACATTTTGGGAGCCAAGTTTATTTCAAGAGGTCCATCCTAACCGTGCAGCTAAGGATCCAACCTCTGCTCTCTAGACATATCTGTGTTGGCTGGAGCACCAGCAGAAGTCAGTTCTCAGCACAGCGCTTGCTTTGGAGTTTGTTGGACAACTGCCATGTGAAAATAGCTAATTTTCAGCTTATTCGTATAGTTTTGGACGTCAGAAAATTCCTGTTATGCAGCTTGGTTAGCTAAGCATAGCTGTTAGCAGGGAATTTGAACCATTGTTTTGGAACAACGTGAACAATAATTTGCAGCTAACTAGTACATTAAAATTTAATCTGTTAATTGCAAAATTAATGAGATCGCTTGCAAATTCAGCCTGACAGATGACCTGTATATGCAGTATTTACCTGCCAGAATGCCTTCAAAATTACCAGTTAAAGATTCAGCCTAGGCCTGTATCTTCATACACTGCGTGTACAAATAAATCCTACAGATCTGAAATTGTGA
This sequence comes from Aythya ferina, assembly GCF_964211825.1. Taxonomy (NCBI): domain Eukaryota; kingdom Metazoa; phylum Chordata; class Aves; order Anseriformes; family Anatidae; genus Aythya; species Aythya ferina. The sequence goes on from NC_140303.1 coordinate 6,275,951, forward strand.
ATTAAGAAGTGAGCTTTTATCTCCTCATTTACTCCTCTGAGAGTGCAGGACACCTCAGAAGCCCTCACCACCCCGTTACGCTGGCAGCAACCAAAACGTTGCTGTTGCATGGCTCCTGTTGCAATCAATAGGGGCAGTCTGCAGACGTCTTCCAGCAATGTCTCCATGCCCTTCAGCACAGCACACGGGGCTGATTCTCCTTGTATTTCAGGAGCATGTTAAGAAGAAAAACAAGTTCTTTACAAGAGTCAGCTGAAACTGTTGTTGACCTTAAAAGCCCTTCAGCTGACAGCACTGGAGTTTACACAGACTCTGACAGCTTCCTGGAAGCGGAGCTGTGCTTGATTACAACGAGGGCTTCACACGGGATTTAAAAGACTTATCAGCTTGATGCAGTTACGTGGCCCACATGGTGCCCACATGCTCTGTATAATGTGATTTTTTCTTGGTTCCAAAGACTTCTAGCCCTCACATAACAAAAAGCAGCTACCACTCTTACCTCCCACTGTCAGCAAACTCCCATAATGAAAATAAGAGCTCCCACCTCACCAAACTTCATTAAGGTGTCACTTCTTACCCCTCCTGACACATTCCATGGATGCGTAGGAAACAAAGGAGAGTCTCAAGACACAGGTTTTAGTAATTACTGCAGAAGAAATAATGAATTGGGAACAGAGCAAAAGCAGTAAGAGCAGGGAGGGGAAAAGAATAATAATGGGTGGTAAAAAAAAAAAAAAAGCCAATTGTAATTTAAAAAGATTCATTTGTTCTACGACTGACCAAGACTGAATGAAATTACTGGAAGGTAACAGATGTAGTCGTGTAGTGGCAGTAATTAGGTACACACACAGTGCCTACAGGCTTCATGGACACCAACACCATGTTTAGTTTTGTTGTTTTTGTGTCTGCGTGTGCTATTTTTAACTTTCTCATTTTCTGGCTCTAAGTAGCTGCAAAATTCATTTTTCTCCAAAAAGCAAGATTAACCCAAGCGTACATAACTCAACAGTGGCTACAGATTCTTTGTCACATTACCACATTTTAACACTTGGTATGAAAGGTGATGTATCAATTCAGTACCTGTGATTTGGAGGATTTTTGTATCAAAATTCAGAAGCTCTCTTTTATGGCAGATTAATACAATAAATTGTTTTTTTGGCAGGCAGGGAAGGACTCAGGAAATAAAGATTTATTTCTGTGTGTATGCAGGGATCTACACAGTGTTCACCAATGGCACTTTCATGGTTAAGCTATTTTTAAAGGCAGGGAAAACATTCTCTGCATTTAAATTAGCTATTCTCTTGCAAGCCTGCAAATCCAAATAATTCAGTATTCTTCAGATACTGAAGGAACAAAAAGTAAAATAGTTTACATTCTTCCTGGTTTTGAGCAGTGGCACCCATCACAAAGGCAGGAAAAAAAATGCAAGTTAGAGCAATTTATACATTAATATTGCACTGAAGACCTTACAAACCTCTTTGACAACGTGACTTGGAAATAGGGCTCGACTTACTTTTCATAGACCAGACCTCTGTGGTTGTAATTAAGTCAGTTAAAGGGCAATTATCTTAAAGAAGCTCTATTAACACAGACAAAGCTACTGAAATAAATTCCTCTCCAGCCATTAGAAAAAAGAAAATTCAATAGTCTAAAGCATTGATCAAATGATACCCTGAAAAACAAGTGCAGAATATTTTACCAGAGACAGAATGACCCAGACTACATTCTTTTTAATTTTTTTTTTCCACGGCATCCTTTCAAGTATGGTGACCTTTTGCATGTAATGAAGTTCATATTTATCCACCAAACAGGATCTGTGGTAGGTGTGTACCCAGCTCACGCTCTGTCTCTTTGTTTAGCTAAAGGGTGTGTTGCCTCGCACAGTTCTGCTTGAATCAACAGTGAACTGTGCACAAATGCAAACCCACCCTTCTGACGTCAAATATTTTCCAAGATAAACAGTAAAGTTTTATAAACGTGGGTCTTCTGGGATATTTGTAGTCAAAAGAAAAAGGAAAGGAAATACCAGATTTTTATTTAATCACAGTTCAACAATATAAGCACATGATCTTATACTGGAAGGCCATTAATGCACTGTCTTACCTTGAAGTACTTCCATTGGGAGAACAGTCCAGGCGTTTTCCAGATATGAGATGTAAATGTAGCGAGCCGTATTGCAGGCAAGACCAATATACAGCACTCTAGAAGAATTAAGGAAAAAAGAAGTCATAATAGTTTGCACTTGCCTTTTTTTTTTTGGTATGTTACAACACACCTTACTGCTTCAGAAACCAATTACACGTGTACAGAGTTTGCTTGTCCGAAGCATTTGCTCAATGTGGGGAAAAAAATCAAAAGGGTCAGCAGAGATGCAGAGCTTTTAATCAACCTTGGTAGCTTCAAGCCATACTCTGCAGAGAACTGTATCTCACAAAGCATTTCTAAGCAGATTCAACATCCCTTCCAAACAATCTTCTTTTCTAATCATTCAGACATTATTCCATTTTAATAGCAAACCTGACGCAGGTTTGGATTAGAGGAATTAATTTCACCCCAATTAATCTAAGTTTATAGTCCCAGTATCTGCAAACTGCTCAGAACTACTCTAAAAACACATCCCACAGAAGCAATATGGTTTGTAACAACATGCCTCAGGATAAAACTTAACCATCCTGTTGAAAAGCAGCAGATGCTGCATCTCAGAAGGAGGGAAAAAAGCTCTTATTACAGCTTTTAAACAATGAAGCACAGAGACTATTTTTCACGGTAGATTTCCCACTGCACGTTTAACCCGATGACTTTTAACTTCCAGTTTTCAGATGTAGCTTTGTTTACCTTCAGGTTGCATATTCATCCAGCTGGATGGACAGATCTTTCTCTTGCTTTGAGAGGGATTTTAGGAATGACTGACTTAATTCGAAACATGATTTAGCTTGAGAAAAGATGCTGTTGCAACCTTTAAAGGTTCTTCAGAAATAAGGATTACTTAATCCCTAAACATGCTTCTTGGTTGACTCCTGGTTTGGCACGAGTGATTTAAATGCAACTGGTAATTAATGTGCAAGCACTGATACTGTGAAAGAACGTGTTACTCTTTGTGCTGATCTTTAGTTAGCTATTCCACAAAAGCACAGCAAGGTTTAATTCACTGGTACATAGCCACTGACAAATCTGGAGTGAGATGCAATCGTAGAACTGCAGCATCTTGTCAACATTTGAGATCTCTAAATATACATGTTGACAGCTAAAATACCCATACCGTAATTTTCAGCGTGTCAGCGATATCAAAAAAGATTAAAAATTATAAAGGCAGGCCTTTTGCAACAATATGGATTTACAGACAACAATACAGATTACTTTCAGTAAGCTGGGTGAGTTTGCAGGGTTTTTTCCCCCCCAAAATTACTCAAACTCGTCTGCGCACCGTGCACCACAAGTTTCACCTCTCCCTTTAACTAATAACATCTGGGCCAAACAAATAACTTGGTGTCTTTTACAGCCACAGCTTAATGTAATTCTGAGGTATAATCACACCTGTGAAGTGTGATAGGACACACAGTACAAAAGGTGAGTGAACCGAAGAGGTTTGCGGGCTCCTATGTCACTAAGTGAGACCCAGGGTAACGCAGCCTCCTGGGGACATGAAGGAACCATCCACCTCACGTACCCGTACCTGTCCTTCCCTATCAGCATTGCTTATGCCCCCAGCCCTCTGTTTGGGGCTGTTTCGCCTCAGTTTAATTTCAGTTTTGTCTATCAACAACTCTGCCCGTCCAGCAAGAGCTTCTTTCCTGTCACAGCCGTTCCCTGTGACCAGGCCGCAGGCGTGAGGCGGCCGCCGGCGCCATACTGGCACCCTCGCCACCAGCACGCTCAGCTACCTGCCTTCCCCCACAGAGTTACACCCGAACCCTGACTTAATAAGGGCAATTTAGCTAGTTTCTGCCTTTTAGTTTATTAGAACATGGATGGGGTTTTAGGTAAATGGCAGTTACTTGTGTGAAGATTTCTGTCAGGATGCTTTGGGAAGGGCACGTCACACCAGAACTTTTGTGTATTTACAGAATCGTTTCAAAAATTGTTTGCAATAACCACTTAGGCTTTTTATGAGACCTAAATGGATAACGTAAACAGACGGTTCTTACGAAACCTATTTGCAGTATCCACAGAGACACCGTATTCGATTTACAGGTTAAACACTTAAAGCACTGGATCTATATTTATGTCAAGACTAAGCTGTTTACAGCCACGACTACCAGGCTCTGCTTCCCATCAAGACTCGCACGCTGGAATTATGGTCAGACAAACACACTCAAGCTTAACCTTGAGTAGGAGGTTACTTTCAGAGATTAACATCCTCTTCCTAAACTCAGTGGCAGCTCGGAGTGCTTCTACACAGGGTGCCACTCAGCAATGGTGCCTTAACATCTGACAGGCAGTTTTTTATGCTTTTCCATCATAACACCCTCTCAAAGAATTGTGGATTTCACGCAGCTGCTGATGACATTTCTTATAACTTTTTAGTTTACATCAAAATGAAAATTGCCTCTCTTGTTCTCAGAAGGTGGCTAGAGGCAAAACAAAAGGCCCTTAGCACTCTCTTCCCAAACCCAGAGGACAACACAGCCCCCCAGCCAAACTGCTTGCTGTCATTGCTCCGGGCTCCCTCCAGTCACCTGCTTACATGCACCATCAGAAACACCAGCAGCACGTGGCACATATTCCTGCAATATGCACGGGAAAGCTGGCAAAGACAGAAATAAGGCATTATAATCAGCACACATTCGCACGGTCACGCTTAGAAAACCCGGACAAGGAGTTTGGTATTAGTACGAGCAGCCTGTGAACACAACAGGTTTCAAGATGTGGGGAGGAGCCTGTGTGCTAAGGCATACAGTGGTCGAAACTGAAAGCTCTGTAAACCTAGAAAATGAAAACCGAGCTCATATGTGACATGAGTGTAAAGTCCATTTTCTTGTAGTTCGACAAAGGACAACTGACAGTATTTCTTCCCGCTGCTGTGACAGCGCATAAGGAACTCTGCTACTCATACCTGTCCTTCAAAGGGTTAGGACAGGAGTCATATTGTTCACGGAAATACTGCAGGAAGCTTGCCTTCAGCCAGCAGTCTAACCACCCAAGAGGAAGAGTGCATATGTATCCATGTATTTTTTTAATTTACTGACTTAAGTCAACAGAAGGTGAGACAACCTTATCAGTGAAGTCATCTCGCCAAAAAGAGAAGTCAAGCCACCTCCCCTATAACCAAAATACCCCCAAAATAATTCACAGCTAGCTGTGGATTAAGCTAGTGACTTGAAAAGTGACTTTATCTTTCCTATCTCTGACAAGAACTTACAGCTGAATTCCCATGAACAGCTAACTCTTTGTATGCCAAAATGCTAAACGAGGAATTCTGAGCTGTGAGAGGTGGCACCAGGGAAGCAGAAAAAACATCCCAAGAGCTTCTGGCTAAGACGGCTCCAAGAAGGGCATCTAGTTAGAGGAGATTTTTCTTATTATGGGATAAAGAATACCTGCACTATAAGGCGACAGACATATACAGAGCTATCCAGAGAACATGAATTACAAACTCCTATCAACGCCTTCTTTTATATATATATAAATATATAAATATATATATATACATATAAAGCTTTATATAGTGAAGTTCAAAAAATACAGGAAGGGGAACTAGAAAGAGACTTCTCAAGCTGCGATGACTAAATATGAGTAAGCGTTAGACAACATTAAAATATGAGTAATCTGCACTTCCCAGGTGTAGTTACAAGGAATGTTGTTCCATTGCAAACACAAACTAGTATGTTAACAACTTACCAGTCTTGGTTTGATAGGTTTACCAGTGCAAAAGGAAAAAGAAGAGTTGCCCCTGTACATCATCTTTCTTTTTACAGGCTAACGTCCCTGTTGTCCCCCCATACCTTTTATGCCATTGTATTCACAAGCCTATCATTCTTTTGGGTTTTCTTCTTTCTCTAGTTGAAGTCTAAGCCTGTATTTTGCCCTATAACAATATAAATGGAAAGAGCATACCCAAGCTATCTTTAGCTATCAAGACTGTGATCTGTTCTCACCACTCCTCCATCATCATATCCTTCCTCCAGTCTTTGCATGCAAAGTGTCACATTTTCCTCAAACTAATTGTTAAATTCAGACATTAAATGACTGACTCAAAGTAAAGAGAGACTCCTCAGTTTAAAGGAAGGAAAAAGAAATCTGTTAAGTAAATTCTCAAATTACTGCGCTAACTATCTCAAACATTTTTAGTAGAAGTCAAATGAATCAAAAAAAAAAAACACCACACATCCCAGTAAGAGCAAATCAAAAAAACAAAGAGCAAAAACACAGAACAGAATGCATAAAAACAGCACAATTAGACAGCTTAATAAAAGCCATCTTGATGACTATGTGATTATAAATGGGCTTTTTGGAAAAGACATACCACTGAGAGCTCTGTGCTTACTGGCACTGAGTACCTGAGTAAATACAAAACAAAACAAAAACCACCACCAACAAAAACATTACAACTTCATTAGCCGAGATCCACCCCTACCTTTCTTCCCTAATCTTTATTTTAAAGAATGAAGCAACTTATAATATGCAGAAATTAAGTTATTTTTCAATTTAGAGGAAAACAACATTCACAAATATGATGGAAGTAATCGATTTCACTTAAACAAGGCAAAAAGCAAGTGAGAAGCTCTCATTTCACTAGCTAACACGCACAGTTGCAACTACAGGAAGAGAGCAAGGAACTGAACTTGTCAGCAACACTACCAAGCTGCAACCTCATTCTGCCAACACCCCGAGCCTGCTGATGGGGGCATGTGCACAGGAGGTGCTCACCTCGCTGCTTCCTCTCAGCCTTCTTCCCTCTCAGCATGCAACTGACACCCTTGCAGGCTACTGTGGGGGCAAAGACTGCCCTGCAAGGAGAAGTGGGCTAAGCAGGAGGTTTCCAGAATGCTGCTACTCGCAGGAAAAATAAAAATAAAAAAGTAAAATTAATGGGAAATGTAATTCAAAACAAACGATCTTGGAGTAGGAGGAGATTTGTCAAGATCTCGAGCAGAGCTCTGAATCGCTGAACTAGGACATCTTCTGGAAATGTCTGCAAGGGGTTATGGTGCCACGCGTGATGTGTGCACTAACTGAAAAGCTAACGAAGCATTGCAGAACATTTTCAGCTCTTAAAATAATAATAAAAATCTCCATTAGGCACCTTCATAGCTGAGCAGGACTTGGAACTTCAAAATAAAACATTTAACTCAAATTTCACTTTGTATCACAAGGCCAGGCCCCAAACTCAATTATTTTTTTTTTTTTTTTTTTTTTGGTATAGATCTTTAATGAGTGCTAAGATCTCCTCACCTGATGTGTCCAACCAATTCAATCAGCTTGTGGCTGAAGAAGTAGGCAGTCAGCTCAGACACATGACTGAGCACTGAGCAAACTCCAAAGAGAGTGGTGGTGCCATTCAGGTCTTCCAAGTGCCAGTAGAGGAAGGTGAAGACAAAGCCATACCCAAAGCCCATGAACCATGCCACGAAGAGCACCGAGCCATACTGGATACTACAAAGCAGTTTTATGAGGTCCCAAAAGCTGAAAGACTGCGACTGGCTCATACTGGTTGTAGGAGTGTTGTCGGAGGATTCATTGGAGGCGCTCCTGTCCACCTGGGATATTTCCACCTCCTTCCTCTTGTTTTCCTCTTGCTTGAAGTGCGTGTAATGAAAGCGGAACTGGGTGGCCACAATTAACGCCATTGTCATCAGAACACCAAAAACGATGAAGACTATCCTGTAGTTCTTGTATTCCGGAGCTTTACATCCTTGTCCTTCAATGACGACTTCTGTATGGGTGTAGTCGATGCCGATTCCCACGGAGAGCATGGCCAGCCCCCAGCCCAGAGACCCCCACATTCGCTGCAGCCCGTAGCGGTCCCGGTGCTTGCCGAGGTATTGCAGAGTTACGGTGTCCACAATTGTAACAGAGGAAGCGCTGAAAAACTCTCCTATTATGACAACCAGCAGAATGAGCAGGAAGATGGCTTCTACTTCTTGCTGATCATAAACGAGCACGGCTTGGTCAGAAGGCATGGGCTTTGCGGTGACGGCAGCTGGGGTGGTGCTTGGAGTCGTGTTCCCTGGGGAGACTGGGCTAGCAGTGGTGTTTTTCAGAACAGGATGGGTACTGTTTTCCAAGGCAAAATCCATGTCACTGCTCTGTGTAGGTAGCAGGAATGTTATTTCAGGAGTAGCAGTCCCTGTTGCTCCCAGAGTGGCCGGACTGGAAGTCAGCAGGTCTCTCTTCCCACGAACTTTGGGGGATGCAGCACTCAGGGTCGTTAGCAGAGATGGCATTGAGGCGTTTTGTGAAATGGTGGTTAAAAGGCTGCTTGCGTTGGTGGGATGTGCTGGGGGAAGGCCCTTTGGTACGCATCTTAAGGTGGCTGGTCTAACAAATCCAATCCCCAGGTTAAATAAAACCCAGCATAAAAGCGAGAAGAGAAGGACGATCTTCCCTTTCTTGAAGCGATCTGCTACCACTCCCCAGAAGGGAGCACTGCAAAACTCAATAAAGTACCTGATGCCCACCAGAAGTCCGCTCTGACTGGGTGACATACCCAGCTGCTTGTAATACACAGGCAGCAAGGGGTAGAGAGAGCCATACGCAGAGTAGAAGAAAAAATAAAAGACCTTCGAGATGAGAAGATCATTGTTGATTTTGACGCAGTGCTTTTCTAGCCAGTCCAGCTCTTCGTCTGGGACAGTGGTTGTCTCTGTCGAAGGGGATTCATTCTGGGGCTGCAAGTCTTGATCCTTGGAAACGCCGTTGAAAGGATCAGCAAGCACGTATTTTCTTTTTTGTTCTTCTTCATCGTCGGTTAAAATGGCAACCTTATCATCAGCTGCCATGGCTTACCACAAGCATCCAATATTTGGTGAGCTCTCAGCAACTAGGGCTACCCTGCGAACAAATAAAACATCACACAGTTAAGGATCCACACAGGAACAGGTCTGCTATGCAAGTCATCAAGGACAAACAGAGCTTCTTTTTTATAAGTGGCATTCCTAAGCAACAGATGCAGTTGTTGCCACAGCAGTAATTTGTGGGAGGCTGAACTTTTCAGGCTGAATAGAATAGAGAGAGGGGAATTAGGATGGTGAGAATTAATGCTAATACACGATTAATATAAGGGACCCTCAAAATTAGGATAACAACCTTAAAGGCATGAAAGACCTGGGGCAAAGAAACACAGGGACAGAAACTATGCACAGACCCTACAATGACTGGTTCAATAAAACTCTGAAATTGAAGCAAGGTCAACTGGAGCATAAATTGTACTGCAGCCGCCCACATTTATCCTTCGCAGAAGAAAAAAATAAATTGCAGAACTGACGAGCAACACTTAAAAATAAACTCACCACTACTTAAACACGGGTTGGACAGAAGAGTTTTCACATTAAAAACCAACAGGCCACTCTAATGAGCTGGGTTAGCTAACGGAAGCTTTCCTCTTAAGGAATAAAACCAAGTTATGCCAGCAGACTACCTCGCAAAATCATTGTCTTAGGCAACTACTATTGCTGTAATGTTCACCTAGGAAGATTAGCTCACATGCATTATGAAATGGTGAACGTTTAATATATTTTGGTTTTGCCCTCCCTTTTCTGTTTTGGTTCAGTGTTCATATACAGAATCTTTCCAAGCAGCAGGATGTGAAAATAGCATTTTATTCGCCTGAGACTTCTCCGGGAGTGCTGAAGTTTTGATATGGAATATATTTCTCATGGAGTCTGAAGTTTTTTTTGCAACTCTGCACTTTGTTTCCACTAGAAGAGCTGCAACGAAACTGCAGCCTTTGAGAACTCAACTGAAAGCACAATACCATCTACTGAAAATCAGTCATTCACTGATATATCCAGCTTCTTTAATTATTTAATGATAGCTCAGAATGTACTTAAATACCGACAACATATTTGCAAATCGATGCAAGGCTAGTAGCAGACGAGAGATTTAAACATTCATAGGTGTATTAAATGAATTGATTTGTGCTGATCCAAGGTACACAGACCAGGCGACGGAATAAGCCACGGATAGTTGTAAAAGCAACAGCCCATTAGAACAGTCTAAACCTCAGTTCAGCGTTACACAGCGCTAAAAATGCCACCATTAAGATCCCAAACTCCCCTGAGGTTTCTGTTTTTCCACTTTTAAATGACATTTCTGTGGGACACTACCTACAAGGATCTCTGGTTTTACTTAAGCAGGCAAGGCTGCACAAACAACTTGGAGCTGTGACCATTCATGTATTCAAGGTCAGAAGTTAATCAAAACAATGCCAGCACATACACAGACTGCTTTTTTTCTTCCAGTTGCTCTAAAAAGACTTCAGAGACAATTGGATTAAAAAAAAAATAAAATTCAAGTGTCAAAAGACTGGATAAAGCCTTAATTAAGTTGTTTGAGCAGTCTAATGTGAAAATGCATTTTCTTGCTCTTACCTGCTACCATCAAAAGCCACCAAAGCCAGCAGCTATTTCGTTAGTTCCTGTAATTCTCGGTGCAGCCAGCCACTTCCACCTGACAGTTGGAAGGATTACGGGCTTTCTGCTCACATGCTTGCTCAATTTTGGCTTCAATATCCACAAAACAAGTCCTTCTAAGGAATAAGTTAGATCTGTCATCATCTGCGCTTTTATTTTCTCTAAGCTTTGCCTTGCTTGGACAACCAAGACTCCAGAAGAGGTGCAGCTCAAGGGGATGGAGCAGAGGATTGGGTGCTGTTCCTGTGTCCTGACAAAACCAGCAGACTCTCACCTGCTTACTAGCTGTACCAGACCTTTACAGACCTTTACTTCTGCAAAATACATTTCCTCACCTCCACGACACAACATCCAACTCACATTTTAACCACTCGGACATCCAGACAGCTCATTGCAAGCATTCATTCATTCCAATTGTCCTAATCTAAGCACAACAGCCGTACTCCATATCCCTAGGCATGAGCTAGGAGCCATCTGATTTCACACAAATTATAGCAGGAACTTTTACAGCAATCTGTATTTCATGTTTTTAATTCAGCTTCCCTTCTGTGTGGGAATGGGACGTCAGTTTTTGAAGTTGCATGGATAGTGGCTGTACTAAAAATGGTGACGCTGCTCACCTCGTGGCCCCTTCTTCCCCTCCCTGGGACGTCTGTTGGCCACAGCACCCATCTTCTTCTCACCTGTTGTGTGCAAGGATTAATTCAACACTTCTAGTACTCTGACTAGAACATCTTGAGTAAGAATGCTAGGAAAAGTGTATTTCATAATAATTTCAGTAAATATTTTCCCACCCTGAGAGTGTTTCATTGAATATTATTAATAACACAGAATATACTCTTCAGAAATATAACAGCACCAAGACTGGTAGGAGCCATATGGCTTTCTTTAATGTTTTGATCACTAGTTTGTTTGGAAGACAGTTTTTTGAAAGTGATTTTATTTAGCGATTTTTTAAAATCTAAAAATAAGCAACTGGAGATGAGAAAGCCAACGAAGCGGTATTGTCACTGAAAATCTACAGAAAACTTATTAATCTATGTGGCATTCCTTCTCCTGACCAAAAAAAACACACAAAAAACAAGCCAGTCAGGGACTGAACGAGCAGCAAAATCAACCAGATGGCAAAACAATGTACTTTGAAGTAGGACTAGACAAACACCAGCTATTTTAACCAGGCTTCAAATACCGCATCTTCTCTTTGCAAAACCCTTTTCTGATCCACGAGACAGTAGGAGGACAGAAGACAGCGCTACCAGCAAGTTTAAAACAACAGAGAGGAGGGCAGGCTGGGAAGATAAACAGGAGGATTTCGGCACGAAGATGAACTTTAACTCCTTCAAGGCACGACGGAGCACGGAGCTCGGGCCCAGGCCTGCTGAGCACTGCTGGTCCAGCTGGGCCGACTGCGTGTGCACCCAGCAAAGACCCCGGAAAATTGGGGGAATGCTTTTGAAACCTTCTTCCCTGAGCTCAGGCAAGAGGTGTGAACACCCAGGAGAGGCAAATGGGGCGAAACATCCGCCAGGACCTGAGAAAGTGCCAGCGATGGGAAGGGATGAGGTGGAGCAGCCTCCACCTGACGGAGGCACAAGCTGCTGTGTGCCCACAGCTTTGTGCTCCCGGACCACCACATGGAGCAGTGCCCAGTCTCTACATTTTCATCATCCCATCCCCCCGGTGGTACAACAACTGCACAAAAGGCTTCAACACATGAAGAAGAGAAACGCCCCGCGCTGAAGCCCCATTTGAAGCCGTGCAGGAAGCTTGCGGCCGGCCCGGCGGCCTCAGGCCTTTCCCCACGAGATCACACGCGCTCCGAGCCCGGGTGTGTGTTTCTTTTCAGATAAAGGATGTGCGTGTTAACCACAAGACCATTCTTCCTTCAAGCTCTGCACAAATAGGCTTGTTTAGGTGAGCGCTTGGGTCTGTTTCTCCTGACACAGGAAGGTGCCCTCCTGGGTTGCATCTACCCCTCCACCAAGCCCAAATCCTATTTCAACCCCCAAAACGTGTGAGGCGTCTTTCAACCCGTCACCCACTGCCACGAGCTACGGCAGCGTGTCTGCAAACCTCCGAGCAACCGGCGACCTGAGGAACAGGGACAAAAAGCATTTGTCCTGACGACCTCAGTGCTGCTGCTGCGATGGGCATTGCAACGACGGCGAGGAGCCTCTTTGGCAGGCAGAAGACGACAAATACTCTGCATTTAGTTAAGTACCTTCTTGGCTTTCTTACCATTTTTGTTTCTTGAATTGATCATGCTTGCGTTGGCTCTCCCAGTTAAGAGGATTTCAAGACCAGGAAGGATAAAAAGTGAATCTAATTGAGACGACCAGACATTACAAGTGGAGCCAATCTTCCCAAAAACTTGCGTGGAAAAAAAAACAAACAACTTCATACTGAGTCAAACAGTGCTAACCAACAGGTATCAGACTGGGGTAACAACTCCCTAAACTTCTCAGGGAAAACCCCATGGCACTTGGAGCTTTACAGGATTAAAAACAAGGCATTAAAACTCCACTTGCAGGCCAACAGAAAGTTAGATTTGGGGTGGAAGAGTACAGCTCATTTTAAATACTTACTTCAGTATAAATATCCCATTTGTTAGGCTTTGGGAATTAAAGCATAGTTAAGACTCACCCAGCACAACATCTAACAGCATCAAACTTGGGGTTTGGATGCATACTGAATTAAAAACCAACCAACCAAACAAACAACAAACAAACAAAAAACAAGCAAAAAGACCACCCTGCAGTTCATCAGAACACAGTCCAACTGATCAAGAGTAGCCTTAATCTAGATTGTTAAGCACCTAGAAAGATGACTGTGCAGATTTACATTTGCACAGTCTCTGGAAACATACTCCAAGAGCAGGATTCCAGAAGAGGAATCATGAACTAATCCCTCAAGCAACACAGAGCTGTGATGGAGCAGCCTGGATCACTGATGCACTGCGGGGATAAAGCAAGGCCAGCCAACACGGGATCACGTCTTACTTCACCTTCAGACTTTCCCTGACTAGAAAGCTGAGTTTGTAGTGAACTTGGGCAATTCCACATCAAGTTTTCATATGAACATTTTAAAACAAATCTGATAAAAAGATGACATGTTTCTTATTTTAAACAAACACACACTGAAGCTTTACTCAGGTTACCAGTTACTGTTTGATTCACAACAGGGCTGTGCTAGAAGTCGACTCAAAAGCTACCTGTCCTCCAAAGCAAGCTCACCTCTCCGTGCCCAGGCTGGAGCCCACCTATCACCCTGCATCTCCTCCTCAGCCCCACACCCCTTGCTGATCCCAACTACAACACTTTAGGATCGAAGCTGCACCTGTGCAGCATCTCACAGCGCTAAGCCCTGCATCCAGCAGGCCTACAAGGCCTGTCTGTAAGGAGCACACATAATAGGCTGTGTTTGCCATTCCCAAGCAAATTTTACCCCGGAGGAGTAGCCTGGTGCTGTCGCCTGTGCCCTTGCCAAGAAGAAGCACAAAGTGCGCTGTTTGTGTAAGCGCGCACAGCCTTTCTCTCTTGTCCTTCATCTCCTCGTACATCGTGCCCCAAAGCTCCCCGGGGCACACCAGCCTCTGGGGAGCCCTCGGAAGGGCTGTCCCCAGCCCAGCCTGGCCACCTTGCTCTCAGCCATGAAGCCAGGAACAAGTCTCATTGCGGGAATTAACTCGGTGCCGGAAAACGTATTTGTTGCGGGTCTGAAGCAAGACATCAGTATTTTAATGTTAACTCCCACAATTAGTGTTTCTAAGAATTGAAACCACTTTGTTCTGTAACACTTAATTCTTCAAATTGCTTTATTTTGCTTTGTTTGGCACGCGCATACTTCAAATTTTGGTCTAAGTAAGTTTTTGTGCGCATAAAACCCCGCATTCTTTGACACGTCTAGTCAGTTAGATTGAGACTGAAGTATGTTTTATGCCAAGATTGGGTTTTTAGTAGGTTTAATGCACTCGATAATAGGCCTGAAGTTGCTAAGTTGCTACAACAATGCTCGTGGTAACATCAGGGAAGATAAGAACACTATCAGATCCTCATCTGCTGCTGCAAAACCATTAAACTCGCATCCTGGGACTCCCGCCTTCCGAGCCGTGTTTTCCACTGACTATGTGCAGATGAAGACACGTAGAGCAGCAGATACCCCATGGTACCCCATTAAAGGGTAATAAAGGTAATAAATGAGCATCAGCAGTGGCTACCCACATTATCAGCAGCAGTAACTAGGGAAACACCAGCAAGTGACTGGCGCAAACTACTTTTAAATCAGTTCCTTCTGCAGCCAGGACTGGGCCTGGCTGTTTTAGCCTGCAGGGACGAGCCGTGCACCTTGCCAGGGAGGGTGAGCACAGGCCAGGGGAGGTGTGCTGGGAGCGGGCGCCCAGAGCCCCAGCCCCAGGGGAGGACAGCCCCAGGCAGAGGCTGAGGGCGATGCCATTGAGGCTGCCCTGGCAGCAGCTGCATGTGCGACCAGCCGCAGCTTCCTCACGTCAGCTCCTCGCGTCATCTCCTCCGGCTCCCGGTCGCTCTCCACCTGCTCCAGTATTATTTTCCCCCCTAAAACCTGCTGCAGACCTTCACTGCGCCCCTGCCATCCCAAACACCCCCTTTAGGAAGCGGGCAGCGATCGCCCCGCGGGTCACCCGAGAAGGCGCTGGCTACCATAGAAGTTCCTTTGTCCACTCCTTATTTACCCCCAGCACCACAACCCGCAGCCCGGCCAACACCACAGCCAGCCTCCCCCAGCCCCGAGCGGCGGGGCTGGACCCCGCGTCCCCCCCCACCCTCCAGCATCCCCCCGCCTCCTCCACCCTCTGGGGGCCGGCAGGTCCCCGCGGCTCGGCCCGGCGCTGCCTCACCTCTCCGTGCGGCTGCGGGGGGCTGCGGGGCCGGCCCCATGCTGCTGCTGCTGCTGCTGCTGCTGCTGCTGCTGCCGCCCCTCCTCCTCCTCCTCCTCCTCCTGCTGCTGCGGGCGGCTCCGCGCTCCCCGGCCGGGCCCCGCCGAGCCCAGGCCCCGCCGCCGCCGGCGCCGCGCAGGGGCGCTGCGGGAGGGAGGAGCCGGAACCGGCACCGGCACCGACACCGGCACCCCCCCAGGTGTTTTTACACTGTTTTTAAACACGGAATGCACAAAATTACCTACAGACACCCGCCGGAAGCGCACGGTGAGAACATTGGTAGGTTTGGCTTGAAAAGGAGTCGGTGTCAGCTGACTGGGAGGCAGCCGATTTGTTCCGTGGGGCAGGGGAAAAATGAAGCAAATACAGCAACAACAACAAAAATAAATAAATAGATAAAGCAAATACACAACATTTTCGTGGAATAACATCTGACATGGCTTGTACAACATATGCAGCTGGCGTTTTCCAATAACAGCAGAGGTGAAGTCCCTGAGCCCCATCTCAAGGAGATGGTTTACAGGAGCTGGAATTTTAATTTATAGCAAGGCTTCTCACTTGGTTTCTTTCACAAACTAGGGCTGTACTTTGAAATCAGGAATTTCTGGTTGACGCAAAATATTCCGCTGTCCTGCAGCAGCTTTTAACTCTGAGCCAAAATAGAAAAAGGAAAGATCATTTACATCAGTCAGATCAGAAAGATAAGTAGAAGGTGAGATCTGTGCTGCTAGGACCTGCTCCCGAGCACCCTGGAGCCATCAGAAGAGCCTTCCTTTCAACCAGGCCTTGAATATTTTGTGCAAAACATGAACAAAATGACTTCAGTCAGTCCCCTGCTAGGAGAAGGAGTGCATTAGGGCGACTACAGCACTCGCTTCCTCCTTCAGGAGGCTCTGCATCACACCCCTGTTTGTGTGTATCCCTCCCCAGGTAAATCTGGGCAGAAGCTAAGTCATTACGAGGACCAAAATGGCTTTTTTCCTCCTCTTTCAAAGACCACAAGCAACCCTATTACCATTATATAGCATCAGCAAACAGAAACTCCGACAGGGGAGCTGCCAGAGAGTCACAGAGTGAATCAGCAGATCGTGCCCAGCTCCAAGCACTGCTGGTGGCAGCTGAGCACAACACCTTCACTGCTGAGACGAGGAGCTACCATCGCAGCGGCCTGGCAGGGCAGCAGCGGCTCTCCCTCCTCAGGATTTTTGTCCCCCGAGAAGACCAAACCATTTCCAAACCTTAAACAAACAGCCAGCCACCCACGCCCACGCACACACAGTTTATTCTAATAAAAGCTAGAAATATTGAGATAAGAATGCAAACTGGCTAGGGCAGACAGAAGAGTTAGAAATATGATACACGCACCCATCTCCTCTTCCCATTCATATCGAGATGGCTCAAAGTATTTTTTTTTAACTGAACTGGTTTTGTGCTGTCTTTACTTTTAATCAGATACAGGAACAGCTCTACCATCTTATCTCCTTGATTAAATTCATGTCTTCTGCAAAGCAGCTCTGCAAATACAAACCATTACCAAGGCAGGCATTTGCACTTAATACATGCAAATGTGATTTTTGATGAAAGCCACTTGAGTGGCACAAGCAGTGAAATCACCTGTGGTGCTGAGGGACAAACTGCACCTAATTCAGGCTGAGGCCTCACATCTGTACGTAGAGCTGAATTTGCCTAATTACAAACAGGAGCAGTAAATGACAATTTTAACACAGAAGGGAGTCACTGTGCTAGCCGAGCTGTCTAAGCACTTTCTCCAAAAAGCAGATTGATCTTTTGTTTTGTATTTCATCCCAGAACCTCTAGCATAACTGACTGGTTAGTCTGCTTTAGTCCCTTGGTTAATATAACAGCATCTGAGCAATACAAGTAGTTGAACTCAGTGGCAAGGTCAAATATTTCCCCTGCTTCCCAAGGCGTGAAAACAAGGAGCAATTTATCGATGCCCTTCTCCAGTTCTGGAGGTGATATTCCTGGCTCTAAAGAACAAAGGACCTCAGTACTCAGTGACAGTGGGACTGCCAGGGATGTTGGTTACACTGAGATACAAAGCAGTATCTCTGATCACAAATGATTAGAAAATAAACAGGACCGTTTTAGGCAAACGGAAGCATTCATCCATTTTAAATACGGACAGGACAGGTAGACCATGTTGTCAGTCACGCCAAAAATAGATAAATAGGAGCTTTCATGTCCACTGATAACATTGTAGAATAATGTTTCAATTTTTCTACTCAGATTTATGGAAATTAAAAAAAATATTAGTTACATGTAAGAAACCTTTTGGATGCTTTATTTATAGTGCCCGTAGTACAATCTAAGATAAAGACTTCGGGTAATGATACAAATTGTTTCTGAAATGTTGTACACAGCTACTTACCTGTTCCCTACAATATCCTGATAATCTCAGTGTCTTTAGGATAGGACTTTACAGGCTGTAGTATTCTCAGTGGAAAGCTTCAGAACATCTGTTTATTTCAGAGTCTGAAGTTGAAGACAAAAATAACACAAACAAGATCTCAGGAGATATTAATAGTCCCATACTTACCAAGCTCATTAATAAATTCATTGGATTCCTCCCCAGCAATGTTTCTTTTCCAAACCTGGAAACTAAATTGTTGACAGTGAAGAAAAACAACATATGTTTAGTTTTCAACAGAATGTTAATTTAGGTTTAAAGAACCTGATTCTGCAGCGTGCATTGGCCTAAACTTCTAAAAAAGCAACGGCGGGTGGAGATGCACCTCAAGCACCAGGTCCCACGTTAGCGACACGTCCTTGTGTTCGGCAGAGATGGAGTAGGTATGGCCAACGTCGACGCAGTTACCCTGATACAGCTGCTGTGAAAGCCAGCCTGGTTTCAGGAAGCAGCTCTCCAAAACCGGAACGTAGCAGGGAGAAAGTTTGTCCCTTCCATTTAATGAGTTATTTTACAACCGTCACCAAATCGTCTTTCTCACAGTCACTCTCATGGAATGAGATAGCCAGGAGATAAGCAGGCGGACTTCAGCTCTATGTACAAGGCTGGGGGAATGCCACCGCTTCCAGCCAGCAGGTTTCGGTACACTCCTGCTCTCCCACAGGCAGGTTGGAAGTGTCAGGAGGATCTAAAAGGCCTTACAGAAGGAGTAGTCAGAAATGCTGCCTGATTCCACCTGGCCAGTCCCCACTGCTGCCCGAGCCCGGCTTCCTCTGCTGCGCTTAGCAAAGCATTTCAGACCCGGTGCTTCCACTCCTGGAGACGTCTGAAATCTCAATCCACATCTGCATTTTGCAGCCAACCTTTTACAGTATTTCCATTCTCTTTGTCTCTTGCAGATTGTGGTCTATTTATAACGTCTCAGCTATTTCTAAACCTCAAGTAGACAGAGAATTGATGCGTCACTGCAAGGATATGCCTTTGAAATGGTTGGGTGGGGGAAGAAGAAAACACTGAAAAGTGACAACAAACGAAAAATACTCTGTCTATGTAACAGGATTAACGTTTCTTACCTTTTTTTACGCCTTATCTCTTGACTTCCTAAACCAGCACATCAACTATGAATTTTAAGTAGCTACGCTTTTAAAAATCATTTACTAATTCCTTTTCTTCTTTCCCTTTTCTTCCCCCTGTTCTATTAATAGTTGAGAAAAGCTCTGATGCCTGCAGGGTTAGACGATTTTAGCTGCTTTTAGGATGTACAACCTACCTCCCTGGGGATTTGTTATATTGCTACAGTGTGCTGTTAACTGTTTATTACCAGAAGGCTCAAAAATAATGTCAAACTACTTGTGAGGAACAGAGAAGTGCCAAAGTAAGAATCACAAAGTAAGGCGGAACTCTATTTCAGTGTAACACGCAGATTTTTTTCACACAGAGAAATTGAGTAATGGATCCCACACGAACTCTAGGAAAACACAAAACAAAACAAAACAGGCTCCTCATTTCAAAACGAATGTAGAGGAACTGGAAAAGGTTCAGAGAAGGATGCTTAAAAGCCTGGGATGACTTTTCTGCCTGGAACAGGTGAGTAGCCTAGCAGTTACCAGTCAGGAAAAGTGGCAAATTAGTAGGGATATGGCAGATTTACAAAGCCACAAATTGGAGAAAACAGACAGGTCTATCTTCCTTCTCATCCCTGGATGAAGGTTCATCAGATGAAGCTAGTGGGAGGCAGGTCTGAAGCAGAACTGACAGGGACTTTCTTCTCACAGATACTAGACCTGGGGGACTGCTTGCTGCAGATGCCAAGAGGCAGTCAAAGTTCCAGCAGCAGCCGTCTCCTTCTTGATATCGGTTGTATTTAAGTCAAAAGAGCATCAGTCAGAGGTGACTCGTGTCTTCTGGAGCCCTTGCTACTGCTAACAGCAAGAGAGGGGCATGTTCAGGAAAGCCTGTGGTCTCAGTTCCTGCTGGCTTTGTAGCATGTGTGCTCAGTTATATCACTATAAAGAGTGCAAGTACCATTAGCTCTGTAGGTTTTGTGTGTGTTTTAATTAGTATTCAGACGGTAGTGGTATAAACAATTAAACAACTACACTAAGCAGCGTGGATGGCAATTGCAAACCAGCCCTCCCGATGCCTACAAACCCTTCAGACAGGACTCTTGGAAATAAAGACTGCTGATCTTGAAAATTCTCAGATCAGTGGGGCTATTTATAACTTCCTTTGGTGAAAATGAAAATGTGTACGGGCATAAATGTACATGATATCATGATTGCCTGTCTATCGTGTAGGGCTCTTACTTTCTGAATTAATAATTTAAGCTCCGACTATCATTTCAAATGGTAGTAATGGAGAATAATTTTAAAGACCTTACACTGCAATGCGTTTTATAGCTCTGACTTCACAGCACTAAATTTGAAGCAAATGCAATATCGTTAAAACAGAGCACAGTTTACAAAACCTGTATTATCTTACCCACCTTTAGGTTTATTAGCTAAACAAAACTGGTAAACCTTTGGACTCTGTGCTGGGTGGAGGCAACCTTGCAATAACAGAGGCTGAACAAATACACACGGCTAATACATACAGGGCTCAAAAGGAGGAAACAGGTATTGGGAAGCTGAATACTAATTAACTCAAGGAGAGAGACAGAAAGGGGATTAAACTACACTCGCAGAGTTGAACTTTCATTTTTCTACTTACTGGCCTAAAGTGTTTTAAAAACGTGGCTGAGCTCTAGTTTAGTTATTTTTTTTTTTAGTTCCCATCCTACATTTGAAATCCATGTGAAAGATTCTACCGCTGAGCTGCAGGCAGACAAGAAAGGCGAAGGTTAAACAGCACGGGGTCACCCAAAATCTTTGGCAAAAAGTCTCCAGGCATTTAGGATGAAGTGGCATCTCCTAGGGAGGATGCGTCCCTTCACCTTCCAGAAATACCTCCGCAGACTCCTGGGAGATCTGCTGCTGTTTGTTATGACGCAGTGACAAGGTGACAATACGCTGCAGCAGTCATTGTGTAGTGAGTCATTAAGCTACCTACAGGCGTTATGACTGCGATTATGAATAACTAACAAAACCAAATGAATTACTGTGAAACAAAGCCTTGTGCAAATATGCTACAAACCTCCTGACACTGCACGCTGGAGGACCTTAAAGGCTCCTGGGCCTTTGACTCCTGCGAATGCTAAGATTTTTTACTCTCCAAAAGTAAGGAATGTAGGAAATTCTCAGACAGATGGAAAATTTCCTCAGAAGAGAAGATAAATTAAATACTCCTGAGGAAGGGAGTGTTGCTAAGTATATTTTTACACAGCCCTTTGTCCTTTGTTACAAAAGATCTGCGTTTCCTTCTACAGAGCTGGGTGAGGGCTGATAGGTAACAGCATTATGGGCTTGTATATGAAGCAGGAGTCAAATTTTGTCAGAAAAAAAAAAAAAGCACGCATCTTTTCTTATATATGTAGAAGATACTGTTTGGATTTCTGTTTAAAACAGTCTATAGAACAGCTTATTATTATTATCAAAGGGGAAATGTGTTCTGTGTGCTGCTTTGCAAAGCAACGCAGAAATTCAAAGCAGGTGGTATCTAATTCCTCGTCCTCTGGAGTCCAGAATTCCAGCTCACCGTGCTATATGGCATTTTCTGATAACGTGCTGCAAACACTGATAAACCACACTTACTCTTTCGTTCAATAACTGGAGATGCTTTTCGTGCAAGGACAAGATGCCATCTGTAATCACTAATAGGAAGCATCTTATCGTTTCAACTATAAAGTGAAGTCTGATATTATAACAAGAACAGTAAAGGTTACTCTTTTCACTTTACAGATGTAAAAACTAAAGCAGAATAGTGAAATGACTCACTCACACCAAAATAATCAAGGTAACTTTCTTTACGGCTGCAATGATTCTGTTAGCCCCCATGGCTGATTCGTGTTAAGAGTCTGACTTCTAAGTTACATGAAACCAGGTGTTGTTGTGACCATTTGTCTCTTTCTTGTAGCTTAATTAAAACCTCCACGTAATACAAGGACTTTTAAAAGCAAAACTACCAGCTACAGACATATTTCTCAATGTCTGCCTCTTCTGACTATCTAAAGAAGGTTGAAAATTGTGTGTTGCTACTGTAACTGTGATTATAAACAGCTGTACCTCCAAAATATGTCTGTCTCTTACTAGGAAGGAACTGGTCGATTGCGGCTGTTCCAAAAGGCTCCCGAGGGTTACAGGGATGCTAGCAGTGGCACAGAAGGAACACGCACAGCCCAAACGTGTTTCATGATTCTCCACCTCAGTCACGAGGGAAAAAAGATTTCCATTAGCATTTCATATTGAAAATGGATTCTTTTAAAAGAATTTTTAAATTTATCTTTTTACATAGTCTCTATCTTAGTAAATTGCATAACTTTATCATAAAACAAACAAAAGATGTTTTTTCTTGACATTGGCCAGAATTGTCTTTCCTGTTTTACTTTTTTTTTTTTTTTTTTAAGGTCACAAATGTCAATAAAATCACTTTCCAAAGTGCTTTAGATTTCCCAGCTAATGTCCCGAGCTATCTCTGCATGGTGCTACATCTCCTAGGCAGAAGTAGGGCCTCTAATTCAAGCAACAGATTTGCCTGCTTTCAGATCTTTGCGGGTCCCAGATTGCAACCCTGCTGTTAACTCCTGCAGTTAACCATGCAATAAAGCATCTTCTCACTCCCGGAGCCTGAAGAAGTGCTCTTAGCAACAGTTTTATAAGGTAGTGCCTGCCTATTTCTTGGCAGACAGAGGTGTGTCAAAGTATGACTAAATCACACTGTGTAGCGTGTTATTTCTGAAATAATTACATATTCCTATATACTGCTCTTAGCAGCATGAACCTCCGCTGCAGGTTGACTGCTGTCACAGAGAGAGAGAGGAGGAGGCTGCCCAGGTCTAGACAGGAGAACCAGAGGCATCACGAAAACCACGGGGGAGAGGGACGATGGAGACTGCCAAGAGGAACTAATGACCGTGTAATTCCCTGGGAGCAATTCAGATCCGCGTGCCCTGCCACGGCTGCCGCAGCTTTCTTCCCCTGGGGAAGCGTACCCAGGGAAGGAGGGCTCCAGGAGCCAGGCACTCCCTGTGTTTCTTTACAACAAACACACACGCTCCCTCCTGACTTGCTACGCGTGCTTTCCATGAGGTTAATGATTACACACGGTTATAGGAGTCTGGCAAATCGAGTTGCATTGAAGCCAGCATTTGCCCACAATTAATGGAGGCTGGTATTTTCTGTTTAAGAACAGAATACATCTGCAGTAATGAATGATAGATGCTTACTTTTTAATAGTAAGCATATCTCTGACCTCTTTTCCTCGTGATTTTTAAACTCTCTGCTCTGTCCTTTGCATTATTTGTGGCATTAAATGAAATATCTTCCCCTAGGCAATGTTCTTCAAAGGCATGATTTTATAAACACCATTAGCTACACTCCAGAACCAAGGAAAACGGAAAGAAATTTGGAAAAATACCCTTAACATTGACCTTTAAAACAAAACGTAGAACTTGTCAAGTGAAAAATCAATACCTGTGCAAGGTGTCAGATGAGTAACGTGGCAAGGCTTAAACGCACAGACACCCACTTAACAAGAAACACTCGCTGTCAGCCACACTGCCCTGCTGAAGAGACTTGCTGTAATTTAGAGCAACAAACCCTTAAAATAAACAGCTGAGGCGCTCTCCGTACTCATCAAACGTCCGGACTGTCAAAAAGCTACTAATTAGCATCAAATGCTCACTCTTATGCTTAGTTCACTACGATTTTGAGTGGAACAGAGCGGGGTCACTACTTATTCCCCATGAGCCCTGAAAAGGCAGGGCTGGGTACTGGATGCTGCGGGGCCAGATGCATGGCATTCACGGGATAAAACAGGGAGCCAACGGGAATGTTACAAACAGGACCGAGCTCCTGAAATAGACCTTACATTATTCTAAATGCTTTTTTTTTTTTTTTTTTTTTTTTTTTAACTTCTTGAATAATATCATTCCACCACAATAGATCATCCAAAGAAAATTCCAGGCTAACAGCAGTTGGCAAGATAAGCGTATAATCTGCATGTAAAATCTGATGTACATTCATTGATATAAAAGGTATGAACAGCACTACCTTTAAAGTTAACTGAACCAACGCTAAATGCAGGATAGAATTACAAGCGGGCCGATCGTACTTCCAAGCACTCCCGACAAAGGAATTAGTGCAGTGTTTCAAAGTACATCAGTCAAGTGACACCAACTTACTATTTGGAATACATTTCCCCCTCAGTGTGGGTATGTAATTCCAGTAGATTATAATTATGAGTTACATAAGATTCTGTGTAAAGTTATAAGGATATATTTAAAATATTAATCACTGAAGCCATTCAAAAATAAGGCTTTCAACAGATCAGGGTAATTAGTTCCATTAAGGCTCCATCCCCGTTGATACTTGTCTAGCTCTTGCTAGTCTCAGTCCACCAGCTGATCTTTCTGTTGTGTTACATGCAAAGCTGTGCCAGGCTTAATCATAAACCCATTTGTTTCTGAGCTGATCAGTGGAAGGAATTGTGCCTACATTTTGCTTTCCTACTCCAGGGTAAAATCTCCAGGGCTACGGAAAATGCTAGCCTGGGGTAGGGGGCCCCGAAGTCAGCGAGCCCAGTTCCCTACCGCATTGTACCCGTGCAGTCCCAGCCTGTGAAATGGGTCTGGAAAACTGCTCTGTCTGTCCAGAAGACACGTTGCTTTTGTGCTCCAGTGTGTGCTCCATTTCCACAAAGAAAGTTCCTTCATGGGGCCAAACCCACTCAAATATCAGGCTGAAGGTCTCTACACATTAGGAGCAAATTAAATGCCCTATCCAGGATTTTTGAAAAATCTCCTGTACTTGGAAAGTCAAATTTCTCAAAATTCATTAGGTTATTGCATCTCTGACTCATTACAGACCACAACCGAATGTGAGGTTCGACATTGGTAATGCATGTGGGATGCCCAATGCCAGTGAGAAACCTAGACAAAATAAACGCATGGGTAGAGTTCTTGACTGAGACGAATGCATGCAACTAAGTCAGAACAATCTGATTAGCATTACACATTGTAAAACCTTTTCTTCCTAGAGAGATAGGTCAAACCGAGCCAGAACCTGAAGGCTGTTCCGTACCCGCAGTTCTCAGAGTCTATCAGAGAGATTTCTGAAGCAGCGGCGGTACCACTTCGTACTCCATGCCACCAGTCTCACAAGTTGTGTTTTCCTCTACTAGTTTCACTGCTATTTTCATGCAACAGAAGCAAAGCACCTCAAATAACATCCTGTTAACATAAATAAGCTTGAATTTAATTTCTTATAGGAGCACAAATTTAGAGTAAATTCTGAATTAACTGATATTCCGGGATAGTGCTATTTCAAGAGGGCCAATAGGGGTGGTATTTGGAAATAGAGACCCACACGGTGAAAACCACATGCTCCACATGCTCTTTTCTCTTCCTACATAGAAGCAGCTCTGACTCTCATCGAATCAGCCACGTACGCCAGGAGCAGAACCAGAGCCACGCTGACACAACGGGATGCCACACAAATACCACTTGCTACGCAGGCTCCTGGAGTCCTGTAGGCAAGCTTCCCTGAGCGCGGGCTGCCGCCGTCCCATTGCTTGGACTACCATGGAGAAATAAACACTGCTTCATTCTTTCCAGACCTGGGAAAGTGAGCCTTAAGAACTAATTTACACCTAAAGACACCCTCAGCATTAAGTTATCCTTGGGGATTTTTTCTTTCCCCGGTCTACGAGAAGTAACTGTCCTCCCAGCAGAAAATTCACTTTCCTCTGGCCCCATTCCCACACACACTCCCTACAGCTATTTCCACCCACGCTGCAGCTCTTTTTAACTGTGTTTAAAAAGCAGAGAGAGAGAGAGAGAGAGAAATGTGCTGCTGCTGCTGCTGCTCCTCCTCCTCAGGTGGGCGGGCTGGTGGCTGGTCAGTCTTCTGCAGCATTTCTCATCGCTGGATGCGTGGGAGGCCGGGAGCGGGAGTGGAAGGAAGGCACATCGAGGCGAGGGGGAGGCGAGCAGCCCCTGCCCACCTGCACACGTGTAATGCCACGCAAGGAAAAACCATCACCAGGCATCTGCGAGCAGAGCCCTCGCCGAGCTCGGAGCGTGGCAGGCACCCAACACCTTGGGTCCCAACACCAGACCCAGGGGCGCCCACCGCGTCTGCAGGCATTTCGCACCCGCTGGGAGGAACAGAGCGGCGGGGAGCGCAGGGGGAAGGGGAGAGGGTGTTCCTTGCAGTTATGGTTTGGTACGTGGGTGGTGGGTGGTTTGAGGGGAGGAGTGACAGATTGCTTGCGGCAGCAGGGAAGAAAGACGTAGGAGGGTGTTTGCCCAGGGTCCTGTCTAACCCGGAGGGGCCTGGTGGGTGGATGCAGCGAGCGGCGTGTCTGAGCGGGGCGGTGGGAGGGGAGGAACCCACTGGTGGCTGGACCTTGCCGTGGAGCCTCGCCGGGCTGCCTGCCGCAGCACCAGCCACCCCCGCGCCTCCCCCGGCGCCCTCGGAGGCCAGGGGAGAAATGGAAAAAAGTGCTTCACTCACAGGTCCTTTATGGCTTGGCTTTCATCTGCTTCCAGACACTTCCCAACCAGCAAAACGCAGGCTAATTGGTAAAAAGAAATAATAATAATAATAATAAAAAGGGCTTCCCCCCCCCCCAACCCTTGTGTTACAGGAGAAATGGAGCAGTGAACGCCACTCGCCGGGCGCTCATCCCAGAGCTCTGACCCCAGCCGTGATGCGGACCCGCTGGCCGACAAGCCTGACTCAACGCCCTGGGGAAGGCAGCCTCTTCCCAGGGAATTACTCACTTTACAGACAAAAGCAAAAAAAAAAAAAACAAAAAAAAAAGGCTTCTCCATATTACAGACATGTTTCCTGTGCTTCAGTCCTTCCCCGGCCTGGCTTATTTTTAGGGAGCGGAGAGACAATTAGTTTTCCACTTAGTGTAAGTCAACTTCTACTATTGCTGAAGCCAATGGCAGGCTGCCCCTTGCAGACCGGAGCCTTTGGTACTCACTGCCCTCGCTGGGGCAACCAAATTTAAGCCTTATCATGTGCTTTAGAGTACAATCAATCGGGGTTGTACTGAGGAGAGGAGAAAAAAATCAATCAATCCGTGGGGCACTTGTCAACACAGTTCTAGCCAGTTAGCTAGGATAAACTGGGGGTTTTCCCCATTGTATTCCTCAAAGCTCCTTTCTCCCGTGAGGATGCACTTGCTACCCACACTATCCACACGCAGAAATTAGCTGCTAGCTCTTAGACCAACGAAGGAAAAGATTGTTTACTGCAAGCCAAGATGCAGAAGCGCGGGCCATGATGAAGTACTCAAACCATTTATTATCTGTTCTTGGTGAAATGCAGTCAGAGCTCTCACAGGCGAGTAACTGAGAGGTACAAATTAATCATTAATTAGCAGTATAGAGGTAACGTACAGAATGCAGCTGAGCTGCTCTTGAAATCCTTCTGGGGAGCAACAGCACCCACATCCTGATGCTGAAGTTGTATGTTTTTCTGGAAAAGAAACCAAAAAAAAAAACCTACCAAAAACAAAACCCCCAAACATCTGCTCAACTCTGAAGTCCTCCTACAGTCTGCAATTTGTTTTCTCTTTCCAAACCTGCTGAACTCACTGCCAGGAAATTTCTCCACAGGGAGGAATTACAACCTGCCTATCCTTCTGGCTACTGCACTTGCACTCCCTGAATTCCTGGCTCGGTTACTAGGGGTGCTGCTCACCCCGAAAATATCCACTCTGCCACAGCCCTCTTTGCTGATAGCAATATCATCCACGAGCTCCCTAGTTAAATGTTATCTCATTCAACTTATTCATATAAAACTTCATTATTTTCAATGTTTTCACTACTTTTATGGATAGCAATCTTTTATTTTATTTTTAGAAAGCGTTTTCCCTTTGGCATTCCACTCTGTAGAAAATAGGGTGTGAAGTACTACTAAAATCCCTGGTATCTGAGTTACTTTTTGAACCCAACTTTGGACTGGCTTGCACGCACCAAATGGTTATCAGTGAGAAAACTGCAGTACTCTTCAGAGCTCCGTACAAACAAACAAAAACACACAGGTAAATTTAAGCCATCAGTGGCATGTTTTAAAATAAAGTAGAACACAAGGCTCAAGAAATATGGCTCCAAAGCTCCTTCTCAAAACCAACAGGAAAAAAAAGAAAAAAAAAAAAAACAACATTAAGCATAAATTCAGTGTCATCACCCTGGAAAGAAATTGGTAGCTGTTGCAAGACAATGCTTGTGTTACTTCATTATCTACAAATGAGCAGGCCCCGCTCTTGTTCCAAATCAGACATACAGCTGGGAGACAACAAAGAAAGGCTCTACACCATTATTTACACTGAAGCCAGGAGGGGATGAAATAGATTAAAATCTGGATAAGTAAAAGGTGAATCAGACCACTGACTTCTATTCTGGACTCCTAGACACTGCCATCCTGTGTAATCACGTCCTGATCACAGCCTTCCCCTTCGTGTGCAGGTGGAATTTATTAAGAGATTTCCAGGAGTTTCACAGACTCCTCTTGCTCTTACCTGTGATTAGCTTCCATGCACCAATTTCTTCATTTCCACAACGATGCTAACAAAAGGATTCCCCTATAGAAAGGCGCTGTTCATATTTGCTAGTGAAATATATAGACTTCCAGGCATCAGATACTAAGTACAAAAACATTATCTGCTTATCAAACTCCCCATAACCTTGTTAGGCCTAGATAAGAGATGCAGTTATCTCACTCTTAACAAGTATAAATATAAATAAAAAATATAAATATGGGTTCAGATTTGGCCACCATGGTAATTTGGTGTTGCTTAGGTTGGTTTAGATTTGATTGTGTGCAACTTGCTGTAAGACAGTATATAAGGTTTTATATAGCCAAGATAACATTAATAGGCCGCATCTTTCACAACCATATGATCTATGAGTAAAGGTCTATACAGTCTGGATGGCCTAATGAATTCTGCAGTTAATTAACTCGCAGTAGGCACACTCCCAAAGCCTGCAAAAGCGCCTTCTGTCCTGTTCTCTCAGTCATTTTTTTTCCCCACAATGTACAAGACTGAAAACTGAGGCTGCATAATACTGAAATGTTTCGTGTATTGTCTTGTGTCTATTTAGTCTGATGAAGATTTTTACAACTAAATTTAATATGCCCCGAGTTACTACAACGGAAATGCCAATACTGATGACGCTGCTGCAAGCAGGGGCTGAATCACTTCTGGAAATAAAGAGCAAGGCTGCCCTCTGGGGACTTCTCCAGAAGTGCTACAGGAGGCGTGGATTTTTTGTTCCAGCAAAATAAACTTGCTGCAAAGTTTGCTTGTTTGCTTTTGTTTGTTGTCAATACAGATACAAATCAAGTGCTGAACTTGCTACATTGAGATAGCGAAGCTATATTTCTACTAATGTACCTAATGCACGGTGTTGCCATTTACTCCATGGGTCATCATGCTTTTCCATGTCTCACAACGGTGTGTGTCAGCTTAGAAAAAATAAAAATCTATGGAACAATGTAACAGTTACTGCATAAAAAGTTAATTTAGTATTATGGACTACTAGTATGATGTCTGTAAATCCTCAATTGTCTTAATGAACTTGTATTGAGAACATATTGAATTGTCTTAATGAACGATATATTGAATTGTCTTAACGCACTTATATTTGAAAAAAAGGCAATTTCCCTGAGTGCGATTTGAGTGTATTTGCTGAGTGCAGGCTGTGTTTGAGCTCAGGGCTGTGTCTCTGGCTGCCAGTGGTGCAGCAGCCACACCATCTCCTCAGTCCCTGCGTTTACCTTCCCTGAGGTCCTCTTCCCTTTACAGAAGACCTGCTTGGCGGTGGGGCAGCACATGAGCTCAGCTCCTCGGTCCCGGCAGCGGCACGTCGATGGCCGAGCAGCCAGCACAGAGCCTGTGAGGGAACAGGGAGCTCACAACCACCGGACCGAGCCTTGCTGCTGCCAGCACCACACCGCCACACGCAGCCTGGCGGACACCCCGAGCATCTAACAGGGCGCGGGACCCAGCGGGGCTCCAGCCCCAGCCCCACAGGACTCACAACACCCCCAGACCGGGGCTGAGGCCCCGCGCATGCTCCCGCCCCGCCCAGCCCCGCCGTACCGGGGCCCATGACGGAGAGCGACGGCGCCGGCAGCCGCCATGGCGGCCCGCCTGCTGCGGCCGCTGCCCAGGTAACGGCCGCGCGGCCGCTCCCCGCCCCCCCCCCGCGAAATGGCGGCGCCTCAGGGCTCGCTGCCTGCCCCGCGCCCTGCCCTCAGACCCCGCGGCTTCCCCCCCGCCGTGGTACAACGCGCTGTTGGTGGCTGTGGGGTGAAGTCCTGCGAATGCCGCTTTCCATAAAATCACACAATTACTGGGATCATGAAGGGAGCTTAAAAATCGCCTCATCCCAGCGCGCCTGCTATGTGTGCGGATGCTGGTTTTATTATTCTCCTCAGTAGAATACAACGACAATAAACGCCTGTTACTTAAGTAACAGGTTCAAAACCTGCTTTTATAAACAGTTTGGTATGGCCAGATGTCTCCTCTTGGCAGCACAAGCATTAACTTTGCTCGAGTTGTTTCGTAAACCCTACTTAAATGTGCATACGTGCAGCACAGCGAGAGCAGGCTTTGTGTAATGGAAGCCTCGGGACTGTGGTTGTTTTGTTTTTTTTTTTTTTTTTTTTTTTTCAAAATACAAGTATTAAAATTTCCAGACAAGCATCCCCCAAACTCCTACTTCGTCATATTAGCGCCCAGACAACTTGCAATTGCTTAAATGCAATGAAAACATTAGCATTGACATTGGTATCTATATATAACAACATGCAATGATACTTCCAACCGCTTTGATATCAAAATATTACTTGATTAAGACAAAGTAAAAGGTAGAGCAATCAAGTCTAGAAATTTTCTGACAAAGCTTTGCTCAGCTGTGCGTGTGGGGGTTGTATAGCTGTTTTAGAATTTTAGTTTTTAACATTTCTTTTTCAGACTGAAGCCATTTAACAGACTGCAAGTAATATTACAGCATTTGGTAAGAACTACATCGTGTTTGACTGAGTTGGAAGCCCTTGGGACATTTAACTCCATACCTGAGACAGACAACACATGCAACTTCTAATATGTGTGTGTGGTGCTTCTGAATGCCATTCAGGCAGAACATTGCCTATGTTTGTGAGCACTTTGTTGTGTGTCTACTAAACCATAAACTAAAGCCCAATTATTTGGCTTTCCCTAATTTTATAGTTAGCTTCCATGTTAGCTTCCTTATATTCCTTAAATGTCATTCAACTTTGAGTTTGAATGTAAAATTCAATTGTGAAAATAGGTTAGCAACCAACTCAACTGTTAGAAGTTACATAAGAAGTTGTATGTACATTTGTGGTTGCAGTATCAAAGTAGCACTAGGGACATACAAAACTCTTACTGTAATTGTTATAGGTGTTTTCAGAATGTCAGTTTTAAACACCACAGTTCATCGTTTAGTATCTCAAGTGTCATTGCCAAAGAGCATATAGCTCAAAAGCTTGTCTGAGGTTTGTCAGAGTCCTTCAGAATAATAAAGCGGCTCCAAGAGAACCATGTAAGAAATACAAATATGACTTGAATTACAGTGGGAAAGCCTTAGTGTGAAATTCAAAACACATATTTTTATAATCTTGAATAGTGTGCTTTGAGAGAGTATATTTCCATAAATGCTCTTGTATGTTACTTAAGACATCAAAGACATTAAGACATTTATTTTATTTGTTTTTGCACTTACAGAAAATGTGTAAGCATACTGATTCTTCAGATGAAGTGTTGTTGGAAAAGAGAGGAGGTGCAGGAATAATAACTTTGAATAGACCCAAGGCTCTCAATGCGCTAAATCTTTCTATGATCCAACAAATTTATCCACAAATAAAGGTTAGTAGCTGTTACGTTACCTGATACTGCTTTTAAAATTCATTCTGACACTTCATAGCATACCAATTTAAATAATTAAATTGTGAGAACTCTTGCTAATGAGCTCAGATGTGTAGGATGGAAAAGAACAGACAATTTCAAGCAGGTTAGAAAGAAAAGACACCAAAGAAAAAAGCTGTCAGACAAAAAGTGAAGTTTTAGCACCTGCATAGATAAGACCCCTGTATTAACACCAGGACTGAATTAAAGGCAAGCAGTAGTTAGTGTTTATATGTTTCTGTTCTCAACACCCAGTTGGTCAGTCAGCACATATTCTAAGCTGTACAGAGGTGTTGCCTCTGAGTTGAGTGCATGTTTTGCTGGGAAGTTGGGTGGCTGAAACAAAAGACACAAATTATCATGAAGCAAGTTGCTTTAGTTTCATTCTCTAAAAAAGAGCCTTGTGGAGTTATGGACAGTGCTTCTCAGTAAAGTAACGTGAAATTTTAAGCATGCAAATAGTCTTTTTTAATTTACATCATATGCAGAAAGTCAAATATTAAGTACCAGTACTTGTTAGACAGTTACCTGCCTCTTTATATTTTGACAGATGGTTATGTTGCAAACTTAGGCATTCTTTGAAGAACATTTAAAGTAGTACTGAGTACTGGATTTGTTTTATGCACAACCTTAAAAGGTGGAGTAATTTTAAGTATAGCTGCTGGTAGACAGAAATACCTTGTCACAGATGCATCTGTGCACAAATTGGCTTAATCCAGTCCTTGACAGGTATTGATTGCAATCATTTTGAAAATATCCATCAACAATTTAAATGCTCTTTTCCTTGCTGCACATCTTAGATACACAAAGCTTCCATGAATTGTCTTGAAACAGTTACTATATCTTCTCTATTCCCAGCTTTTTCCCCCAGCGTTGTGTTCCCATCCAGGTTTATATAGGGCCCTGCTTTAGGGAGTGCTGCTTTTCGCCAGAGAGTGGGAGCTGTCCTTGGGCATTCTGAAATACACGAAGTGGCTGTGCAAATCTCTGCCACCAGGGTTGAATATGACAACGGAGTGGCAGTTAGAAACTCCTAAGCAAATGTGTGTAGCTCTCAGACTTCATTTTAAAAACAGTCTTTCTGAAAAAAATAAAATAAGGATCATACTATACAGAAAAAGAAGATTAAAATTCTAATTCAATATTATGTGGAAACATTTGCCTCACTTTAGGCTTGGGAGCAAGATCCTGAAACTTTTCTAATAATCATAAAGGGAACTGGAGGAAAAGCTTTTTGTGCTGGTGGTGACATCAGAGGTAAGGGCTACAGTCACTTTAAATAGTTTTTACTGTTTTATACGCAGTGTTCCAACAGCTGTCTCATGACAACAGCATCATACAGCATCTGTGCGTCAAGGTGTTAGAAGAAGTTGGCACAACTAAACTCACTGTTTTGTGGCAAGCCTCTGTTTACCTGAGTCACGGTAAATAAATTAAACCAATCAACACAAAACAGTAACTGGGAAAGACGTGTCAAATTCTTGCTTATGAGTAACTGGTGATAGCAGCCAGTCACTGAGAGGTTTCTTGTCTCTTCCTTCTTCTTCCCAGCATTTCATTAAAGACAGCTTATTTACAAGAAATTTGAAGGGTTCTAACAGATAGCTTTGTTGGATAATTTCTCTGATGTTTGACTCAGAGGTAGCTAGATAAATAGCTGGCTACAGTGATCAATGCATTTGTGATTATTCTTTAACTATGAATGGTAGAAAGTCTCCAAACTGTTTGAGTTGGCGGTTGTTTTAAATCCTAGGTAATCAAGCAGTACAGGCTATTGTTAAATTATGCCCTACTCTTACTGGCTTCTCATTTTTAGTATTCGGTTTTCAGTGTAATCAGTTTTAAGTGACTGTTCCATATATTGCTATGAAATACTACAGACAAGATTGACAACCACTAGGAGGGGTTCCATAGTGTAGAAAATAGACTGCAGTCTCTCAACTCTCCAGCATAATGGAAGGGACTCAAAATGGATAGCTGTTCATATTTAAATTTGATAAATTTGTTTGCTCAAGTAAAATAAAGCAGGATTAAGTTGCTGTTAACTGCTGTAGGACAAGTTTTTTTTTTTTTTTATCATGCAATACTGATTTTTGTACTTGTATTTGTGTTCTATTAACCTTAGTTACCTTTAGAATTTTTGTTTCTCTTAAGCCATCACAGATGCAGGAAAAGTTGGAGATAAACTGGCACAAGATTTCTTCAGAGAAGAATATACCCTGAACAATGCCATTGGTATGTTTAACAGCAAGTTTTAGAACTGTATCATTTTCATAACAATGACTTTGAGTATAAATTTACTTTCTCTCTTTGCTTGTCTATAAAATATAGATAATAGAATATTAGAGTAAGTGACATTTTTATTCTTTTGGATGAAAATCAAGGGTTGAGTGTTACGATCAGAAGAAAATTCTTCGAACATATTTCAGTTGAATAAAGTTTGGATTTTTAAACATTGATCAGAAGTATCCAGTATTAGTCATTGCAGGAAAAGAGGTGAAAATGTTGCATAATAACTGAAGTTATCAAAAGAGTATAAAGTAATACTTATTAGAATTAGCATTTTTATGTACCTTCCTGTCTCCAGCAAAGAAAATATTTAAGGTGTCATGGAAAAATATTAATATTGCTATGGCAAACAGTTAAAGACTATATACCTCAGGGTTTTTTTTTGTAATTGATTAGCGTATATTATTCCTATAATGCAATATAATTACAAAACCTAGATTTTGGGTAAATCTGGTGTAATCGTATTCCTTTAGGATTGAGACTTCTACTAAAAAGAAATATTTTTATATTGTATTTTAGAACTTCAAGTACACAGAGGAGCTGTTGTCACTGCATTTGCAGACATACTTCTGTAGAAACTTAGTTCAAAGTCTAACATCGAGAGTCCATGTTCTAGCTTATAAGTTGATGCAAGAACAGAGTTAAAAATTTAGTTCTCACAGTTTCTATCGACTTGGAGGATTGAAGTGCCTTGTAAAATGGTCTTTTTTTTTTTTTTTTTTTTAAACAATCTATAGTTGCTACAGAAAACAGCTATTGTAGCAGATACCTCTATCAGCAATCTAATTCAACTTTGTCTGACCTGAAAACGACAAATATGAAGCAGCAATTTAATTCTCGGAAGGCTTCTGAATCTTTCTGTAAACAGTAATTGACAGCATCCGATCTTTAGTTTCATAAGTTCTATAAGCTCCAACAGATAAAGCTGACAAATAAAACTGTAGTGCTTTAGGGCAACATCTTGACCTGTGCCACACACGGGTAACATGCAGCAGACTTGGCAAGACAGAACACGCTCATATTGTAGTAGTTCAGTCACATTTTGGCTTAAATCTACCAATGAATCTGACTTTGTACTGATGTACTGGTACATGCTCTATGCTCTTACTCCAAGCTGTGAGATAGACAAAACAGTTCCCTTTTCACCCTAATTTGTTACAAAATTATTTGTAATAGCCAGATATGGCTGGATTATCAGATGCTCACATAGCAAGCTGTCTGATGTTTCATGTTCTCTTACAACGCTAGGAATGTAGTAAGCCACTCACTGGTATGTCTTTCCCCTGCTTAATAATTATGTGAAGAAGCTTCATTGTAAGTTGATATTTTGTTTAATTTGCTATTTATTTTTTTTGCTCTTGTTGAAATAAGACATGAGGAAGTTGTCATGCATATGGTTAGTCATTCTTTTGAAGAAATTACATTATTTTTTTTTACATTTATTTTAGGCACTTGCAAGAAACCTTATGTGGCACTTATCGATGGCATTACTATGGGAGGGGTAAGTACCTTGGTGTTATATCTAATATAATTTGTTTTGAAGTAATGTAACGTGGTGTACTTGA
Organism: Aythya ferina; assembly: GCF_964211825.1. Taxonomy (NCBI): domain Eukaryota; kingdom Metazoa; phylum Chordata; class Aves; order Anseriformes; family Anatidae; genus Aythya; species Aythya ferina. Next base: position 6,311,762 of record NC_140303.1, read on the forward strand.
GTTGCATGAAGTGTGTCAAACATCAATTTAAGAACAAACATTTAAATCCAACCTTTTTGTATCTAGCTTGTCAGACTACCTTGCTGTTCTTCTGCTGTTCTTTGATAGCTACTGCAACTGCTTCCTCTGAGGATCTGCCAGTAGGCTTGAGAAAAGAGCACAATCTTGTCAGTGTAGCAAACACCACCCAAAGGTTTTCAGAACACTTCAGTGTGAGTTCGTGGATTATACAAGAGTTGAGAATAATTTTCTACTCAACATTTATTAGAAAATAGAACTATATAAATACACACCTAAAAGGCAAGTCTTTGAAAAAAAAAATGGAAAAAATCTCAAAGCTTGTTATGAGCATCTATTAAATAGAGTTCTACATTTTCCCATGAACTGACTGGGAAATGCATCTGCAGACTCACCTCTGCAGTACTCCCAGATCATAAGCTACAGTATCCTGATATCCTTCTCCAAGGTCACATCTTGTTTCCAAAGCATACGAATGGAGGAGACTCCGTCACATTGCTAGTTATAGTCAGTGCTAATAGTTGTTTTAGCAATTGTTGGCTCTAAATGCTGTGAGTAGGTAGTAAGTGGCAGTACCATGCTTTTCTACATGCTGAAATGCTGTTCACTTCAGTTTGACATCTGTTGGATATATGTGCATCATAGTAGGGAACAGAGTACAATAATCTTGAGTTATTTTGAACAATGAGTTTGACAGTGATGTCTGTCTGCCATATTGTCACTTAGATTTATGGGTGATGACAAGTATTCCTGGACTGCTAATTACAACTGCTTCAATACAGTTCTTGACAGATAGTTTTTTCTTGCTGCTGAAAGTGAAGATTTAAAGGATCTCTATCACACAGTGTCAATAGTTATGCTGGAAAGCTGCTTCAATGCGTATGCTACCAGCTCATTAAGCCAGTGGAGTTTCTGGTTTTGTTTTTAACATCTGCTTATGATATGAAGTTGATGGGATTTATCGCCCAACTTATGCAGCTGGAATATAAGAGAGTGTTCCTTCCTAGAAGGAAGTTAGTTTCTTTCATCTGTTCTACAGAGGCCTATATAGTTTTATTTAATAAAGACATTTAAAACATTATGTAGATCTTAAGATGTTATGCAGCTACTCAACAGATAAGGGGACCTTTCATTGCAGGACCTAGATGACTAGAAATGTATGTTATCTTGCTCAGAAAGAGAAAATAGAAAGAGATTGAAAAGATAGAAAGAGAAGACCTGGCCTACTTGTCCAGGTATGTCACCTCCAGGGTTTCTTCTTTGTGTGTGTTTTTTTTTTTTTTTTTTTTTTTCTTTTTGAGAGCTACTCTTCAAGCATTTTTGTTCTCCTTCTGACTTTTACACTTTCTTACACTGCAGCTTCTGTTCTACTGCATTCCTTTTCAATGTTTTAAGGAATCTCATCAGGTGTTTGCTGTAGGCAAAGTTTAACACAAGTAGAGGCATGAGCATGGAAGACCTCAACAGCTTTCAATGAAGTACTTCTGTCTTGCAGTTCTCTAAAACATTATTTTGGTATAATAGCCTAAAATATTATTTCACAAGAGGCATTTTGCCTTTTCTTGCATTGGGCTTTTTGAAATTAAAAAAAAAAAATAAAAAGATGGAACAAGCATATCATTCCAAAGCCTGAGTATACACACTTCATTTCTGTTAAAGCATACAGGGTTCTGTTGCCCACCCTTTAGCTGGGTCTGAGAGCCAGGATTTTAGTCCTTGTGTTATATTTGAAACTTTGTGGTACCACCTCAGGATCCCACACTGAAGTCATGGTTGTCTTTCATGTCAGTGTGATTAAAAAAATACAATTTTGGTTGAAAAAGTATGCCATCTAAGGCAGGGGAAGAAAAAGGTGTCAGTTTATGGACTGCTTTTAAACTTTCATATAACCTTGAATGCTATTTATTTAGCAGTGTTAGTGGAGCTGCAGTTTACTCAGATAATGTCCTTTAATGCCCTTCTTACAGGAATGCTTTTTTTTTTTTTTTTTTTTTTAAATCAACACACTTTTTTTCTCCTCACAGTACATGGAAGTATGTACTGATGGTCTAACACAGGAGGTCGGCAGCAGTATTTCTCAATGCCTATTAATTTTTGTGTATGTGCTCTGTGGCAGTTTTGAGCTGCGTTCCTTTTAGCTACCTCTGCAAGATTGGTCCATTTAGACAAATCACTAATGTTCTAGCAGGAAAGGTGTGCTAGCTTCCTTCTTTATCCACCTTCTTCCATCAGCGTTGTCAGCATGGGGAACCCCCATCACTCCTGGCCTTAACCAAACAAAGCTTGCAGCAGCTCTTTTCTATTGTGGTTAAAATAGGTGCACTGCAGTAAGATTTTTAGGTTAAAACCACTGGAACAAACCTGGTCACGTTCATCCTCTTACCTTGTTTTGCTTGTTGCATGGAAGTTCTCTATCCTACTCTAATTATTCACTGAAACTACATTCATGCAAAGGAGTTATTCTATTTGTGGTAATTAGATGATTTGTTTTAAATCACTCAAACATTAGGGATCTATGTTTTTGACACAATAAGGTCATATTTAATCTATTTCATATGCTCAAAATCTGGTTTAGTCCCTGTAAGTGAGCGGGAGCTAGAAGCATTTGTCACTTGTGAACCACAGTAACTGTCATTAAAAACAAACAAACACACAACAAGCCACGTTCAGGTCTTTAGCTTTAAAAGCAAGTGGTTTAAGCTTGGGCTTAAAAGTCATGAGACCCTCTTAAACGCTTCAATTTCACTCTACACCATTTATCTGTGAATAAAAATGCAACCACATCAATTTCAGCCATGCTCAGAAATGCAGATACACCTTTGTAGCACCATGCATATTGAGTGCAATGTTGTTCTAATTTATAATTGGTTAAAAAAAATCCAGCAGCGTATTAGAAACTCAGTTATTACTACTCAGGTAATAAAATTTGCTGTTGATTTGCATGTATCTTAGATTTGCGATAAACTTGGAATTGTATTCCAAAAAATGAACTGGTTCCACTTCAACTTTGTTCTTTAGAGCCTGGTAGGTGATACTCCGGAGAGCTTAATTAGCCAACAGATGGGGCTGTGGAGCTTGTTCTCTGCACCTTTTTGTATGTACTCTATAGTTCATCATGAATTGGAATTCCACATAAGTCTGTCTGTTAATCTTTTCATACTTATTCAGCTTCAGGGCAGTAGGTTTGAGTGACAAGAATATCTTACGAAGCAAAAATGATGGCATTTTACTAAAAAAAAAAAAGTGAAATAAATTTTAAGTTCCACATTTGCTGTTAAAGGGTGTGTCCTTTTGTTTAATAACAAAATGTTAAATGTATGTTTAGAGAGAGGAATAGGAAGTTGGAATTTGAATATAGTTTGCAACTTTGAGAGACAGAGGTCACCCAGCCTTGTTTCCACGGCCTTGTACCCTCAGCTTTTGGGCCTAGTTGGTGACAGCAGTAGCAGCATGAACTGCTGCCTGCTTTGTTCTCTCCTCAGTAGAAAAAGATCTCAGCTATATTTATTGCAATTCTGAGAAGACTCATTGTTTGTCTCTCTGGATTCACAAGTGGCTTTCTATTACTTTTGTCAACACACACATCAGCACAGTTTTTTTAAGCAAGGGCTTTGAAAGTGAGAGTCTACATCTAAGGCACTTAGGTAAAGTGTCTTCAAGGTGGCTATTAGAGAGTTTAAAATACTGTTTGATCCTGCCTTAGTCACTCGGGTAATAATGACACATACATTGAGATTCAGATTACAGAAGTACAGAGGATCCTTGAGATTATTCTTTTGCACTTTGAAGTAGTGTTAAATATAGAGTGGTGAGAGCTTAGGAGATTTCCACCTAACGCGTTCAGAAGTTTCTATCATCAGGAATTCAGTTTTTCTAGACATCCTACCCTACTACTTAATTACTCTTTCATGATTTCCCTAGTGTCTAATTTAAGACTTCAGTGTATGTAGTCAATATATTCCTTAATCACAGCTCTCTAAGAGCATTTTGAGATACTTTCCTTTCTCCCAGCCATCTCACTTTAACTGGGAAAAGACTAGTTCTTTAGTCTTTACTATAGATTAATTCCCTTTGTCTTCTTGCAGTCCTCTGGAATCTCTCTAATTTGTGTACTTTACAGTTCATTACCAAAAACCAGACTGTGTTTCAGCTGGGGAATTCATTAGCACCAAGTAGAGCAGAATGATTATCCTCTATATATGATAGAAGTATTCTATCACAAGTAACTCACGCAAACCAAAGCCTCCTAAAACATCAGATGCTAGGAAGCCACCACATCTACATACTCTTAAAGCCATTATTCTTACCTCTTTTTGCTTGCAGAATGTAAACTTCTGTCACAGTGTAGTTCCTTGTCACTTACCTTTTACCAGTATTTAGTTCTTCCTTGAACAGAAGTTGTGTGTCAGCATCAATCTCAGCAAGCTACACTTTTCCTGAAAGACTATAAAAAAAACAACAAACAAGCACTTAGTTCCTCCTTGAATAAACCCGAGCATTGTATCACCTGGCATTGCCTTTTGTAGCTCCACCACATCAAGCTGGTTAGGCTTCCCAGCTGTGTTAAATCTAGGCTCAGTGGGTACAGCTCCACCCTTTGGTGCCTGCTGTAGCGTAGTGTCTGAAGTAAAATGCTGCTGCAAAAAGGATTTGTTACTGTTTGTATTAAGTTCCTAGTTGATTTCAGGTCTGGAAAGCTTTAAGGCATTTGTTATACAAAAAGCATGCTTGCAACGTTGCATTTGATTTTACTTTTGCAGATGTAGTTGATTTCATTTCATTTATATCTGTCTGATCTTGTTCCACCATTTCTCTGATGTGAGATGGTTTTGAATTCTGATCTCTGCCCTTCAAAGTAATAATACCTTCCCAAAATGTAATTTGGAAATTATATCTATACATATATTAAAAAGAAAACAAACAAAAACACATCAAAAAACCAACAAACAAATCCCTTATTATTTCCTCATCCAAGCAGCTAATGAAAAATACCAAATAAAACTTTATTAATGATTGGCTTCTGTATGACCTCAGTAGAGGTGCTGTCTCAGTATGGCTGCAAATTGCTGATATCTTAAAATGCCTCCAGGTAATTGTGCTCTTCATTTAATAGTGATATCATCTAGGCTATGTTTTCCTAGCATCATAAACTTTGCAGCTCAGAATATGATTTTTTTTCATAACGTTGCTTACTGAGTGATAACGTCAATTTAATGTAAGCCACGGGGCTGTTTAGAGGTTCCAGAGAATCAGATGCAAGCAAATCCTTGAACCTACCCTGCAGTTTGGAAAAACTCCTCCTGTTGCGTATCGGACCATTCTTCCCTTCTGGGCTACAGATTCAAAATTCCCGCAGCCTTTTATGTTGTTGTAGAAAGTGTGAGCTTAGTGCTCATATTTAACTTTGTACGTGTGTGTCAGCGCCACTTGATTTTCAGCAAAAGATTCTGGTTGCTTGTATTGTTAGAGGAATCTGATTTACTTTTTAAAGCAGGTCTTAGGACCTGACACATAGGTCTTTAAACAGAGATTCGCTTAGGTGAAGTTTGCATCTTTGCTCCATATTTATTGGCTGTTGCATCAAGTAGAGTCCACTTGTCTTCGTGAGGACTTAAGAAGGGTTTGATGTGGGGGTACGATAACATTTTAATGATCTTCCAGAAAAAGTGGAATATTTCTCTTTTAGGCTTTTAGTTTGCTTTAAGCAATAAAAGCTTTTCAAAACTTAAAATAAATAACTTTTTGGAGGGAGTTTGCAGTGTTTTATTTCAACTTAAGCCTGGCATTTTGGTGAAACTTTACCTTACAACATTCTGAAAAGCTAGAGCCTTCACACTATTAAAATATCTGCAGCCAGTTTTTTTTTTTTTTTTTTTTTTTTTTTTTTTTTTTTAATTTATGCCCTAGAATCTGCCTGGAATATTGACATACTAAACCTGGATAAGCTGCTTTCCTATTCTCTCTTTCTCTCCTTTCCTCTCTCTGGCTCCCCTAGAAACTCATGCTTGTGTACTGTACAGAAACTTCTTGTCCATTTGTTGTCTGTGCTTCAAAGCTGAAGCAAGCTTTTATTGGAAAATAGGATAGAGATTTTGGAAGTAGTTATCTGTTGTACTTTGAAACAAACCTTTTTGAGGTTGACTTGTGTACCTCTTAGCTTTTGTAATACAGGATGTTGAAAACAATGCTGAAGCAATACTAAAACAGGATGCACTCTTGGCGGATACTACGCTATATTGAGCATCTGGCATGGGGGTCTGCCTGCTAAGCTCCTGCGCTTGATCCCAGGGACAAATGGCACACTTCATTCTGTAGCTAATCGGACTGTAACATCAGCAGTTTTTGACATCAATACAAAAAAATAACTACTGAATGTTCAACGATTTGCACATGATGTTATTCCCCAAAGGGCCAACCATAAAGCACTGTCTTGAAAACAAATATTTTAAACTACGGGTTTGAAAACAGTAGTGGTACAGAAAGTAAAGCTCCAGTCCCTCTGTCAAATCTACATTCTTCAATGTCCAATACAAAAAGGAACGGATGCCACTATTTTACACGTAGAAAGAAAGGCAGACTTCCTTAACATACATGTTGGCGTTATACAATTGTACTGCACTGAATATTTTTGAAGCACAGAGCAAATGTTTTTTGCATTTCTGTGCAGTGTAACGGGGTAGAGATCACGTCAGAGAGTAGACATCACTTGTCTACTCTGTGACTAAATTTGAGGTTCTAAGCTGTACTTTCTGTATTTTTTTATTTTTATTTATTTATTTATTTATTTTCGTGCAACCTGTGTATGTTTATAGGAGGTTTTCTGTATGGCTTCGTGGAAACCTTTTGCACCCTTGCACTGTTTAGTGTCATCGCAGATATTTTGTGTGCTTCTGCGTGGATTCATTCTTACCATTTAACACCACAGTCTTTCTTGCTAGAAATTCTACTATTTTTCTTTAATTCTGGGCCTTCATTTAGAGTCTCATATTGAGAATTTTCTCATCTCATTATTTCCCTTTCCTTCCCTTTATTATAGATCAAGGACGAAAGTTCTGAAGAGAATTATCTTTGCCTGCTTCTCCATCCCCTGTTAATTTTTCTCGTTTCCCAGAAGACTGTGAATGCTTATTTTCTCCTTCAGTTAGTTTTAATGTCTGCTTTATTTTATTTTTTTTAAGCATTTTTTTCCTAAGAAATGGAACATCATGACAAAATTCCCTTAGTTTGCACATTTCACCCAAATAACTATGCTCCTTTTTTTTTTTAAAAAAAAAAAAAAGAGTTGCATGTGCCCATCTTTAAGAACAAAAAGTGTTTTCTTCAGTTTTAACAGAAAACCTAAAAGCTTAGTTGTGTGTTGATGCATCTTTCTGAAATGGGTCCCGTCTCTTTCCTGCCTTCCCTGCAGCTGTTAGGATGTGGCTAGTCCTAATCTTTGTATTTCTTGCAGTAGCTACCTTTTTAGGTGTTGCAGAGGAACAACGCTTGTCTTCAAGAATTTTAGAAACAATAATTAAAAAAAAAGATAGTTAATAAATAAGTCACAGTAAGAATAGTGAAGAAGCAAGAAGGTCTACCTCCTTACTCTGAAGGCATGTGTTTGACAGCCACTGCTGCTTCTGCATGAATTTTGGCTGCTAGTAGTCAGGGATTTTCAAAATCGAATCTGAATTTTGTTTGTAAAAGACAGTCATTGTAGCAGTGCTGGTGTGGCCTCTATGATTTTTTTCAAGTTTTACTGTTAGAAGAAATTGACCTAAATGATTACTATTAATGTAGTTGAGCAAATCTGTTTAAATAATCAGAAGTCAGGAGAACAAGTTACACTTCTAGGTCATCACAGAAGATATTATTAAATTAAGGGGAAGTTTTTAGTGTTATGTTTGAATTTGTGGTGAAGATAGAAGTAAACTTTAGGAAACACACAACTGGAGTGAATTCTGCCATTCGTTTGTGCCATGAAGCATCAGCAGAGCATTCACCAAATATTGGTTGTCATTCACAGCACAAACTTTCTTACAGGTTTGACATTAAACTTTAGGGAAAACACTGCAGACTGAAACGTCAGATATTATTACAGGTAATGTTATCCAGACGGTTGTTCTTCCGTATGCCTGTAGAAATTTGGAATGGGATGCTGTAGCACATAATCAGTATGTGGAAATTAATATTTCATATTTAAATTGTATATTAAATTAATATTTTATATTTTAAAATAACACACTAAATGATTGAAAAGACCACCAAAAGCACTGTTTTTAATGATTTTTTTAGGATATTTGTATAAAGTTGATTTATATATCATCAACTAAGGAATGTGATATTCTTAGTCCCGATCTATTCTAAAATATTGCTCTGGTTCAATATATCATCTTGCCCCTGCTAGTATCTACTGACAAAAACAGATTATACTCTTTGGAGTGGTCCATGACATTAATGATGAACAAAGATTAATTTTGATTCGGTTTAAGATTTGCTGTGTCTGGATGCAGGGGATAATGCTCTTATACCAATGATTTTTGATCTAACGTAGCTATAAGCCTCTGGTGCTCCCTCAATCAATTTCACTTGTTTACTCTACCAACTAATGCTTTTGTGAATATATCAGCAGACAAAAAGCACTGCACATTGTCTTTTTTACACATCTGTGTTCAGATATACTTGCCCTTTGTTATATTATGCCCAGTATGTCTTGTTGATTGCCGCATTGCTTTTGTGGTTCTGGCCCTACCAGGAACTGCATTCTCATTCAGTTTAAAATGTCTAATCATTGCATTTGAACTATTCCCAACAGGACTTTCACTGCAGATGGTATTGATATTAGTATTATCATGAAATTGTTTGCTTGTACAGCTAAAAGTCTTCATCAGCCTATTGAAGATGAGCTCCTTTTCTGTTTGTATTTCTTTTATTCCGTCTCTTAAGCTTTCCTAGGCAGTGACTCCTTTGCAGTGTTAGGTTATTTAGTAAACAGTCAAATATGGTTTATGGTTTTGCTGTGAGACAGGTCTCCCTGTCTGTATGTGAACAGATGTTTATTCAGTTAGTAACTCCAGTGCTTAATGCTGCAGGTGAATATGAGCATCATTTTGTTGTATGCCGTTCAAGATGGGCATATTTATTTTGCACTGTGTGGTTTTCTGTTGTGGTGGCCCTCAATTTCTATTAACTTTCTTAGATATGTTGAGTTCTCTGAATGACTAGTGTGGGTCATTTTCAATTTAAGACAATACAGCATACTTTTGAGATTTATAGTAGCTGTATTCCATTGCTCAGTTTATATCAGTAGTCTATACTTTGTTTTTCATCAGAAAAGTACTTCAGTAAGGTTCTGTATTCATCATGAAAAATATGGAACTAATGATAAATTTTCCATACACTGTCACATAATGACATTTGAAATAGTGCACTGAGTTTGAAATCATGTGTTTGGGAAGTAAAATTGAGATACTCTGCTGGCTTCTTCAGAAGCTTGTTGATGAATTTGAACATAACTAAGAGATCTGCAAACAATATTTCATACCTTCATAAGGTGTGCTCTAATAGTAAAGTTGTAACACACTACATTTATTAAGATTAGTATTTTAATACCTATGCAGTAGTAAATTCATAATTTGCGATCACATCATTATCGCCTATCTGTCTGCAGTAATGCATTTTCAGACCACCATTTCTGCTATTATGTATGTTTTTGATTAACTGATATTAAAAACCTTACAGAAAGATTGTTTAAATTGGTTGGTTGTGACTAAGCACCTTAACTTCTGGTGTCATTTTTACAAAAATAAAACATGCAGTTGCCAGTAGAAAAAAAAAAAAAGAAAAAAGAAAAAAAGGTTCTTGCCAGTATTAAGATAAATGATCTGGATTAAAAACCAAGGCTGATTCACCAGAGAAATAGAATAATAGAATCATTTAAGTTGGAAAAGACCTCTAAGATCATTAAGTCAAACCATCCACCCAACACTTCCAAGCCCACCATTAAACCATGTCCCTAAGCACCACAGCCACACGTCTCTTAAATAGACATGCCTCCCTAGGCATCCTGTTCCAATGCCTATATTGCACATTTCTCATGAAGAAATTCTTCCTGATGTCCAGTCTAAACTTCCCCTGGTGCAACTTGAGGCCATTTCCTCTCGTCCTATCCCTTGTCACCTGATAAAGGGAACCGACAGCCACCTCGCCGCAGCCTCCTTTCAGGCAGGTGATGAGGCCTCTGCCTCCTCTTCTCCAGACTCAACAGCCTCACTTCCCTCAGCTGCTCCATTTTTGTGTCATTTTCTATTCCTTTCACCAGCTTCATTGCTCTCTCGAGCAACTCAGTGGACTTCGTGTGGTGAGGGGCCCAAAACTGGACACAGTACTTGAGGTGTGGACTCGTTGGTGCCAGGTGGAGAGGGACCACCACTTCCTGAGCCCTTTCTTAAACCCATGCTGACTGGGTCTGATCACCTGGCTGTCCTGTACATGCCAGGATAGCCTGCTTTATGACCTTTGTTAGCACCAAAGTCAGGCTGACAGGCCTGTAGTTCCCCAGATCCTCCTTCCTGCCCTTCCTGTAGGTGGGTGTCACATTTGCGAACCTCCAGTGAGCTGGGACCTCCCCGGTTAGCCAAAACTGCTGCTAAATTATTGAAAGCAACACGGCAAGCACTTCCACCAGCTCCTTCAGCACCCTTGGGTGGATCCCACTGGTCCCATGGGTCTATGGGCATTCAACTGGTTGCTAACCATTTCCCCCCGATTATAAGGGCTTCGTCCTGCTCCCTGCCTCTGTCTTCCAGCTCAGCAGGCTGGGTACTCTGAGGTGAATTAGCTTTACCAATAAAGACTGAGGCAAGGGAGGCATTAAATACCTCAGACTTTTCCTCATCTCTTGTCAAGGTGTCCCCCCACACTCCATAAAGGATGGATATTCTCCTTTGTCCTTCTTTTCGTGTTTATGTACTTATAAAAACTTGAATTGTCTTTTACTGTAGTGGCTAAACGTATCTTGGGAAAGTCTGGAGCAAGAAATTACCTTTAGTACATATTTGAAGATCATGAAAGGGAGGTCTCTCACAGTGCAGGGTATAGCACATTTTAATGAAGACATAATAGCATTTAGGCTTGTATGTGTAAATGCTGGGGCCATTTAAGGTGAAGTGAACACGGCCTTACTTTAGATATTTTAATAGTGTGAAGGACCTCCTAGATGGGACTCTGGATTTGTAAGGTTCTGGTTTAAAATTAAAATATATGTACGACCTTAAAAAAAATAATATATATATATATATATATATATATATATATATCCAGAAATGGAGGAGGAATGCATTTAGACTTCTGATTGGAAGAGTTTGTTCTCTATACAGGATACTTTTAAACTAATACACGTCTTTCCTCTGGATTAGATGGAGAAGGTTAAACACATACAGTGAAAGTTATTAAAATAACCATTTGGGAAGCTGCAAAAAAACACATGAAAGCATATGATCAGCAGTTTAATCCTGGCGTTTGTACCCTCAGAGTGTTAACTCATTTTTCTCTCCTAGTTTTATCTTAATGTAGGATCATTTCAAAATGATCTTCAAATAAATAAAGATGTATTTGTGCCATTTTCTTTACAACGACTAAGAAGAAAATACGATTTTAGTCTTTTAAATGTGTATCTAAATTAAGCTCTTATCTATACCATAAAACTTGAAGGCTATCTAGAAAACAAATCCAATTATGGCTAAGGCACTTGAGAAAGTGAAATCTGATTTAATTCTTTCAAAAGAAAATTACTTCTTTCAACTTTTTATAAGGAAAACTCTACAGTTATTTTTATCACTATAAAAAGAACAAACTTGGAAGAGAAGCAGTCTTTGTGAAGTTCACACTCCATTCTTTACTACTTAGAACTCAAGTTGAAAATTTGAATCTTTTTTCTTACACAAACTACTGATTACCTAGAAAATAAGCCAGGAAAATGTTTTATGATAAATGGTATTTGTATTCTTAGATACAGCATTAGAAAAACAACAACAACAACAAAACAGTTAAGAATTAGAAAAAGCAAAATGGATTTGCTTTATTTTATCTCAATTTATCTTTATAAAGAAGTTGCCATTACTGCTGAACATGCATAAAAATAGCACAGGTATTGTGCTTTCTCTTGCTATAGGAAAGACTTTGCTCAATGCAATGAAAATAGTCTGGTGTGATACAATAAAATGTTGAAAGTGCCAAAGTCACATTTCTACTTCCTTTAAGAATTCTAGAGCTTTTTAATGAATAAATGAAGCTTTACATACAGGGCTGCTGCCTTTGCTGCTGCTCAGATGAGATAGATCTACAATCAGTCAAGTGAAAGAGCTGAGGGACAGATAAGGGATGAGATGTAGATTGTACCATATGCAAATAAGATTCAGGTTTTGCTCAAAATCCATTTGCCTCTGTGAAACAGCAGTTCCCTGTGTGTATAGATTTGGCTTAGGCTCTGCATACAAAATCAAATACAATATCCAGAAATGTTAAGTGTCCATTTCTCAGAAAATTAGACTGGAATCTTAAAAGCTTCATAAATTTATATTAAAAACTGAGAATGGCAGATACTCATTTTGCAGAAAAAAACCTGTAAGATGTTTTCAGATTTAATCATGCATCACCCTAATGGAATAAGTGGTGACAATTAATTTCTTGCTGGGCAGAAATGTACAAGGGGCCAGGAAAGAATGCATAAGAATGGTGCGAAGAAATGGATGTAATTTTTATTAGCTTGAGATAACTTTTTAAAATTTTAATGTAAAACTCACCCAAAGATCCCTGTAGATAAGTGAAATGAAAAGATGTTCTACTGTCTTCTTAAAAGCCTATTGAACATGCAATGCTGGTCCAAGCAGCTATCACTCAACTAACGCCACTGTTTTTGTTGGGAAGTCTGAAATATAGTGAAGATGTTTGTGAAGACTAATAACCTTATTTCCCATTTTTCTAATATCTAAACAAGTAGAAATGTTAATTAAAAATCGATTACATCTTCATTATACTTTGACTTCTTTTAAGCAGTGATACTAATTTTAATACAAAAATTGGTTGGATAGGAGGATAACAGTGAGGAAAGGAAGTAAGCTGAAACAAAGTGAGAGAAAATATTTGCATAATGACACTTGTGAAATATTCAATAGAGGGTACTTGTCTTCAGCTAGGATCTACAGATTTGTATCGGTATGTAGATAAGCTTTAAGAAGTGAGGATACTTTACCCATTTGTTGCGGCTGTGCCGAGTAATCCCAGTATTATTAAATATGTCATTTTGCCTATTGAACGCTTCTCTGATGTATTTTTTTTTGATGAAAGGAAGATACATCCTTTTCTTGGGCCTTGCTGCTGCTCAGTGCCTAAATCAGAAAATATGATAGGCAAAACCAGGAGCTTTGCAGGTTTGAAGAAAATACCTCATCAGAAAAGTCTGCTAGAGAAGAAGGCTAGGTATTTCGCAGTGTGCATCTTATTTCTGACTTGGAGAACTACAGGGTTAAGGAAGACTGAGTTTCTAACCACAGACTTTGAATTTTAATGAATAATGCTGGAGGCTTTTCCTGCTTGAAATACTTCTGTATTGATAAAGTTGGTAATTATCACATAATAATAATAGCTAATATTTCTTTTAAAAGAATAATTACAGCTTCATGCAATTCATCTATATTCTAAAAGTATTGGCTTTTTTGTTGTTGCTGATGATTGTTTGTTGAAGTACGTGCAAAAGTTATAGATAATATAACATTAGCAAAAGAATATCAACTTGCTTAGTAGACAAATGGAGAAAAATGGGGTCACTTGTTTCTGTTATTGCTGTCACTCATGGGCTATTTGTAGTTAATCTCAGTATGAGTCAGCAATCTTTTAAAGCATGGAAAGCTATTTCAATCAAATCATGAAGGTAAAAAATATTTTACAGGTCTTGGAACCATAAAAGGCCATTTAATATTTTGTTGAGATGTGCATTGCAAATGTAACATTATTTGATTGTAGAGCAAAACAGGAAGTGTGTTGCATAGGATTACAGTTATAATTATTTTCACTGGTAATTTTATAACCATTTCCTTTGTTTGTGCTCCATATGCAGGGAGTTGGCCTTTCAGTCCATGGACATTTCCGAGTTGCTACAGAAAAGACTCTTTTTGCAATGCCAGAAACAGCAATAGGTAAGTAGATTTTAACAGATTATCATATGTTAATATGTTTCAAGTTTCACTGCTCATGTAAATGGGATGAGATACAGTTGACTGAAAGCGACAGCAATAATTTAAGAGCTTTAAAAAGGAGCTGGAAATGACCATATATTGAAAGTATTTTCTATTAAATGAATAAAAACTTGTCTCTGAATTATGGAAGGTTGATCACTGAGATTCTTAAAACAGGCTAGACTGACACAAAAACTATCAGGATATGATGCTTTAAAAATGGAAGTACATGTGAGGAACTAAGTCTTTGCTACAGGCATAAGCAGATAAAGTCAGAAGATCCCAGTGCAAATGTGCTAACCATTTTAGATTCCAAACTCAGTGTGGAGACAAACTACATGATCTGCTATGTTCATGAGAAATCCTAGCTTTTTAAGTGGATTAGTAACGTAGATCAATTATAGTTGTGTACAGATTGTGCACGAGATCACTTTTTTATTTTGTTTTTTAATAGCAACATGTACCTTGCATTTTCTGATGTTTGATCCTACAACCTATGTCAACTCTGAGATGTACAATAGAAAATTTTATGACCCTGAGCTAAATAAAGAGGGTGGTGTGCCTCAGGAAAAGTCAGATTACAGTGAACCTTCTTATGAAATCATTCACGTTTCCCCTGAAGACAATAGTGGTACCAACTGATAACCACACAGAATGTATTACTGTCTGACTTTGGGATTCCCTTAATGCTCTCTCTCTGTCTAATTCCCACCTCCTGCTTACCAACAATGTTTACGAAGATTGCTTAAAACCTATTACCTATCCTACATTTCTGTCCTACAGAGTTCCTAAGTTTTTATATCATTCAGAGGTAAGGAACCGAAGGATGATGGCAAATGTTCTTATCTTTATGTCCTCAAATAGAAGAATATGGCTGGTCTGTAAAATATGGCTCCATTGAACACATTTGTTCAGAATAGAGAACCTTAACTGGTGCTTAAATAGTTTAAATAGCACCAGATATGGGGCTTTTAAGTTCAGTCTTAGTTTCACTTCAAAGAATAAGTAGTAAGGAGTATTGGCCATCTTCCTCAATAAAAGAATTTCCAATTATGTAATGATAAAGCTAAGAAATTACAGGAAAAAATGAGGAATCCATTTTGAAAAGAAAATAAATATAATAATGTCATCACAGCTAAATTTGATACATGTTTTGCTAGTGATTAGATTTTTATAGTGTCCAGTATCTTCCTATGCTGAAGGAAAACGTAGTAAACTTAGGTAGTTCAAGTATTAAAGCTACAGTAATTTAGTAAACTCCTGAGGCCAATAAACAGTTCTACAGGGAAACTATTTGAAGCAAACGAAGATTTTTTTTTTTAAACTAACAGTAGTTCTTAAGGACATAAAATTATTCTAATAAAGACACCTTTTCTTCTTCAAAGGTAAAGATACAGGTAGTCTTATGCTAACAAAGATTATGCACTTTACATACATTTTGTGTGTTTACAGGGACTTACTAAGCACAAATAGACTGTAAAGACGGGTAAAGTAACAGCTTAGGACTTGCTTAGGAAAGAAAGTAATTAAAACCCTTTTAGGATCAATTAGAAGTCAAACCACTGAAATCTGTTTGGATTTAAGGGCTTAGCTGTTTTGATCTCTGTGGTGTATGTTTAACATGTCTAGCTGCCTGGAGATTGTATTAATTGAATTTTTCCTTACATATTTCAGAAGGCATTATGCCTTTGTGAAATGAAAGCAGTGTTCATTCATCTGCTACACTTTCACACCATTGCTTATGCACTTAGCACCATAAACAAAAGGTGACATTTATATGCCATTTTGCAAATGAAAGTTCTAGACTGTAGGAGTTTCAAACTGATACAGATAAGATGAAACATGGGAATGCAGTTGAGATGTAGGAGGATGGGGAAATACCTTCCCTGGTGGGAAGAACGAAAGATGAAAGCGTATTGTAAGAAATGGGCTTTAAGGTGCTGTTAGAGTAATAGCAGACACTTTCTTGTATATCCGTTTAAGCTTTTAGCTTTCTATAAGTAATTTACTAATAAATCTCCAGCTGCCTCTGCAAGAAAAGGTGGAAATACTGTGGTACCTTTATCTTTTGCTTGGCAACCACATAGACAATTTAACAGTTGGGATTACAGTGAAGCATGTTGGATCCATCTCGAGGCTCAGGCTGCAAGTCAGTGTTACAGGCACAGGCTTTTAGCCTGGTCAGCCCAGCAGAGATTCATTCTCTCACTTTAGTAGGCATTTGAAAAATAATTAGTTAAAAACACCAAAAGGAAAAAAAATCAATTATATGGAATATGTTGAGAAACTGAATAGTAAGCAGAAAGATCTGAGAAGCAGTATTGAGAGCATTAGGAGAAATACTTAGAACAGGGACAAGAGGAGTAAAAATTTAAGAGGAAAGGAAGACAAGAACCTCACGTAGGACACAGTAGAAGCTATAGTGGTCTATACTCTTAAGCAGCTGAGTGAATTAAAGTGGATTAGCTACACCTTCACTAACGCTGCTTGTAAATTCTGTTCTAACTAAAGAGATCTTCATTCAGTTTAGTTTTATTGACTTCTGAAGCAACTTAAATTCATTCTAGTTTATTTAGAATTATTTTTGCTGTGTATGGCTGTGTGAAATAGCCCTATAAATCCCAACATGAAGATTGCTTTTCCTCTGGAATCTGAGGGAAACTAATGTGACCACAGGAAGAGTAATAGTTCAGCACCAGTATTTTAATTACAGCAAAGAGGAGAAGGTTGTTGCAGTCCTGATGGATAGGAAGAATAATATAATTGCCTTTTTGCTTTGGAGGGGATTTGTAAGAGAACTTCCATTTTGAAATGAAGGAATTCTTTTGCAGTAGTAGGAAATCCAAGAAGAGACAGATGAATAGAAATATAAAACTAAATGGCAGTCTTGGCACCAACATTATAGATCTGATGGCTCAAACTGAGAAGGTAAAATGTGGAGTAGACTATTCATAAAGTGACTGCAAATGAAAAAGAAGGTAAGTGATGAGATGGAGATAATACAGCTTAGGGCTTTTGAAGGGTGCCACCCAGACATTGAACATTTTAGAAGAGCTGTATGTCTCAGTAGCCTGTAGGATGGGGAATAAATCAGGCAATAAATATGGGCAACACCCATATCAGCGGGATTAACTGATAGGAAGTGGCTCCTGAAAACAACTTGTGATGTATTAGAGGCTGCAGAATTTAGGGAGGACCAAAAGGGAGCCAGAGGGGAGGTCGAGAGATGAGTGAGAACATAAAGCAGCAATGAACTTTTAGAGATTACTGAGAGAAGACAATGAAGTGATGATTTAAAGAAGCCTTCCCTTGATTCCATCCAAGGGAGAGGAATATTCAGGACCCACTAACTGCCCACATCACAAAATATTTGCAGTAAGTCCTTATATAATATATACGAGTGACTCCTTGAATGAAAGCAAATACGTTAGAGTGAAAAATTGCCATTTTCTATCAGAACACCATTTAAACTCCTTCCGTACATCTTAATCTTGCCCGTTAGTCTTTGCTTTGGCAACTCTTTTCTGAGTTTCTTATTTGTAATATGCTTTCTGTTTCATTTATCTTTTTTTTTTTATCTACTCAAAAATACCCCACAATTAATTTATTCAGACGACTTGCAGTCTCATGAATCCTCCACTGGTGATTACTTCCAAGTAGTAACTGTACATTCAGCTTCTTTCCATTTGATTTCTGACACTGAGACAGCTAAGCCTGTTTTCCTAATATTAAGTATACTAGAAGTTATAAAAGTTGTTTGAAATTATTTTGTGGGTGATTATGTAACAGAAAAAGGTAGATATTGACAAAGTGACGACTTAAAATATTTAAGCTTTCCTGTGGAAACAAAAAATGTTTTTCCATAGAATTTGGTAAAAGCTATATATTTTTCAATTATATTTTTTATTAAAAGTTTTATATTTTATTCACTTTTTTTTTTTTAATTACTGTATTCTGTGGAGTAAAAAAACGTAAGACAGTCACTACACTGGAAAGTTTTATAACCTTTAAAATTGCAGGTTAGTCATAGTCCTGTCAAAGGATGAGGTATTAAGACAGCATATTGTGCCTCTGCTTTCAGGAGGTCCTTCAGCAGTGTAAGATTTTTATCATAATAGAAGATTTCAGAGAAAAAGCAGCTTCCAGTTCAAGTTTGCACAAATCATTCTATAATTCTCTGCCCGTTGTTTGCTGGGAGAACACTCGATTCTTTGGGCATCTAGGAATTTCTCAGTTTGTAGGCAAATAGAATAAAGACTATAGTCTGGTATATGTTTGTAAATTACGTGCCAGTGGAAAGAATACAATTTGGAAGGTGCTCAAGGGTTTGCTTTTAGCAAGGGTTTAGATGACAGAGAAATGCCAAACCAAGTCAAGGAGAAACTGGGGCAAGAAAGCCGCGCCCAGGTCAGGGAGATGGAAGTGAGACAAGCAGAAATAACCGAGTTACATGCATGGCTGGGACAAGTTCTCTCCTCACTTTCTTTTTTTTGTTTGTTTTGCTTATTACAGGCCTTTTCCCTGACGTCGGTGGAGGATATTTCTTGCCAAGACTTTCAGGAAAGATTGGCTATTACCTCGCACTAACAGGATTTCGGCTGAAAGGACGAGATGTGCTGAAAGCGGGCATCGCTACACATTTTGTAGAATCAGAAAAGGTAAACTGCTAACCAGAGCCAGCACGGGCTCATCCTGGCACTGCAATGACAAGTTGGAGTGGTTGAGCCCACCAGCATACATTTAGCAACCTGAGTGTACGCAGAGGTGCAGTTGTCTTAGCTGGCCCTGCCCTGGGAACAGGAGCTGTCAGGTACTGTTAGGCTGTCCTTGTAACACTTTTCAGCTAGTGACAGCTTTGCTTGCAAGAGGCAGCAAATGTTGCTGTCGTCACGATGCTGCTGTTTAAGGGCATGATTTGCTGAGCATAATTGAAGTTGCTTGAAAAATGGTATGCTCTGCCTTCATCCTCTCTTACTGCCTTCACCACTTCCGTAGTTTGCTTTCTGGGTACAATTTAGACAACAGTGTCTGAAATGAGTGGTTATTTATACAACCACAAGTCTCTAATTTAGGTAACAGCCAACTAATGTGTTCTTTATCAGTCTCCTTAATAGATAGCCTATTTGCTTCTTCCAGCAGCTGTGAGAAAATGTAAAAATTAGCATATTCAGTAAAATCAGAGTCATAACGTTCCTGTACTTTAAGTGAATATAAGTGAAGGAGAAACTGCAACTGGCTCTTTCACTATGAAAAGATTCATGGCTGTCATTGTGACTGCACTGTTGGAACGGGTTGGATATGCAGGCTGACAGATACTATTTTGAGCACAGCATGGTTGCCAGGCTCCTGCTCTTTCCCCTCAGAAAGTCTGGCTTTACCTGCTTCAGCTGCAGCAATGCACTAGGGGTCTGCTCAGGAAGCAGTTTTTTGCTGATCACTGCAGACACGCTCAAATCCAGATGGTTCGACACTGTGGCAAAGTGAACTCCAGCTCCTTGTATTGCTTACTTGGTACTTCTTCAACACCTGGTCAAAACATTTTGTGTGTGTGGTGTTTTTTTTTTTTTTTTAGCTCTATGTGTATGGTTAATGCATGTATACATAAATGCATTTATACTATAAAGTACTATTGTAATAGCAGTAATGATTCAATAAGTACATTTTGCTTTACTTACTTTTAATGAAATCTTATTTTTTATAGCTACCTGACTTAGAGAGAGACCTGGTAGCATTGAAATCTGCTTCAAAAGAAAATATTGCAGACTTACTGAACTCTTACCACGTGAAGGTAATGTGTTTCATTACTGAAATCAAGCAGAAATGTTAGTTAAGTGTATGTAAATACAAATCATTTTTTCCTGTTGCTGATTATTTGTTTTATGGTTATAAAATAATAAGTTTTCGTACTCCTTCCACTCTCTAAAATAGTACTTTGTAGTGCTAATGCCTACAGTGGTCAAAGTTGGAATTTAAAAGTCTTTCTTTCCTTTTCATTCCTGTAGTGGTCAGCAACTTCTTTCCTTCTGTTTGTTCTACACAGGTTCCCAGCTGGTAGCATAGTGATGCAGAAAATACACTGCTGTTTAATTTTCCCTGTTTCTCTCTGATTTCTAGCATGCTTTACAGAAGGCAAAATACATAGCCAATAGCAGAATGAGAGTGGTACGTGATGGCAACTGCAATCTAGGGAGTTATCCTGAAATCCAGGGTTTCTGACAAATACAAACAAAAGGGAGAAGAACCATAATTGTGCTCCAGAGGCTGCAGAAGTTACAGTGCCAGTTATTCAATACTAGGCTGCTCACTTTGAAGTGGATGTTATCTTTCCATCCCCTTTTTCTTTATTGACCTGAAGAATTACGCTAACTTCATGTATTTGATGTGAATTTTAGCATTACAGTGATGCATACCATCTGTAGGCAAGGTTCAAAGTCTGAATTTAAGAGCTAACATTGTTCCATTAATTTCTCAAATATTTTGTAAGTTTGTAACCTTGAGATAATTAAAAGACTATAAATAAACACAGCACTTATCTACAGGGTCCATATTAGCAGAGTGCAGATAGGTTCTAATGAAAGCATATGGGGTCTTCAAAGCAACATTTTCCTGGGGAAAAAGGTGCTGTTCTCCCAGTGGACAAACCCGTAGATTTTGGAGGTGAATTTAACTGTATTGATAACATATATTTAGCACTTGTGTTAGCCCCACATAACAATGGGCATGAAAATAAAAGGTTTGGGCTTTACAGTGGATTTATTCAGCTGCTATTTCAGCTGTATTGATGTGTGTTGTAATTTTATTTCAGAAGAAAGGGAACTTCTGGAGCCAAACGGGGGTTCACTGAAGTCAGTCACCCTGAGTATTATTGCCCAGTTGTTTAAAATGAGCAGCTGATTTAAAATGAGCAATGGTACTCCTGCTATTTCTGCTCTAGAATTACAAAGTTCATAAATAAAGATTAATTAAAAAATACATTGGATAAGTTAATGACAAACAGTGGCACTAAATACTTCGATAAATAGAAAGCTATGAAATAGAATTAAGTATATGTTGCGGTATGCTGCTTTACAGGATGACATTTTATGGAAAAGGAGGCTGCATATTTTTAGTGATCGGAGCTGAATTGACAGGGAGCCTCTGTCTCAGCTTCAGCTGCTGCTGTTAAAACATCTGCCTGTGTCCCAAGCCCCTTAGTGCCAGAAGATCTAAAACATTTGACAGCCTTTCCACATAAATCCGTCAGGTCTTTCCAACCTTTTAGTTGTCTAAATTTTTGTAAAATCACTGAGAGAAGAAAGGTACATGCTTTTATTTATGTATTTTTTACACATGCATGTATATGCATCTGTATACATTTAAGGAAACCAAACATCTCCTTTTCCTGTCTGCTACATTCTCAGGTTCTTGAGGATATTTATCTACACTGGCTTTCTTAGTATATTTGATAGAAACATATTGATAGAATAATTGTGATTACTTGCATACAATATAACCGCTCTGTCAAATGCACATATGTTCTAGCTCAGAGCAAACACTGCATGAGATGACACCTTTAACATTCACAAGATGAAGCGAGAGGTTCATTATGCATACTGTAAAGCTAATTCATTAAAAACATCTTATGAACATTACATGTTCATTTATGTTATTTCTGTAATAACTCGCTGAAATTTGTCAGTACTGGTAGGCTTTTCAGACAGTCTAAAATAACCAAGTAAAATATGCATTTGCTTTTTAAATAGAGCAAAATTGATCAAGAAAAGGAGTTTGTACTTGATGAACATATGGAGAAGATTAACAGGTATTTGTGGATCTTTCTTCTTTTTTATTCCTTTGGACAGAAAACATCAAGTTAAATCCAGTAGCAGTATATTAGTGTTCCAAAGGTAAGGTGATGGAGATGCCGTTAAAGTTAGCCACTTAAACACTTGTTTTTGGGGTGCCTTGTGAAGCTCATTAAATATTTCAGTCTTCAGTATATTAAATACTTTTGAGCATAGTTGCCTGATTGGTATACCATTCTTTTAAATTGCCCTATGGCACATGAGAAGAAATATTTTTTATAGAAAGTTGGAAAGGGTTTTCTGTGAGTAATTTTTCGTCTGGAAGGGACACATTACAAAACACATTCATGTTCATTGGAACAAGGTCATTCCTATGACTGTTTGGGACTTCTTTGTATCAGAAAAGAAAGCAGAAAGGAAGGAGAGCAATAAGAAGCTAAAAATCTTGAGGAAGGACAACAGTAACTAAATGGATTTAGTGGAGATCATGAAATCATAGAAGCACATGGGTTGGAAGGGACCGTAAAGGTTATCTAGTTCCAACACCCTGCCATGGGCAGGGATGCTAAAAGGTGTTGAAGATGAATGGTGTTGGCAACAAACCAGTGGAGCAGTTGATAGTTGAAAACGTGATGCATTACAAAAATATAAAAAAAAAGGACTGACGGTAGTAATTAGAGTTTTTAGATAAATATCAGCACTAACGTGAGGTGTATTAAAACGCTAGAGATCTGTAAAGGAAGAGATGCCTGTCAACTGAGTTACTTAAAATTGAATGACAGGGAACACATTGCTAAGAAAAGCCAAATCACCTGGTTAAGCTCTGTTTCTAATTTCGCAGTTACTGGCATTTCATAGGGAAGCTGAAGGCTGAAGCACCAAAGCAGTTAATGTTTTTCTTTTCTTTTTCTTTTAGTCTTTTTTCAGCAAATAGCATGGAAGAAATTGTTAAAAAATTAAAGGAAGATGGTTCTCCTTTTGCCATTAAGCAGCTAGAGGTAATGCCTTTGTGTTATTTCTGTTAGAGATTAAGCCTGATTTTGTACTTTCTCATCTTGGCACAGTCTATAATCACCTTATTAATGTAAACAAAACTACATAACTCCAGCAGATGCAATCCTCAAGTTCTCATGCAGTCATATGCAATTGCAAGCATTTCTACTCCTAGAAAAATATTCCTCTGTGAAACCACAAAACATAAATGTCATTATATGTTGTCTAGTGCAGTCTAGTAAAAGATTTCCCTTTTTCCCCCCACAGTCAGGGGTTGATGGTGACAAAGGTTCCTTTTATAGCTCCTCATTTTATTGGCAGAGGTTGGAATAAAACAGTGACAGAACAATGTTGTTTGTTTTCTTCCATCTCAGATATCTAATTTGGGTAAATAGCAAGCAATTTATCAAAGTATTTATTATCTTCTTTAATGCATCTGAGTGTTGGTTGTAGTCCCTACTCTAAAAGCGTACAGTAATGCTACAAGCTTCCTGCATACTCCAGCCACAAAAGCAAGAAGCAGCTCATTTATCCAAAGTCTTTATATTTTCCCTTTCTCCTTTGAAGTACCTGTATTCAGGTGCATCATAAAAGTTTGTCTTTTTAATTATTATTCAAATAGTACTTAAAATTTGATGGAACACAAGCATTTCTCCAGCAAAAGCTTTGCTTAAATATCTTACAGAATCCTGCTCTTGTAGTAA
This sequence comes from Aythya ferina, assembly GCF_964211825.1. Classification (NCBI taxonomy): domain Eukaryota; kingdom Metazoa; phylum Chordata; class Aves; order Anseriformes; family Anatidae; genus Aythya; species Aythya ferina. The sequence goes on from NC_140303.1 coordinate 6,335,474, forward strand.
AACAAAACAGAACTATCATCTACAGACTGCCACTGAGCAGAAGGCATGTAACTGTGCCGTAGCATCACTGCTGTTAGGTGTCCTGCCCCTGCTACTTTCAGGATGGAACAGTAAGTTTCATAATATTATCGAGTAATTACTCAGGGTAACACATACAATTTTATTTATACTTTTTAATTAAAGATTTATTATTTTGTCCCTGGAACTTTCAAACAGTTCAAACAGAGAGGAAAATTTTCAAATCATCTTCATGCCAACTAGTACGCCTAGTACTTTGCAACAAGTGCTACGAAAGCAAAATTGAATGACAGAGGAGGCTAATAATGCTTTTCCACTGGTATTCAAGTTCCATTAATTAAAGCAGTCAAACAAGCTAGTCTCAGAATAATTGTTTTGTGTGTTTGGAAACCTGAACTCTACCACAGACTAACATGATGATTTTTCTCCCCAAGTTATATATAGGCTGTATGATTCAGATCCTTACTTTTCCCCCTGTGTTATAGATAGCAGAGAAAAGTAGTTATATTAAGGTCTGTGAGACAGTTTGATAGCATGCTAATAGCAGTTACTTTTGAGGGCTCTTTATAGTATTGAGTTACAACCTACTATTTTATTTCCAGCCGTTACGAAGTTCAGTATGATTTTACAGGGATACCGTTTTGAGTAGTTTTGATGAGGTTGAAAACAATCGAGGATTATTTACAGATAGCTTTTCCTAAGATAATTTCATACGATCTTAAAATTTCAAAATATCATCGGACCTGGGGGAGATGTTCTAAACGAGCATGTAGTCTCTAAAGGGTGGTTTGTCTATTTGAAATACAGTTTTACTACAACAGATGCAAGGATTCTGGAAATACTTTGTTACTGAAATTGGTTAACTGGACTCCTTGTTTTACCAAATTTGCTCCAAGTACCCAAACCTGCAACACTTGCTTGCTCCATCTTCAGCCTCATAACTCACATCTTCCCTATTAAAAAAATAAATTTTGTTCCTTATGATTCCCAGAGTACATTTCTGTCATAGTTTTAATTTAGTTCTTAAATTTATCATCTACTTAAAAATTACAATTGTGTATTTTTTAAATTCCTCAACCAAAATATGGATCTTTTGTTGCTTCGATTCTTATTTTGTGTATTTAACAGGACTTTATAGCAGACTTTCTTTCCTATGATTGGTAAAAGAGTTATTCCTGAACAATTGTGTATTTTTTGTTCTGCACAAGAAATCAGACTGTGGTAATGAACTGCTTCTGTCTTTGCAGAAATTTGTTAGAAATGATTTTCTAGTAAGTACAAGGCTTGTTAGTGCAAACATGTATGTTAATCTCAGACAAGTTTCTAACAGCACATGTTCTGTACTAAGCAAGAAATGCTTATAGGACTAAATCCTTAACTGATTCTTTTCATTTTGTGAATATTTCACAGAAAGAAAATGGATTTATGTAAAAAAAAAAAAAAAAAAAAAAAAAAAAGAAAAAATCAAGTACAAATATAGTTTCACCACAAAATGTTTGCCAATTAAACTGGAGGTTTTGTTTTACTGGGGAAGCAGAATAGTAATTAAATTTAATTGTGGCTGGAGGATGAATGGAAGCTTGCACCCTGGTGGCTGAGCATTTTATAGCACCTACAAAGCAGCGGCTGGCTACAGCACTCAGCAGGGATCACCTGGCAAAACCACAGCAGTCTGAGGTTATCAGATGTTATCCCTGATAGCAGTTTGATGACCTGTGTGAAACGAGTTGTTCTCCTTATCAGTAGTATCACAGCACCTCTAGGATTTCTGCAGCTGATAGTTTCCTGTCACTTTGTGAAACCAAGCTTTCATCTCCAGGCACAGGAACAACAGCACATGCAAACATTAAATGCAGAGACTATAAACGATTTAGTTGCAGGAATGTTCATTCTTTTTTTTTTTTTCCTTGCTGTATAATTATGACACACCTCCCTAAGCTTATTGAACAGGCGCTAACCGAGAGGTTAACGCAATGTAATACAACATCTCCTAGTTTGGAGGTACACACCAGCACCTTGGGCACAGAGATACCTTTTGGCATTAATAAAATGGCCCTGTGAGTCCTGCCATTCCCAAGTGTCCTGTGAACCACGCTCTCCTAGCTGTCCTGGTCTGTCCAGTCTACACTACTTCTGCATTTTTACTTCCTAGATAGGCTTTCACCTATTTGATACTAAAATGGACTGCATGAATGAGGAGAAAGTAAATTTGTTAAGCCATTTTCAAACTGACTTGTAAGGATTCACATCGCATTTTGAGCCCAGCTAATCCTTTGCATTTTAGTCCTCCCCTTCCCACTTCAGCCTATCCTATCTCCTTCTCAGGCTTGTTCCCAAGTAGCAATCTCCTCCTCCTCTTTGTACGGAGGATTTATTTATAGATGCACTGGTGACTCATTTTTCTGCATCACACCTACCCATTTTCTTCCCTTGTTCCTCTTCCTTCAGCTTGATTTATAGCAGTGCCTCCTTCAGCCTCATTGATATGCCAAGACAAGGCAGCTGCTGGGTGCACAAGACGAGTTAAGTGCTGTTTGCAGATCTTCCCCTTTTCAGAGCTTTCTTTGCCCAGAAAGCATTACCATTTCACCTAGGGAACCATTGAGTTGCACCGTGCACACCATTCAGCCTGGTCCGAGCAAAGATTTTCTAATCCAGATAACAGAACGTGAAGCAAAGCAAAGGAGAAATGGTGCACTCCCAGGGTCAAAGAACCCAGTAAGGGAAGATTTGTTCCCAGTAAGGGGAGCACTGGTTCTTTCTGAGCTAAAGTCTCTCTCAAGCGAAATGGTCAGCGTGCATCAAGTGGGATGACAGAACCAGTGCTTAAGTCACGACTGCACAGCCTCCTGCTTGTATAGCAATTGCCTGTTTTCCAGCTTAACTGGGCAAAATGGGTCACTGCTGTATCAGCTGGTGTCTGGAGAGGGATGAAGAGTAATTGGGAGCCAGAAAAAATGTTAATGTTGATGACTGGAAACCTGCCATTTCAGTCTGTGGGTGAGGAGTCTGATATCTGCCCTGAAAATCATATAAAGAGGCAAATCTTACCATCTGCCACTTCCCAGTAGAGTGGTACAAATGTCCTAATTAACAGGAAATGCCTATTGTTCTGTGAATAATAAAGAGCTTTTAGTTGGGTGTACAGGGAAAGGAGCCTTGTTGAGAGTAATAAAACAAAGATCAGCCACTATGAGATTTAACTTCTTTCCTCCACGAACCTGAAAGCTTTAAAGCTCAGTTCTGGTTTCTTAACTAGGTTTTTGTCCTCCCCACCTCCCCCTACTGTTTACTGGCACGCTGTTAATTGAAGGATAGTCATGAGAGCCAGATTTACAGCATTTGTTTGTATGCCTTAAACAGACCCTGTCTGTGGCACAATATTTATAGCCTGTAGCTCTACCAAAAGAGGGAAGGCAAGACCTCCAGGCTTCCTATCATAAAGCTATGTAGGTCTGAATTACTGCACTATCTGTTGATCCCAGACAAGATCCCAGATATCTTTTAAATCCCTAAGATTTTCTTCTTGTTACATTGCCTGGTCTTTGCAGATTGTAAAGCAAATACTTCAAGTTTGTGGCTAATCTTGCTGGTATTACCTTGCTATTCTATTCTATCAAATAAAATCCAATTGCTACAATACCAGTAATACCTAAGAGCAATTCAAAAGAATCTTTTAGGAACTGGCTTTCGAGCTGCATTAGATTCTCTAGCTAGCAGTAATTTGGGCAGAAATGATGTGACCGTAAGAGCTGTAGGCTTTCCACAAGTGATGGCCCACTCCCCAGGGATCTTGCTGGTAAGAGTTTATGCAGGTGAATTTATTTGGTGTGACAACACGGTGGGAGGGAGCAGGAGGACCAGGGATGAGCTCAGGGAGAAGAGTGCCATCGCTTACTGTCTTGGAAATGTAGAACAAGGATTTATAAATGCTTCTAAATTGAAGAGAACAAGAATAATTGTTCATGTCTTCCCCAGACCATTAATAAGATGTCACCTACGTCCTTAAAGATGACTCTCAGACAGCTCAGAGAAGGAGCTTCCATGAGCTTGCAGGACGTGCTCACGATGGAATACAGGCTGAGCCAAGCGTGCATGGTAAGAGCACCTCTGCCTCTTTCCAGCCAGGGTGGGGGCAAGCCTGTCAGAGGCTGTTTTACACAGGTTATGTCAAGGGCTCACAGTTCATAGGTTTTTATGTTCAGTATCTTCTTTGTGCATTTGTCAGGCTGTGACTTTCTTTTTTTCCAGTTCCATGTCTTCTTATGCAACTCAACGTAGACAATATTAGTAATTGTCAGATGAGAATGATACGAGGCTGTTGTCAAGAAAACCATGATGTTACAGTTCAGAAAGTTTTGTATTTGGACCATAAATTTTAAGAATCTGGAGTTCTTGTAAAAGTCTTCCATATAAATTGTGTAGTTCTCAGTTCCTGTCAGTAAGATAGGACCACTTGTATATCACTGCCTTTAGGATAGTGGTAAATTTGTTGAAGAAAGCAAGAGACTTTAGTACTGTCTGTAGTAAGGGCTGAGTACTTTGACAACACGTGATAAAGTCATCCTCGCAGCAAAACAGAGTTGCTAACTGGATTATCTGAACAAATCTCAGCTTCCCAGTGGAATCCTTACTAGTTTTGTCACATTTTATTTAATCAGATCTATCAAAATCTTATTTTAAACGATTATAGTTAAAGTAAATGCTTTAAATAAAAATGCATGTGAAAATGTGGTGTATCTCATTCTGATACGTTGTAGAGCCTGAATAGCATCGTTATCATATGAAAACACTAATGGCTTCACCATTACTAGTGAAGCACCTTTAAGGATTTAAGTTTAGCCTTTATCAAAAATAACTGGATTCTTTTTAACAGCAAAGTGTTCCAAGTATGCAAAATACGTACAAAACTCATGAAGTTGGGGCCTCTCTCTGAAGAATTTCCCATCCTGTTCTATACACCTTAGGAAACTTAGGAGAACTCCTTAGGAAAATCCATGAGATGTAATGCAGAGAGGGCTTGCACTGCATGAAAGTTGGCTGATAACTGCAGAGCGAGAGGCTGATTGTAAGAGTTGTGGCTGCATTTAAGCAAGAACATATGCAACTCTTTAATAAAGGATGAGAAAGTAGGACTAGGTGAGAACAGTGCAAGTGGGATTTAACAGGATCCTGAGTACTTGCCTTTCTGGCAGAAGTGGCATAGGAAAGATGGGATAAATAGAATTTATTTGTAATAGCTTATTTCTTTGTCTTTCAGAGAGGCCACGACTTCTATGAAGGGGTTCGAGCAGGTAAGAACGCACCAGAAAGGTTACTCAATAACATGCAACCTCATGCAACTGTTGTGCTATTTCTCTGGAGATAAAACTGCATGCAGCAACAGCCCAGAGGACATTTCTCAGTTAGCTGTAGTTTTGGCTTTTATCTGCCAAAAAGCATCATGTGCTTCAGACCGTAACAGCCACATCGTCTCCTTTGTGTAGTGTCACCCTCCCAGAGATTGTTATGTACCTGGTAACACAGCACTGTAAAGGTTTCAGTGGTTCACTGGAAAGTTCAAAATGTGTTTAATGCTGCCAGTACCGAGTAGCTATGCTGATCGTTTGTGTGCCAAGATGTAGCACTGCCACACAGCTGGCTCAGCCAGCTATAAGATGGTTTAAAAAACCAACAAGACTCCAAGTCAAGAACAAGTACTTGCATAGAAAACTGGTAGAACAGAGGCTACTTTTTCCTGTGCCAAAAATCCCTCCCTGGGAAGATGTCTCACTATAATAAACCGATGTATGTAAGCTTACTGTTCAGTAATACTGCATTTTATGGCATTGGTAGCAGGCAGGTGGAGGTAAAGGTAGAGCAGCACTTCAGCAAGTTCATCTAGGGGACAGACGTAGATTCTGTCCTTGACTCCGCTGCTGATTCACAATGCAGTTTGTCAAATCCAATGGCACATCTGTTAGAAACTGCACTAACTATTTATGTACTGTTCAGCGCAAGGTGAAAGAAAAACAGAGACATTTTCTTTTCCAAGGAACTCACAGTATGAGACACTTGGATGAGTAACAGTTTGGAGACGGGAGGAAGGGGAACTGGTCTTTTAATTCACACACAATTACATCCTCAAGTATGTATTATCACCTCCTCCTTACTCTTTATATCTGTCTTTATAAAGCAGCTTAAAACCCACTCGAGTAGTGGATGTTAGTTTGAGTATTTACTGTTAGTAATACTGTATTAAAGATGGCCTAGAGATGAGAGATTCACAGGCTGTTTATACCTCATGGAAAAAGCTTCTTACTTTTATTAGACTTTAGCACTCCTCAGCAGACACTCCTTCAAGGAGTTTACCACACACGTTGAAAAGTGCATGGTTTTCATTGTGCTGGTAATGGGGACAAAGTTGTCTTAAAGAGAAAATATATGCTAGGAATATTCTAAAGCACCAGATAAAAGCTTTCACAACTGCTGAAATATGTTATTTGGGAAGTGGCAAACCTCAAAGGCTGGGAGTCAGATGAGCATCCAACCAACTCCTAATTTGTAATGCAGAGTGTCACTGAACCACCTGGGGACCAGGCAGAGGACAAAAGCAAATGACTTCTCACAGTGTGGCCAGTAAATCACACAAACTGCTTGTAAAGAAAGCGGCTGCAAGAACAGCAGTTGGGGATCTTCTCTTTTAAGTAGGATGACGTAGCAAAGGCTTAACTATGTCAAGAAAGGGGAAGGAAAACAAAGATCCATCTGCACTGAGGAGGCTGCTTAGAACAAGCACTTGAAACCCTTCTGCTCTGTGCATATTGCACCGATCTTGTGCTCAGGTTTGTCTTCTTAAAATCTGTTGCTTTTTTTTTTTTTTTTTTTTTTTTTAAAATATGTTGCTCTTATTTAAGAGGGGTCAGAATCTGACTCGATCATTTTTACAGTTGGGTCTAACTCATAAAAACCATGCCACAAGGTGCCAAGCATCCTGTCTTTGCAAGGAAGTGAAATTACTAAGCATTTCACAGGATCAACCATGCTGACTAAAAACGAAAACAGTAGAATTGTTAATATTACTAGCTTTTTTTTTTTTTTTTTTTTTTTTTGTAAATTCCAAGCATTTAAGAGCCAGCTGTTGACCCTGTCTACCACAAGAGGATCTACCACAAAGTAAAGTTAAAATACAATTATCGGATATTAATTTTTGAAGATCGTCTTTCAGCAGCATGGCCACAGGTCAGGTTTTAATAACAGCTTTTATCTACTTCAAACCATAATTTTAAACAAAATACTTTCCTAGCATACGTATTAAAAGCTAATACTAAGGTTTTTAAACCTACTCTGATCTGAGGTCAAAGTTTTTTTTCTCATTTAGCCATTTTCTTTCAGCCAGACTGAAAACCTGCTGCAAGCAGTCTTCCCCATTTATGATTCTTGTGGTTGGAGCTAGTAAAGGAAAGCCAAAACCCCACAACCATTAAATGCTCAGGTCATACTTGATCCACGGGGCATTGGATCTTCCCATATAATGGTAACTGTGGTCTCTGAACACTTAAGTGTCCATTTCCCCTTGATCCATAGAAAATTACCTGATTTAAGAAACATGCTGCTCTAGGGAACTGCCAAGAGCTTTGAGCACGTACTGCAAGAGCAAGGGGGGCATTTTTAGAGCCAGGGCTCGAACACATCCAGGTAGACTACAGCCTCAGCAGTCAGCAGGGACAAAAATCTCTTAAGCTATACTCCTACTTGTGCAGGAATTTGCACCTGAAATGGAATTGTAAGGGCCTTCTCCATGCTGCTGATCTTGCAGAGCTACATTTCTGCGTGCCGCAGTGGTGCATTGCTTCTGCCCTCTCTCCTGCTGTGCTAGCAGCAGGCAGATGCCAGCTCATCCTGGACACCCAGCCCCCTGCAGGCAGTAGGTACACAGATTTCATTGCAACCAAGTGCATTTCAGGTGCTTAGAAACATCAGTGTTTTGATTGTGCCAAATTAATATAAGCAATACAACACAAATTGAAGTCTATTAATGACACTTCTACCATTTTTTTTTTAATAAAGAACACTACGAGAACAAACCCATAACACAGTGCCTGTGCTCAGTAACTTTTATCGTAATGAACTTTCCTCAACCTACCTGAGAAGTATCCAGAATTTCTGTTCCATTCTTGTACTGAGATCAAGCTGGAGAAACACAAAATACGTACAAATTATTGCAGTAAGGGAACGTTTTAGCAATACTGTTAGGAAATAAATACTCGAATTTTGATAAAACTAAACATTTCACGGGAGATGCCATTATGATCGTCCAGTTTGACCACCAGAGTCAGACTGGCTGATCCAAACAGACAGTTCAACTCAGTTGCCCAGTGCTGCCACATAATTATCAGCAACCACTACTGCATTTCAGACTTGAAGCTGTAGTAGCATGCAGATGGACTCCCCTCCCACTAGTTTAAAGCGTCTCCAGTCAGTGCTGTCTTCTGTAGGTAGCAGTTGTGATTCTGTGAGACTGTGAGCGTCAACTAAAGTTGAAGAAAATAATTAGATAAGTACTATTCTAATGGGATAAACGTGGTTGATTGGGATGATTAGATATTTTGACCCTAACCAGTCAGTAGCTTCATATCACCACATACAAAAAAAGTGTAAAAGAGCTTACCCAGTCAAATTACTCAGTTATAAAGTCACTTTTTAATATAACATTGCTTTTAAGGAATTACCCACCTAGATTCTTATATATCTATACGGTGCATTTCTATTCAAAGTTGGTGTTTATTTGTACCTAAGGAGGCCTTAGTCCTATACTTCAGGATAAATGGATTCAGGGCTCCAATTCAGAACTACTCTTTTCTCTTGCAAGGTAAAAAAAGTGATGTTTGTATGTTTTCAGCTATAGAAATATTAGTAATTGTCATAGAAATATAACAATTGTCATTTCAATGGTACTTGTTTTCCAGGCACTCACCAAGCATTGTTTGATAGAGAAGAAAACACATTTTACTTCAGACATTTTAAAGTCTTTTTTTTTAAGGTCATAAGCTGCCATAATATGTCTTTTGATAAGACATAACCTTTAGGTGAACATTCCTTCTACTGAACTTCAAATCTAACTCCCCTGCACACTTACCCTCAGCGTTTCTAGTTCAGTTACCAGGAACAAAGCCTGCTTAGAAGGACACAACACCATACCAAAAATCAGGCGTTATTCATCCAAACAGCTAGTCTCTGTGAAACTCACCCATCTGTGAGCTTCTAGCACCATCCTATCCTGACTTCTTTGTCAGCAGAGAACCTCACAAGGTGCTTCCTGCCCGTTGTCCCTTACATGTGGGCTGTGTTGGTCAGGAGGTCTGCTAGGACACAGGTGCCTCTCCCTAGCAGAAGCTGATAGCACCCATCTGAGGGCAGCGTGTGTTGAGAAGGGGATCTGGGTGGTTCATGCATCCTAGGGAGCCACAGGTACTCTAGCTGTTCTTTTTGAAATTATAAAAATATTTCTAAATGAGCTCAGATTTCGAATAGTACCGTTATGGGTTGTCCTGAAGCCAGAAAGAAGCCCTGAAGGACCTGCTCAAATTCCATTCCCATTGTTCTTTTTTACACACAAATCAACTTTTCTGTCTTGCTGTTGTTTGCTAGTGCAGCTGTTCATCTTGCTGCCTTCAACGTTCCTGTGATACCAGGAATGCTTTCTGAGAATTGGTATTGTCTCAGTAACCTTTTACATTAAGGTCATTCACTGGTGATTTTTATTTTCAGTTGTGCCCTTCCCAGGACACGGTGTAAAGTATGGCTACTGAGGTTATACACATCTTCACGATTAAATCCACAGGTCTGCAGCAGCTGTCAGTATTTACAAGTAAATACTCCTGATTGTCCCAAAGATACTCTGCTGAGCTGCTTCCTCATTAATTATTTCAATGATTAGTTTATGTAATGTGTTTAAATTAGCCCTAGGAATTTAAGGCCCTTTGCTGTTCCCTACGAAGGGTCAGGTTTTGCACAGAGCTGTAATAAATAGCCCTTGTCCAAAAGGAGCATCGTGCATGCTGTCACCAGTTCATGAAAGAACAGAAGACAGCTGAGGGTAGCAGGTCTGGCAGAAAGCACTGATTTCAGGGCTGGTCATTAAAAGCCTGGGTACCAAAAAAAGCCTTTTGAAGATTTGGAAAGGGCCAGAAACCTTCACCAGGGTTGGGTTCTTCCGGAGCCATCCAGCATTCCTCCTGCCACCCGGCAGCCCCCAGGGCTGTGCCCAGGTGATGAGAGCAGAAGCCCACAGGTTACAACTCCTGTCTTCTCTGGAGCAGACCCATTTTTCTCCCCCAAATATTCACTGCAGTTGCCTACCTCAATGCAATCTGAAGCCATCTTAATTAGCAAGCACTCACAAGCCACTTCTGTGTTTTTATGCCCACCTGACAGTGCTGATTGACAAAGACCAATCCCCCAGATGGAAGCCAGCTGCTTTAGAAGAAGTCAGCGATGAATTTGTGGACAATTGTTTTAAGCCTCTGGGAAACAACGATCTCAAGTTGTAATGATGGAGCCCATTGACATCTTACACGAGTGCTTAATTTTGTGATATGAAAATGAATAGCAGTGTGGTAAAGCTTGACAAGCCTTCTAGCTAGCCGGAGATTTGTAAGTCTGCTTTTTTTGTGATCAGGTACATTCTCTTCTCTTAAGCTACTGTAGCGACAAAATAATCACCTCTCTTATTAATAAGGGGAAAAATGACTTCAAGGCAAATTGCTCTTCTTACTGCTGTTAGACAGTGATTAACTTTTTTTTTTTTTGCATCAGCTGTTAGGAGGAACCGAGCAGGGAGACAGCGTGGGGAAGGGATGACCTAATAAGCAAGGAGTAAGGAGACCTCGGTGTTCTTGGCTCTGCCAGGGAGCTGTTAACCAGGATTGTGCCTCAGGTTCCTCTCTATAGAGCAAAACTAAAGTACGCTTACAGACTGACATAGTGTAAGTCTGAGAGCAAGAAATTGTTCTATTGATTTAACATTTGGTCGGGATTCAGTCTTGCCACGGGACACAGACCTTGTTTCCAACGCCATAATATTGCCAGAGGCTAGAGCACGTTTCTGTTTGCTTGTCAAACCGTTTTATTTTTTTTTTTAATGCCATTGATTGAACTGCATAATGAGTTTTTTATGATTTTGAGCGTTGCTAGAGCCTGTCCTGGTCTCACAGGCAAAGCAGTAGCTGTCTCAGAACTTGTCTGAGTGCCAGGGGGAACATTTGCTGCTGCTGCAAATTCCAGCTCAGCCCTCATTCTGCAGGGGGCTGGAGCTGAGCTGGATCAACCAGTCTGGGTTCACTTTCATTTATATCCACGAACATCCTCAACTGGAAGTGTCCCTGTCTGCTGGGTGGAAAATTGGTGAAAAGCAGTAGGAACTGATGATGCAGAGCGGTGGAAAACAAAGCACCTGCTGCTACACAAGTCCTGTAGGTCTTTAACACGACGTAGCCTAGCAAGTGTGCTTGTGGGCATCAACATCTAAACTGTCGGCAAAAAACCCCTCACTGTGTGTTCACTAAAGGTTGCTGGGGTGTGATGCTAACAACACTGACAGTTATGACATAACCAGAGCCCCTTGATACAATTATGATCTTTTTTGGATTAAAAAATAATAATTCTATTATGTATGCAACACAGCTACAAATCTTTGTTCAGTGTCAAGGCTGCGTGCTTTTTTTTTGTGGCTAATCAAGTCAGTATCTCTTGCAGTTTGTTTGTAGTAATAGGTCACAAATACACAATTTTGGCTCTGAAGACCTAGGAAAGATGAACCACTGACATTAAAGGAAGGCGACTTTGGTTCAACACAGTCAGGTATCAGCAGTGGGGAATTAAAAAAGGCAGAGCCATGGTGGAGTTCTCGACATCGGGCAGGTTTTGATTCCAACAGTGATGGTCCGCGCTGGCTTCGGGCTCCTTCCTGCCCAGAAGCTGCTGCCTGGAAACAAAGTTCCGTGAATTCAAGCATCAGGGTGAACTTCTAGATTGAGGTGAGCAAAATCAAGAAAAGAAATGGCACTTGGCACTGTCACTAGATCAAAAGAAAATTGGTAAAAGTTCAGCTGCCATTTATTGTTATCTTGTACGTATTTGCTATGAGATAGTCCCTCGATTTATTTTCAAGGCTTTGTTAAAACCTTTAGGATAACTTCTGAAAGTATGACTTGAATTTCTACCTCATGGGTGCTGTAAGGAATGCAAACCTCCCCCTTCTTTTTATTTTTTAATATTTTACATTCTTAAACAATGGCTATGGTTAATTTATTTAAACACAATTGGTTCATTCCAATATTCTTGTACAAAACCAGCAATCGCCAGCTACTCTAAATAACAGGAAACAGAGCAATCCCCAGGATCACACGGATCGTGCCTTCTGTGCTTGGAAAGGACCTAAAATGCTTCAGCAAAAGCGTACTTCTGAATGAATAAACATCGACCTGCATGTTCATTTGCTTCCAGAATTTTTGTGAAGGGGAATTATCCCAAGCTCATGGGAACAAAACCCTGTCCAATCTGTGCATTTTTATCAAATAAAAGTCCTACAAGCAGAATGGTCACTTTAATTTTATTTGGTCCACAAGAAAATATTTTCCACAAAAGATATTGTAAAAATATAGTGCAGTATGTTTTATTTGGGAGTGCCGTACTACAGAAATGTCAATTTTACAAAGTTGTGCTGCAGTTAACACCTTTTAAACCATTATTAGGATACCGAGTCAGTCACATTGTACCCACGCAGACTATGCTTGTGCTCCATGGAGAAAACAGAAAGCAAATGCATTTTAACTCCTAAATAGAAGTACGTGGTTTTTTCCAAGTATGCCAGTCCCATACTGGAATGCCTTTAATACACAAAATCAAATTGAAGAATCGGTGGCAACTTAGCACAGAAAGTGGCTTTACAAGACCAGAGAACAATCTAATGATAAGTAGACAGATGGAATTTTATTTGGGCATAGAAACCTTTATTTTCATTATTACTGTGTATCACTATTGCATCTTTTAAGTATACCACAGATTTCCAGGAATAAATCTCCTTCAGGCTCTCCCAGCTGTAGCATTGAACAGATCTAGTTATTTATTTTTGCTGGGGCTAATGGCATTATTTACTAAGGACAGTTCCACGCATCCAAGCACCCGTGAGGGAAGAGGAGCTGTGTGGAAGCTCACGGTCACACCTGTGCAGGGGGCAAGGCGGATCGTACCTAAATCTTGCGAGTGCATTTAGGTGAGTAAATTTTCCTGATGCTCATCTATATCCACCTAGCTGCCAAGCAGCGTCTAGGGAGTTGGGGCCTTTTATTTTTTCTTTAATTACTGACTTCAGCAGCATTAGCTCTTGAGTTAACGCCAATGTTGCAGAAAGGTTAGCTTTTTTGTAATAAAGTTTTCTTTTAGCTAGATAAGAACATTAATACTCTGTTTAAGCGGCATCAAATTAACGCATACTGATCGAATCTGTGTTTTGTTTTTGCTTTTTAATTTGCTCTTGCATCTAGCTTGGAGCTTTTTTAGATATGGCAAACATAAGTTACGATTCAACATTTTACATGCTTTAGAGCTTAAAGGAACACCGCTGCTAGCAGCAGAATTTCAATGAGCCATACTGCCCTCGGCCACTTCACATACGACTTCAAAGAAGACGACTTCACAACATAAGCAGATTTCTTTCCCTTTTTCAGCAAAAGCCTGAGAACAGCGTCACGAGCAGGGTCTAGTCTGGTCAGTGTGAATTAATGGCAGTCTTGCGCTGTGTTACAAAGTATTTTTTGCCACTTACTCCTGCTACAACCACCTCCCCACTAAATGAATTTCAAGTAATTAAGTTTGTGTCACAAAGTTTGGAAAAGAGCCGCATTCCCTCTCAGGTCATGTGTGAGAATAAGCTAAAAATAACCATTGAAACAGATCTCTTTCTGCTCGCTTACCATTGCCTGAAAATCATACTTTGTACCAGTTACTAGAACTATGTGTACCTTTTAAAAATAGTAACAGTTTTTGCCAGTATGGAAAGCATTTTTTTTCTTATAAAATGACAACATAAAATGGAAAGCACTTTGATCTAGGAAAAATCGACGTCTGTGAAATTGGCTGTAACAGAAAAAGGAGCAAACAGGTGCTAAAAAAAAAAAGCAAGCTTCTTACGAGGCATGTGCTTTGTATAAAATGTCAGCAACACTGGAGGTTTAAATGAGTAATTTACCTCCTCCTCAGTACACGAAACCCCAGTTAGGAGTGCAGTAGGTCAGGCTTCAAATCCTGGAGAAGCAGGGCGCAGCGTGAGGACTCAAGCTCCATAAAATCGCTCAAGAATGTGGTAGCCCTTTAGCGTTGGGCCTAAGGCTTATTCACTAGCTCAGTGCTCTGCTCAGGCTCGAGGTTCCTGTAGTTTGTATTTGCATCACCGAATGGTTTTATCACTGGGCACGTGATGAGTCTGCAGGAGCTGAAGGAACGCATCCTGTCCCCAGGGCGTCACACTGGAGTGAAATTCCAGTGCAATGCCACCACAGTCCCATGAAATGAACGCTCCTAAAACATTGCTACACCAAAAACCCACAACAAAACAAAACAAAACACAACAAACAATACAAACAAACAAAGCAAAACAAAACCCCAGCATTGTAACAACAACAACAACAAAAAGTAAACAGCTTTGGTTTGAACACAGTGATCAGATGTTAAACTGTCTTGCTGCGGGATTCTAGAGAATAGACTTCATGCACGTACAGAAGCCAGAGCATCTGTTACCTTAATTATAATGCACTGTTTATCAATATTGTAATGTTTCTCACTGGTTCTATTCAGAATGGAAGTTGAGAAGTATCATAATCCATATGGTTCCCTGAATACTATTTGGTTTCATAAAATGCTTCTTGTCACCTTCATTATTTTGTGGTTTACAGGCTTATTCTGGTCAAAGAATCAAAAGTAAAACTCATGACAGCAGTTACCTTTGCTACATAGAAGAACCTGGTTTCACTTCAGCAGAACACAAACAGATTTGCCAAGCATACAGTCCTTACTTCCACCTACCAACAGGCCGTACGGTTTTTTATGCAGTACATAAAAATAATCCGGGCTTTGTTCTTAAGCATCTTTGGGGCCTCCGTGGCAGTGCTTGTTCAGTTGCAAGGCAGCTGCATTATTTTCCTCCTCCCTTTTTAAGACTTATTTCAGATCACACTCAACATGAAGACAGACTACACTCAACTTACGGCTGATAACAAATAACACTCGATTAACAGATTTTAGTGTAATCCAAGTAATTTCTTAGCAATATAGATTAAAAGGCATTTTTTTCCAGCCTTTCCTTGCAAACGCCTTCAGCTAGTGGCACTGTGCTCAAGTCAGGGCTGATTTTACTTCATTTGCACTCGTACCGGGTGGAACTGCTCAGCAGACAGCACAGCACTGTGCGTGCAGGCTCAGGGCACGTCGCTCTCGATGAAGGGAATGTCGCTGTATTTGCTCTCCGTCACTGCCCACTGCTTCACCGCCTGATCGAGAATCTCGTGGGAGAGGCGGTGCGCATAGTCCAGCACTATGGTGCTCGACGGCCCCCTCTCGTCCACCATCACTGCTATCAGCGATGATTTCTCCCCGGTGCATCCCTCGTTACCTTCCCTGCGCCCTTCAACCAGGATGGCGTTAGAACCTGGAAAGGCATCCTTGGATTTGATGCATCCCATGGTACATTTGAAGATGCAGCTGCAAAATTCAGTTCAATGGCATGTTTGGGTAACCTGGAAATGGTTTCCTCGGTCGTTGCACAGCGTTGCTGCTTCTCGCCAGCGGCTGCAGCTCTTCCAAAGGGACAGAACGTCCCCCGTAGTGCTTCTTTACTTCTGGAGAAATCTGTCAAAACAGTGTTTCATATAAATGAAATACACAGCTTGCCATTCTCAGTGAGCTCACAGGAGAGCTGGGTTTGCTACAGAAGCTCGTAGAGCCAACTGCGCATGGCACGCGTAAAACATTTTGCTTATCAGTAACATCCATCTACTACAATTATTAGGCAAAGTCTGGCTTGAATTCAAGCTGCCCTTGAGTGCAGTTCCCAGTACGTGGTGTGAACGAGTAAATCATATATAATGGTCTGTATGCAATACAAATGCAAAGCCAGAGGGAAAAAGAAGTTTCTTCCAAACAGGTTACGCAGTGCTATTTTCCTCGATCAGTAAACAAATCCCATTTAACTCCAGAGACCGATGCTGTTCAAAAAAATGAAAACAAACAACCCCCCCCACCCCCTACTGACAAAAGCATCACGCAACAACCACCTAACGATTACTTAAAATTACTTAAGGTTGCTTAAAATGCAGGGAGCCTTGCTCAGCTTCGAGAACAAGCGCTCTGCAAGGCACCTGACCTCCAGATGTGCTCCACAAGAACTTGCTAATAGAAGTTTCTCCTTTTTTCCCCTTTCTCAACATGTGAGAGGGTCGTGTTGTCAAACTCATCAAGACCCAGAGCTGTTTTCTCCCCAGTTCTGCTCCATGTTTTCTGTTTACCAGGCTGCAGAGCTGGTGCTCAGGCTACTTTATGCAGGCAAAGCAGAATTCGTGCTGCGCCTGACTGTGCTTGGCATGAGTGGACCCAGAGTTAAGAGACTGCCAGCCAAAATAAAGACTGTGCTGCACAGAGACCAACTGTTCCCTACAGCTTCACGCGATGACGTTGTGCTAAGGTCAGCCAAAGTTAAACATTTTTTGTAAACAGCCTTTGAAAACATAATTACGGCAAAGATGCGAAGCCTTGTTTATTTGTTTAATTTCCTGGGGGAAGCAGGGGCTCCAAGCCGGTAAGCTGATCGCAGGCACATCTTTGCAGAGGCAATCAGTCTGCAGGCAGGCAGGCAGTCCTCGCAGGTAGGACAGGGCTTCCCCAGCCCAGCCACTGGCCGGTGAGAGGCAGGTTCCTGGCAGCTTCCCTCCTCCTCCTGCTAGCTCCTGAGCACATCCCTGCCTCTTCAGGAAGGAGTCGGTGAACCTGGAGCCCAGCGCTCGGAAGCGGTGGGTGGCATTCCTGGCAGGAACTCAGCCCTGAAGGGCTCCTGAAGCCACGAGGTAGGTACAAACATTTTTGTATCATCTGCTCGGTGTCAGAACAACTCGGCATTTTAGAAAACCGTCTGTAAATCATTCTGATAAAATTCTGTAATTTTCTGTTGTCCATACTGCCACGATGCAGCACGCGCCAGACCCTGCTGCTAGCATTGGTAGTTTCACTCAGCAGAGAGGAGAGCTAAACTACTGGGGAGATTTTTATTTTAAGAACTTGCTGTTAAATGAACAAAAAGGATTCTCTTCACTGCACAAGAAACCATATATATCCCTGAGGAGGTTTATAGAAAAAAAAAAAAGTGAGGCTCATAGCTGTTTTTCAACCCCATGTATTAATGAAACTTACAGTGCTTACAGACCAGAGGCCAAGGAGATGTCTGAATGCAATTCAGACTTCTGAATAATTCAAAACATTTTAATAGTGTTTTCTTGCACACATCTAATTTCAATATTTATCATTAATAAAACATTAATAAAACAATTTCCACTTGCCTATCTGGACAAATGCGTATCTCAAATGATCTACTATGGGACAGAATCACCAACAGCACTGGATAAAGATTGCAGCTTTCAGGTATTAGCAGTCAAAGTAATTCACAAGCTTCACACGTGGTACCCAGCCTGCCCTTCTCACTGCACTGCTGGTGACAGAAGTTTCAGGTTAGATCTCTTGACCTCCTTAGTCTCAGCCAGAACTACAAATATTACAGACTTAAACCTCAGCTTCCCCTACCGTACTTTGAATACTGTTCAGACGTTCTGTGCCCCAGTTGATATACCCAGGTATTTCTGTCAGTTTCATCTCGACATTTTATCTAACGACCATCTGAATTTGGATTTTTTAATCCAAGGTTGGAGCCAAGTTCTTCTCTATGTTATCATTTTTGGGCACTTTTCAGAGGAGTTTTAGTTCACCGGTTTTAGTTCGCATTTTATCGTGTTAAGACATTTTGCTCCTACAACTTGGAGATTTCCTTCCCCCTTTTTAAGGGACAACAGATGAGTTAGCATCTATCAGAAAGATGGAGGTAATGAGGATAGAAGGAGGACAGACATCTCCTAAAACAGGCAAAAAGAAAGGCCAGCATCTTCCTCTTGAGGATTGACCTCTGTTCCCACCTTCTCACCTCTGCCTTTTCATTTGTGCTCACTCAAACGTTGGTGTGACTGTCCTGTGCAGAGAAAGGGGTGGGCTGGAAAACTGCTGGAGTGCAAGACATGCAAGACAACTAAATTGCTTCAAATTGATTACTCGTTAGGCTTAATGCAAAGTTATTGACCCCAGTTTCAATTCTAGACTGCTGCTCGTTTCATTATTTATAGAGTGCAGTCCTTACCAAGTCGGTGTGGTGTGATTTATAGTTTGCCTGCTCTACGTGAGTTAATAATTGTTGGTGCATAAATGGTCGGACGTGAAGTTGCCCTCAGTCTTTTCCTGTTTTTCTGACAACTGCTGCTTGCACACAGGGAAGAAAGCACCGTTTAAATCCTCCCCACCTAACTCGTCTCCAGAGTGTTAAGTTATGGCCCAGAGTTTAACATGCCTTTTTGCTCAAAACTCACATTTTGGTGGGGGGCAAGAGTTCATTTTACTCCTGGC
Organism: Aythya ferina; assembly: GCF_964211825.1. Lineage (NCBI taxonomy): Eukaryota > Metazoa > Chordata > Aves > Anseriformes > Anatidae > Aythya > Aythya ferina. Next base: position 6,354,185 of record NC_140303.1, read on the forward strand.
ACAATGCTTCACTCGGTAACTGCTCCAGGCAACACTGTCAGATAAGAATCTGTGTCAGCATCCAAGCTCTAACCCGTGGCCAGGTGCGTTTCAGGAACCCCTGCGTAGATGGTTCAAGGCTCGGGCCAAATCCTCTGGGTGTAGCTGCTTGCTGGACACGCTTCTGTGCTCAGCTGAAGGCAGAAGTTAGCGTGCTGCCACCTGTTCTGTTCCACTCTTAACCAGGAGTTAAAGCAGCAGCATTACAAGCCGTAACAGATATTCTCTTTTTATAGACCAATTTTATAGTAAGTGAAATGTATTTTTCAGACAAGCTAAATCAACAAGTGCTTAGCTGTGCTCAGTTTGGGTGGACGTGTAGTCGATAAGCTTTTAAACACCTCATTTAACTTCAATTCTATACACGCTGTGTGTTGTTTTCTAAAAGGGTCCTGAAAACATGTCCCTGGAATTTCAGGTTGAGGTGTTGTTTCACCTGTTACTACACATCCATGCACAGTGGTAACGCAAAGACAGAAAATATTGAGGGAGCTGCACCATGCTGAACTCACCTTGCATGAGAGGGCCAAGCAGTCTCTTTGCCGGCCTTCTTAAGTGTTTCCTGCCAAGCTAAGTCCATTTCTAATCACTGCTGAAGGAAATAATATTGAAAAGATGCCTGCAGTTTCCTATCATGCCATACAAAATACAGAAGGAGGGGGGAACAGGATGGGAGACACTAATAGCATAGCTGCAGTTTTATTTAGATAAATAAAGATGTTTTAGCATTAAAATAATCAAAACTTTCAAGATAGCTCAGCGTAGCCTTGCCCAGTTGGATGCAGTGGGTGATTTCTGCCCTAAGGGAACCGGGCTCCTCACCTCCCAGACTTGTAGGTTCCAACGTGGCTCCTTGCAGCGCGGAGGCATTTAGCTTCTTCCCCAGTGCCCATGAGGGGAGCTCAGCGTGCTACTTACCAGCAACGCGTCTGCTTTTAACAAATCATCCCCCTTGTCCCCAGAGCAGCACAGACAGCTTCACGGCTGGGACTCTGCAAAGGGAATTGAGAAATAAAACTTAGCACGTGGGAAGGTGTCAGAGCTGTGTGTCGTCGCAAAGGTAGATGAATCTCTACGAGCTGTCCTTGCAGAACCCTGCTCGCCTGCTCCCCCCCCCAGCGTTTGACTTTGTCAAACACAAAAGGATGATGCAGCACTTCAGAAATTACACCGAGCGAGAGGCTGCAGCGATGCACGGCCAGTTCCTTGCCCTGGGCGTGCAGCGGGGCCACTGCTGGGGCAAGGGGCTCCTGCCCCACTCGCAGGGTGCCAGCCCTCTGCCCCCTGCCGCAGCAAGTGCGGGTTGTGGGTCCGGCTGGGCTGTAGGACGGGTACGATGCCAAGCATCTGGAGTGCCCCATCTTGTGCCTGAGCTTAAAAGTCCTCTCTGATTTTCTCCGTCTCCAAGACAGATGCTGAGACCTGGACCGTTCATCATCCAAGCACAAAGGGAGAACGGTCGGACAATCAGTGCTGCCATTACCAGGGGAATTGCATTACTCGGTCGTAATAAAGCCAGCCAAACTGAAGCCTCCTGCTTCCCTGGGCTATGAAAAAGCAGCAGCACAGTTTCCTGGGCTGATGGAGAGAGGAGTTTGAAATTTATGTATAATATTGATGTTGCAGAATAGGGATAGGAATGTTAGAAACTGTTCAGCACAAGTTCTCCTCCCCACTGTCAATAGCAGAAACTAGCAGCGGGGCCTCCAAAACTACCCACAAGATGCACATGGCAGAAATACCCGGCCAGCGGTTATGTGTGCCAGCTGGATGTGCAGCCAGCCCCAACAGCATTTCTCAGCCTTTCAAAAGTAGCATATATTTTTTATTCTAAAAACAATCTGAAAAATTAAACACAAAGGGAACAAAATTTCCCTGTATTTCCACTGAGATTACAAACTCTTTTTCTCAGGCTGACGTGGGATGCCCGCCAGACAAGCACACCATGGGGACAATCAGAGCCACCCGTGCTGGCTGACAGGTGACCCAAGGTGCTAACAGCAGAGGTAAACCGAGCAGCACTCGGGGCACCCAGGTACCTCTGGGCTGTGCCTTACCACATGAAATGCCTGCCTCCTCCCTGCAGTAGCGGAGAGGAGCAGGAGCCCAGCTCATCCTGAGGCTGCCTTCCCTCTCCCTGGCGAGGTGGGGTGCCAGGCACGAGGACACAGCACCAACACGGGGGCAGTCCCACCAGCGCCATGGGGTTCAGAGGCTCCCCCGTGCAGAGCAGCCCCCGGCGGGGCCTCCCAAAATGTGCCAGCCCAGCAGGTTTATGGTTGTGCCTCTCCTTAACACCTGGCTTCCCGCAGATCCTACAGAGCAGAGGCACGGACACGCGTCCATGAGGAAGTCTCTTTCTAGTCATAGGAGAAGAAAGTTAAAATGCTATTTTAAGACGATTGCCAAGACTCAGCTCCCCCAGGCAATCACTGAAATACCCAAATACACCAAAACAACGCAGGCAATGACGAGCAAGCACAGCGCCTCATCCCTCACAGCGCCGTTCCCTCTCCCTGGTGTTGCTTGCTGCCGACACGAGATAAGAGCTGCAGATTGCAGGGGCTGCATGCCGGAGAGGCAAACAACCGCTGTGCCGGCAGGATTAGCGCATCAGCGAAAGTCTCCTGGCTATCTCGCAGCACACGCTGGAATTTTAAAGCCTTCCCCCCGCCCCGGCTAGAAGCGATTAACTCCTGCAGGCTTCCAAGGCAGCCTGTAGCCGACTGGGGCAGCAGCACAGGACTGGGGAGCACTTTTCTTTCACTCTTCCCTTCCAGAGCCAGGCATGACCGCTAGCTCGGTTCCAAAGGCTTCTCAATAAGAAGATGGTTGATGCAGCAAGCATTAAAGATGAAGCAAGGAGCCTTTACATCAAAATAGCAAAACCTCAGGAAACAGCCGTGCCATTAGGTCCAGCTCTCAGCAGTCAGGTGTGTTTCCATCCAGGAAGCAGCCTTGTGAGAGGCTGAGAGCACCATGTGCTTGGTAGCTCCATCATTTCATCTAAGTAGAAGTGTGCCCTGCTCAGCCTGTCCTGAAACCCTCCCTCCTGCCTTCAGCACAGCGGTCTGCCTGCCAGGGCTGCTTCCAGCTTGGAGAGCAGCCCGGAGAGAAGAGGTGAGGAGGATGCTGAGAACTCCTGACACGACCTGCTCCTGTTTAGCCCATGCAGCCGTCGGTACTACTGCTGCTGTCGGAGCGTGGAGGACACATCTCCAATGCTCTCTGTGCGTGGCTTTTCAGCGCCTGGTGGCTGTGCCCCCCAGGACACAAGCAAGCAGGCGTTCATCAGGGCTGGTCTGACAGACTGCGGGCAAGGGAGAGTCACGGACTCACCACCCCCTGCACGCAGACAAGCACGGGGTGCCTGGCATCCATCACAACTTGCTTTCTCAGTCAACACGGCCGGACCAAATGGAGTTCCCTTGTCAGGCAAAGCTTCGGAGGGAGGCTGTAAAATACAGGGGTGAAGCACCCGAGGATGCTGAGCTGCTCGGAAGCTCCACCTGCAGGGAGTGCAGCCAGGACTGAAGGAACCCAGGCGCAGAGATGAGAGAGGAACGCCTCGCCTCGGGGGAAGGCAGAGCTGAACCTCCCCAGGCACCCAGCCCCAAATTCCCTCAGCAGCTCCCGGCGGGGCTCCCCGGGGTAGCGCCCAGACCCCCGGCTGCTCGCCTTGGGCTCAGCCAGGACCTCGGGAGCCGGCTCCTGCCCGTGCTCAGCCTCCAGCCCGGGGTGTGGGGGCCCCTTCTCATTCACCCGCCCCACCCAGAGCCGTGCCGGGGGCTCCCAGCCCCGGTCCCCCCCCGGTCCCCCCACACGTACCGGCGGCAGCGGGGCTGCTCCTGCGGGCGCGGGGCGGCGCCGGGCCCCGCCTGCAGCCGGCGGCGGGCGGGAGCGGGGGCGGCTCCGCCTCACACGGGCGGGCTGCGAGCGGCCGCTCCCCCCTCAGCGTCCCCGGCACCCTCACGGTGTCCCCGGGGCCCTCTCGGGTGTCCCCGGGCCCCCGCCCGGCCCTGAGGGTCGCGGGGAGCCGCCGAGGAGAGCCCCGGCCCCGCGGGGTGACACGGAGGGGGGGGGTGTGAAGGGGGCTGTGGGGTGCTGAAGGGCTCCATGGCGAAGTTCTCGTCAGCCAGAGCCTCCTGCGCACCAGCAAGGGGCACAGCTCCGCCAGGCACGGCCTTGTGCTGAGGTGGGGGACACGGGGTGAGAACCAAACCCAAATGTGAAACGGGGCTGCTTCAGCGCCACAGCCCGCCTGGCGTCATGCAGTCATGGAGGTTGGCAGACACCGCCAGGACCTGCTCCAACCACCCCCTACCGCCAATGTCACCACCAAACCATGTCCCCAAGCACCACGTCCAGCCCCTCCTTCAACACCCCCAGGATGGTGATGCCACCATCTCCCTGGGCAACCCGTCCCAACGCCTGACTGCTCTTTCTGAGGGGAATTTTCTCCTGATTCCCAAGCTGACCCTCCCCTGGCACAAGCTGAGGCCATTCCCTCTGGTCCTGTCACCAGTTACCTGTGAGCAGAGGCCGACCCCAGCTCCCCACCCCTTCCTTTCAGGGAGCTGGAGAGAGCAATAACATGCTCTGTAGCGTGCATAGTTAAAAGGAGGCTATTTTAATTAAAACTTTGTTGATGGATAAATGTTCCAGCTATAGATTTTTCTTTTTCCTGAGTCTCTCTTATATTATGCATTGCTTTTATGTTCTACATACAACTGTGATTTACCAAAGCCCTTTCTTAAAACTAGTATTTCTTAAAATACTTTCAAGTATTGCAACCACATTGATTAAAAGTAGGAACAAGTGTGATTGGAGCAAGCCTGAGCACAGGCCACAGAAATGTGCTGCCCTAGTTTTCAACCCTGTTACTACCAAAAGTACATCACAGTGGCAATTGCACGCTTGCTCCAAACCTTAGGGCACAACATTGATTTCTAGATCAGGATTATTTTTGGAACGTCCCATCCTCCTGCTCTCAAATATGGTTCAACAGTTTTAAACTTTGAATAACGAATATAAATGTAAACCCTAATTGTACTTTCCTCATGAAGATACCTCTAACATTAAAAACATAATACATAACCCACTGCTACAAATTTGATGCTTCTTTTTTGTTGTTACTTAACACGCGCACACTGGTATAGCTGAAATGAGAACAGCACAAGGCAGCAGTGTGTTCACTAAGCTTCGTGTACGTTATAATGAATCCTCAGCACTGCGTGAGCATAGCTGACTTACCATCAGTCTTCACTGCGACTGTGGTGAAATACTTGGGGAAAGACCTGTTCTTTTCCAAAATATGGGTGAAACACCCCAGACAGCAGTAGAACTTGAAGCATGTGCTCGGTGTTACGTACGTACTCACACTTCCACATAGGCATCGGTGTCTTTGAGGCTCAGGGCTGAGCTGCAGTGATTCATAATCTTATCCAGTCACCAGCAGGAACACCTCTGTTAAAACATTTGGAACGATTTACATCACCATGTTTGCAAACTTTTCTGTGAAGAAACAACATTATTTACTTCAATACTTATCTAGATACTTATTAACATGCTAAGAAGTTAATTGCAACAGTATGTTAAACTATAAAGGTGGTGTGACCTCACCAAATGAGATATGAGGTGTGGGTATTAAATATAGGTGCTAATATGGGAGAAAACAATTGTCAGCAATAAAAACTGAAGAAACCAGAAGAGGGGTTATAAACCAAATTATGTTTCTATACAGCACAGTTTTTTAGTCAATTGAATGTAATAGATGTTAGGTACTTCTGCTTCCACAGGTGTTAGCTGATAATCTAGAAAGTAATAGAAAGTCTGGGAAGTCTGTCTAGAACAATCTGAGGAATCTTTAAAAAAACAAAACTTAATTCACAAAATGGGTATTGGTTGTTTAAGAAAACCTGTAATATTTTGAAGAAATTATATCATACCACGTCTCATTGAAATACTGTTCAAAAGCCCACAGTAAGAAAATATGTTGGTGTTTTTTGGGGAACAGGGATGACAAAGTTTCAAAAAAAACATTAAGTGGGAAAGAGGAAGCTTTTGTCCTCTGTTTTCTGTAATATAAGCCCTGAAATTGCTTTCCTTACTTCTGCTTCCCAGTCAGAAACCTGATGCCTGATTGAAATAAACCTCATCCATTCTCCATCATTTTTATCCATCTCCCAGCTTCTGCCATCGCTTAGCAGTTTTACCACTAGCATTGGTAAGACAGTGCATATTCAGAACTGAAAAGCATAGCTGTCTGGTTTAGGTTCTGTCTTTTGTAGCACTGTTACAATACATGGCTTATATATGACGAGATAAAAGCAGGGCCGGAGTCTGGCCTAAGGAAGAAGACTTTAGGACAAAAGGTTGACGCCAAGCAGCTTATTACATATAGGACATTAAATCTGTAAGAGAAAGTCAGCGATTCATTGACAGTTGGATTATTAGTCACGCCAGATAAAAGTGCTTGGTGGGTTGAGATACTTTTGTAATGTAGAACCTCATTTTATATGCACCATATGCTCCAGAAGCATAACTAAGAGAAAAAATGCTTTCAAGAGAAAGGAAAACAACAAATTACTGAAAATTCCAGACTGTTTTGCAAGTATCTTGTGACTCATGCCAAGCAGTTTCACCATACTGGATTCTCTCAGGTTGTTCTAAAACTCAAAGAGAATTATACTGAAAAAACTAATGCTTTCCGAATGCTCTTGGGGCTTTTCACAGGCGGGAACTGTGCTGGAATTCAGAGGAAGCCAAGAAATGTTACAGAAATACTTCTGAGTATTAATTGTCATTTCAGATAATGCTTCGTTAACAGTGGAATTTCTTCCCACGGAGGGAAGATGACCATTTCAGTCAGTGAGGAGTCATTGGTGGCAAGCCCTTACCTGTTTTTTGTGCTAACAGAGGAGTAAACTGTGCTCCCCAGGGAACGGCAAACAGTGGCTTCATCGTGGTGGCACAGCAGCGACAAGGATTTTTCTGTTTTCAAGAAACTTCTCCGAATGTTGACTCTTGCTGTGGTGCGTGTAGCAGCCAAGCGCTCAATCACCAGAGCAGCCCTACACATTCATCATGAAGGAAAACTGAAACAGCAGTAATAAATACTTCCCAGGAGCCTGGGGGGAAGGGCAGCGTTACCTTTTGCTTCTGTCTGTGAAATGAAAATTCCCCTCAAAGCACTGGAGGACACTGCAAACACGGCACAGGCCTGCAGCACAGCAAGGAGATTAACCAAGCATGAGGCATTAGAATATTGCAAAGAGGATCAAAAGAGATTTGTGACCGAAAATCCACACACCAGAATTACAGTCAGCTGAGAAGCTGGGCAGACAGAAAATGGTAAATCTTTTAAATTCAGATATCTTCTAAAATAAACTCAAAGGTTGGGGTCTGCGCTGCGATGTGTCACGCGAGGCCTCCTCGTGATGCGAGGCTGCAGACAACGCCATCTTCTTTCTGAACAGAGAATTCTCCTTTTGTGATAATATTTAATGTGATTTTGCTTTTTTGCTAGGTAACATGGCCACCGATGTGCCCAAAACTAAGAGCCCTGAGGACAACAGCAGGCAAAGCAGTAGCCATGAATAAATTGCCACACAAATGGAAACAACACAGGGAAATACCAGCAATGTAAGGACCCAATCGCCCCATAGCACTCCCTTCTCCAAAGTAAAAAGCAGTCCTAAGGTTTCCAATACAAAAGAGGTTAAGATAAAACAGGAGATAGAAAATTGCAAAAACTCAACCCTTGCCTGGAACATCAGTTCCTAAACCCAGAGAAATTCAGCCCTAAGGACAAGCTGCTGACAGGCGTGCAGCCCCCTCACATAAAGGATGTCCTCCACTTCATGCGCCGCTCACCTGCCTGCCCAGCACGCCCAGGGGGGACATCCAAAGGGCCCCGAACTTACGGTGCAGTCTGAACCCAGCAGTGCACTAATGAGGCGGGCAGGAGAATTGCCTCCTGAGGGGATTTTCAAATAGGAAATGAGCCAGAAGAAGAACAGCTTGAAAAGAAGCTGGGGTACAGACTGCCTGAGAGGCTGCATTAGGGCAAAGACCGAGGACTGAAGGAGGAGAGTGCTGAGGATACGCAGCCCTGGGGGAGGTTTATGGGGGACTGGATCAGAGCTGCTGCTGCAGAAGGCGGTTTCATTTTCTTAGATTGCCTTGTTGGCTGAGATCAAGTCCTGTGTGCTCTTCTCTCATACACCAACAGCACCTTTTGCTGCACAAATGTCAAGCACGTTCCTTTATAAAGTCACGAAATGTCTTCAGCTGTCACTAAAATGAGAAAATCATTTTCAGAAGAGTTTCATTTACTGACAAAGAACTGTCCTCATGATTGCCGTACATAATAAATATTTTGTCATCTGCAGATATTATCCAATACCCTGATTATTTAATTATCTTGTCATATCTAAGGCTACTGTCCAATATTTGATATCCTTTCCACTACATATCAAGAGGTTTTCAACTGCATAATTTTAAAATCAGAACTCTTGCACACACTGAGATTTAAGCAGATTAAATGGCAAGAAAAAAATGGGGGGTGAAATAAATGATTTTTTTTTCCATAACTAGAAATATGATCTATAACCACATGGCAAAGAAAAAAATAAAAAATGACTTAATTCACAGTATACATAGGCCATGATACCTCTAACTCTGCCTTGATCTAACTTTGGTTTCTGGAGGAAAGAATAACCTTTAACATGGTACAAGTAATTTCTCTTGGGGGAAAAAACTGTCTTGAGGGAATCGTGAGCACCACAGAACACTCCAGCTGAAATAAAGGGTAGTTATGGATGGTCTGTATAATGCTTACACTTTACTAAGAGATTCACCAGAGCATGAGCGCATGGCTCAGGAGCCTTTTTTAAGGTTATGGCCTACTGTTCTGCTTTTAAGTCTCAGTCTGCCTAATTTCCACTTAATTTTAATTCCAGATATCCACTCCTACCTCAAATACAGCAGTGGAAAGAATATTTTAGCTGGAAGACAGACTGGGACAGCACAAGCTTGCTATACAGAGGCTTTGACTGCTTTTTATTAGATGTTTTGATAAGAACATTTCTAAAAGTTTAATGACTGAAAAGACTGAAAATATTTAATTGGATAAGATGCACGAGTCTAAACAATGCATAAAGCTTACGATCAGGTACTGCTAAAAAATTAAATAAAAGAAAGCTGAAGCTGGTATGCCACTAACATGTGATTTGAACTGGTGAAGGGGCTGGGATAAGACCAGGAGTAAGACCTGGGTTTCTGTGGTCAGAGTTACCTGAGATCTTGTACTCCCCACTGAGCAGAGCTGGGTACACCTGTAGGTTTGGGACTGGCAAAGGCTGCTGCGTTAGTCCAGGGCTCAGGCACATCCATCAAGAAGTATCAGACGTTTGTATCAGTATGGGATGCAGTCTCAGCAAGGAGTCTGAACAAGGAAACGCGTGTATATATAGTTGGGTGCACAAATAACCTACTACGATCTAGTATCTCAAACCTAAGAGCTGTCTTGCACTTTGTTTTGGCACAGTGTTACATGGTTAACTTCACCCATTTGATAAAGTAGTTGGAAAGGTAAAACAACCACTGAGAGACAGAGGGATCACAAAGCATCCAGCAAGACTATCCTGTCCTGGGTGGTCTGCCAATGACCCCACAGCTTAATACTGCAAATTAACTCCTATTAACTGGGATAACTTTCAGTTCTCCTTTGGAAAGACTCCTTTCCAAAGAAGTCTGTTCTTTGATGTCTGAATTAAACATTGTTCGTCCCACGTCGTTCAAAGTTCAAGATACTACTTGTGGGCTGCACAGCATCTCACTAGCTGGAAAAAGTTAGTCAAATCCTGACTCTGTGATCAGAGGCCAAGCCACTGGATGTGACTTCCACAGCAAAACTTGTGTCACTCAGCACCAAAACAAGCCCGCATTTAGTGAACGAGAGGAGTCATTCCAGCAGCTCAGCCAAGAGCCCACAAACACATGGTCTGACAAATTCTTTTCAGCAGGCGTCAATGGTACAGACAGACAGACACATTATTTCAAGGCTCATTTCTTCTCAATCAGAGGGGATGAACTGGAATGAACAGTTTCAGCCGAACAAGAATATTGAATATTTTTATCTGTCTCATCTACGAACAGCACCACATAATATCAGCAATTAAATAACTTCATTTCTGTAACCTCTGCCGCTTGCCACCTTTTACCCAGCTCCTTACAGGCTTGCAGAGGTCTCATCACCGCAGCATCTTAGCACATCGTAACTTTTGTTCTCTTAACTATCTTCTGAGTGGAAAATTAGAAAGAAAATGTAATGGTGGGGAAAGGGGGGACAACGAGAGGGAACAGGAGGGATAGCTTGCAAACCCTGTAGGTTTAACCTGAGCATGCACTGGAGTACTGCACAGAGAGCTCTGATTGAATGAGCTGAGGTACAGCACCAGGCTAACGAGATTATAACGCATCCTTTAGCAGCCCTGCTGCTGTGCTGCATGGCTCTGTGTTGCACTGACAGCAGGGACTCATCCATGTCAGCTCACCCGAAGTTGGCTCCAGTGTCCCAGTACAGGGTTGCTTTGCATGGTGCAGGCGTGCCCAGCAGCTGGGCAGGCAGGTGGCTGCTTTCATTGGTACAGATTTGGATGGTTGGACTAGATGATCTTGGAGGTCTTTTCAAACCTTAATGATTCTATGATTCTGTGAAATAATAAAGGCTATTTAACCATTAGTACTCCCAAAGCTGCTGGATGGGAAGTACTAAACTGATTTGTGCAAGGTCACACGCAATCTGGAGGCCAGAATCAGAAAACTGGCCCTTCAGTTTAACATAATTACCCCTTGTGTCAAGACTTCAGATAAGAAAAAGATGACTTCACACTTGCGTAAGTAAGTGACAAAATTCTCATTGACATCGGTAGAGACAAGATGCAAGTTTGAAGATCCTTTAACCAAATACCCTTAGTGTCCAATGCCAAACCTCTGAGTTTTGCCAGTCGTCTTTTTCTATGCTGAAAGAAACATCTCAGGCAACTACAACATATTTACAGTTGTAAACAACTTGCTACTCAATTAACTGTTTTCATGACTTTAATTAATAAAGCGTTTTGTAAGCATTTTCCATAGTCTTTTGACAGAATTGATTTAAAATACACTAGATAGAAATCTGCTACAAATACAAATATTATTTAATGCAGATGGATTGTTAAATTTACTTCCAAGACTTGCTGCACACTTATTATTCAAGCAATCTCTTCCAAACATACCCAGAGTGACAATAAATCAATGGCTTGTAACAGCGAATGCAATATATTATTCCATGGATACCACACACAGCTATCACATCATCCTGTTGTGATATTTGCTTGATGTTCAGATAATGACACAGTTAAGAGGATGGTGTTCCTCACCTTTTTCTTAAGGTGAGTAAAGAATGAGAAACAGCTTCTTGGAAAGATGCTTGTTCAGAAACAATTTGGAAACGTTAGGCCTCTCAGGAGAGGGAGCAAGAATCTCTTCTGTCATCTTACATGAGTAGCCTGTGAGCCATATTAATTATTTCCAACTGAAACTTACAACAAAATATGGAAGACTTACTTCATTATTATGAGAAGTTGCAAGTTTTGTGTGTTCTTAACTAATTAAAGGTTGAGTTCTTTGAACGATATGCACCAAGTAACAGCCACTGCAGCCGGGCATTTACATTCAGGAAATTATTTTTGGAAGAAGCTCCTGGTTGATGCAAAAGGGCAAAGGCCACTGGAATTTGAAATCAAGAAGCACAGTCTATTAGGGTTAGATCCACAGCCTTTGGAAGTCCATATGATCTAATAAATCATTTTAATGCATGTAGATTAGACTGCCTTTGGAATTTGTAGCCTTTAGTGATATTCTGCAATATTTTATTAGTATTTACTTAAGGTTTTGTGTGTGTGCTTGATAGAGAGTGGAATTGCACACAAGGTTTGGTTTCTTCAAGCAGCACTGTAACTGTTCTTTGAATCTTCATCATTCTTTAAATTTCATATCATCACTCTGGTCTTTGAAAGAAAGCGATATACATTCTCTGCATTTGACTCTGTTGGTATTACAGGCACGAATAAAGAATTTTACAAATGTTGTTGGTGTCCCTTTGGATATTGGTACAGCTTTTTTATTCTCTGTAGAAGAAAACTAGTAATAAGATTTTGCCTTTTTTTTTCCCCCCTTTCTTTTTCCTGTCTATGGATTTCACAAACGGTGTTAGAAATGTTTACATGGGCATGTTGATGAACTTAACACAAGTCACTACAAATAGTATCCATTTCCCCCATCCCCAAAGACTCAATGCTACAAGAGTCATGAGAAGACATTTCAAAGATTCTCAGTCACTTTGTAAAGTCATCTCTGAGTGTCAGTCAAGTGAGCAAAGCCTGTTTGAGCTGTGAAACCTTTTTTTCCTCTTTTTCTTTATATTCTGCTGCTCCTATGCTCATGCATATAGCAAATGGGAAAAAAAAAATAATTCTTAGTTCTTGAAGCCTTCGCTATACAGCAGGTAATTTTATAGGTAACATTAAGTATGAAAACCACTGCATAGTAGTAAAAATAATATCATCTTTTTCAAATTTTACCTTGTAATGAAAGGTTTTCTAAAATAGAACATAAAAGTCTATGTGATACGATCTTACCTTTGAGAATTTTGGGGTTCTTGTTCACTGTTAAATTACACTTAAGGGATGTCACCAACAGAATTACGATCTGTTGTAATTATTTCCCCAATAAAACCACAGTATTTGAAGTAGAACAGTGCTTAAAACTATCATATCTATCTATATCTTTCTCTCTATATATAGATATATACACAAATACATACATGTAACTTAATATTCCAATACATTGTTCAGGCAAATTTAATCTGTGTAAATTTCTTTTTAGACACAAGACACTTTCATCTCATGGAAAAAGCCAGAACCACCCAAAGCAGTTCTCATGACATTTATTTGTCCATGCTCAAACTGGACATGACTGAGGAATGATACCTTCACTCTGCTTCCCAGACAGACAGATTTATAGAACAAATAATTCAGTTGAGATTATCAAACATGCAGTCAGTCAGAAGGAAGAACTAAATTGCTTGAAAGCTTACAGGATTTTATGTTTATTTTATATATATTTAATATATAAAGGACAATAGGACTGAATAGCTCAATTAAAATGCCTGTTCAACATGCGGGTGTTTTTGGAAACGTTCAAATACTGGTATGCAGAATGGGTAAATAAAAGACAACTATAGTTGATCTACAGATGTATTATCAATACACTGACATGCCTGAAGTATTGAAGCCACTTTTAAGATATCGTTGATTATTCCATCCTAAAACTAACAACCCCCTCATGGAGAAAACAGAGAGAAGGGGAAAAAATAGCACAGAGCTGGAACAGCCTAATATTGAAGAAATGGAGCTATTAGAAAAGAAAGAACAGAAACCTAAAATTGTGCACGGAACAGAGCAGGCAGATAAGAAATTGCTGTTTACTATTTCCCATAGAAAAGCACAACAGACCCTATAATGAAAAGGAAAAGAAGAAGTAAATAACAATAATAAGAAGTTTCTTTATACAATACCTAACTAGACCACAGGAGATGCTACCTTTATACTGAATTCAGAACACACAGCTTTACTGTAACATGCAAGATAAGGTTTGGAAGGGATATCTTATCTCATGACTTCAAGATAAAGACAAGCCTTAGCAGAAATCAAAGTGGAGACCTGTGAAATGGCAGATTATTTTGCATGCTTATGGACATTTCTTGAGAATTATACAATTTCTTAGTGCTCATAATTTTAGTGAAGAAAAATAATTCTACAGAAGACTCAAAGATTTTTGTTACATGTTAGATACATAGATATCATCTCTAATTTCAAGCCTCACCAGATTTTGCAAGTTTACCAGGCTTGTTTGAATTATTATAAAAATAAAAAATCAAAAACCACCACAAGTGGAGGCATATGACTACTCTGACACTCACGATAATTGTACTGAGGTCCATCAGCTTTTCTATTGATTTCTACCTATTAATGATATTCATGTTCTATTTGGATTCTCTGGTCTCTTCCTCAGACCATGTGTAGAATAGCAAAACAAGTTTAAAAAAAAAAAAAAAGGCCAAGAACAAACCAGCAAATCAACCAATTAACCAACAAAAAAAAAAACAAAGTCACCCTATTTTATAAAGGCTGCTGCTACTGAAATGTGTGAACAGATTATCTAGATGCAAACTGCAGCTGATACTTCAACTTACTGTTCAGGCAAGCTTGCTGTAAGATACAAATGAACCAGTGTAGATAGGATAAAAATGGGTCAGTTCTTTAGCCATGCCTCAAAAACTGACCTGAATGCTTTTCTGATGAATCGAGAATGTGCACTTACCCCAATGAAAACTCTGCCAGCTGTGAGCAGGTCTTCCTGTCAGCGTGAATCACATGTTAGTCATGACTACTCAGTAATTCAGCACTGACTGAAACAAGGCAGTGGTGGTCCATTTGGGCAGGCTTCCTCCAGTTCCTTGCCCTTCTACTGCCTTTGTTACTATTTTTGTAATTCTGTGGAAGAAAGAAAGTGAGAAAAGTTACCCCAAGGCAACGTTCTGAAACAAAATCTGACCTACCCCAAATTCAGGTTTAAACAAAACACTTCATGTTCAGCCCTGCGTCGATGGAAGGCTGATAAATATTCATTTACCACTGCTGCAATCTGCAGCTGGGAGAAGCGTGCCACTCCCATGCTTGGTAGATGTTCCTTTGGAAAAAAAGAAGGACTTCTTGCAGAAACCACGCGTATTAACACTGGTTCTCAAAGAGCAACTCTAAGCTGACAACTGGCTTCAATGGGTCAGCTTAGAAAGTCAGATGGTTTGCAGGAAATACCCTCTCTGAAACTACTCAAAATGTAAACAATAAGAGTATTTCAGGACTTTAATCCTTTAAAATCTAATTGAAAAGAACATATCATGCCTAGAAATTACTGAACATGGTGATATCCACAAGCTACGGATACCATTAGAGTGAAAAATACTTTTTGATTAGATTCTCTTCAGGAAATTATAATAAAATTACTGGTGTCATAAAGAAGTCCCATGAGCTGGTACGTGCAGTGCAGTGAGCTGTACCACTCTGGGCTAACGCAGTTTGAGGCCATTCAGAGAGATTGTTGAAACAAAGAGCATCTTATTTGCTTGGTAGAGCTTTCCAAGGTGTTACACGAGTGGAACATACATTGCTCAATGGTTGGATCTGTTCCATGTGACCCAAAATAGAGGCTACAAAATCATCTATCAGTTTTCCCTTTTTTATAACTCTTCAGTAGTGATGAATAGCTGCAAATGAAGTCTAAATTTAACCCTATATAGTAATGGTCAGATAATTAACTGTTAACTTCACTGATGAATAGACTAGCCTATTAATTTTGTAGTGATATCAGCTGATACAAATCTTGGCCCCAAGTGCAAGAAGATAAGCCTGTCACTAAATATTTAGCATTTTTAAGTACAAAATAATTCCTCTGTGAAAGAGGAATAAGTAGTTTCTTCTTATCATTTTTGTAGACTTTTTCTTTTTTTTTCTTTTAAGAAATGCACACCATTTGATGTGTAAGAGAATTCAAGGAATTATTAGTGGTATTAGTGTTTTCCTAGCTAATCTCTTTTATTAAGCCAACCAGCACAGTAAGAAAAAATGAGCAAGCTTTTGAACACAGAACCTGCTCTTTTGGCTCAGTATCTAATTAAACCCAATATTGTATACATGTATGTACACCCTCCCCCCCAAAGCTACACAAATACAAAAGTAATATTTTTAATGCAACTTAGAATCTAATGAAGTGATTTTTCTCTACCAAATTATCACTGGGATACTGAAATTAACCACGCTGCTTTCTCAGAGGTATTGATATAAATCATTAGATTACATCAACCAAACTTTAGAACTGGTGAAGCAGCCAACTGTACAATTCCAGTCAATAGCTATTAATTCACTTTCCTTTGATCTAAAGGCATTGGACGAGGTGTCAAAATGCCTTGCGATCTCATTAAGCCACTTGGATGATTTGTAGAAAGTGTAACACACTAATTTGATACAATCAATCTTATGTCCTGTTTGCATTGCATTACTAATTTTATCATCCATCTATTTCAATCAATATGCGCTACAAAGCCTTAAAGGTTTGGTTAGGCTAATTTTTTAATCGATCACAAGCTTTTGCATGCGTCAAGACTTTTCTTACTTGTTAAAACTTCAGGAACAGTCATGAAGTACTTGCTTGCAGTTCCTCAGATTTATGTACTCCAAATATCCTGGTACAAAGTTCACCTGGCATAAAACAAGCTTTTTGTACTTATCACAAAGTAGCATACAAACAACTCTGTATTTATTAATCTGGATATCCTATAAATATTTTTTTCCATTAACTATTCCACTTCTATATAACTCCTAAGTGTTTTTGTGTAACTGCAGAGGTGTTTTGAAGGTCTATTGCTGATGAAGTTGAAAAGCAACCAACAAACAAACCCCAGTCAATTTCTTTGTGGTTTACCCTTATTTCTCATCAATGAGTCGGTTGGTGCTGCCAATTAGTGGCTTGATGGGATAGAAGAGCTTGTTGAGTCCCAAGAAAAGACACGTACATTTTTAAAGTAGCAGCCTCTAGATTGTGAAGAATTAGAAGTGTCTGCTAAAGGAGCCAGAGACGATTCCCAAGAGGAAAGGGCAGTAAAGCTAATGCTTTAGCCAGTGTAGACTGTTATCCTTAAGTTGATGCTCTTATGTGAAGCTTCATAATGGAGCTCATAAATAAGAAACATCTTTAATACATCAACAGGAAGCAAACAACAAACAAGAAAATATCTGGAAAAAAAGGAGAGAGCAAAAGCTGTATTTCTTCTTCTTACACAACAGACAGTATTTAAAGTATTCTACAAGCAATGTCTTATGACTTCCTGACTTATTTTTACTTTTCAAATATTTACATTTACAGTATTTAAACATGGATCTAAATACTACAAATGAAAACCTCTGACAAACACATGTGTAGTGCCTGCAGAAATTGAGGCACCGTGCAAGTATGACTGGCCGATGCTGGTACATGTGCTAGCAACAAGGGCAGAACACAACTGTACATTTTTAATGTCTATTTAATTGTAAAATTATTGCACTAAATTATTATTGGAGGTATTACAGCATGACTCCTTATGTCCCACCCCAAAAAGAGCTCAGAGAACATGTTGCCACCACAGCTACACACTGCTGGAATGATATGCCAGGCTTGCCACTGCAGAAAAATGGTTTTGTTTTAACCACTGGAATTTGATGCACGTGTGCAAATTCACTGTCCCATGAATTTTTTTACTTACCACGCACAGCCAAGCAGGGGGCAGGTTTTGCAGGCTGCCCCCCTCCTGCCCATTCCTGCCCTCAGTAGAGCCAAGACCACGGAGCTGGACCAAAGCAAAGACATTTCAACCTGTCATGCACTAGGAGAAAAAAAAAAAAAAAAAAAAAGAAAAAAAGAATGAAAAAAAAAAATAAAGAGGAGCATTCAGAGCTGTAGCATCCCCCCGACTTCCCCATGCCCCAGCGGGTGCCGTTCCCCAAGAGCCCAGCAGGGGCCAGGCAGCGCACAGCAAAGCAGGGAGCGACGGGCAAAAAAGCCCCGTGCAGGCATTGCGCAGAGGGGGACGTGTAAGCTCTGCTGATGCCAAAACGAGGTGCTTCGGTATTTCATGTGCTTTCATTGTGCAAATGCAGAAATGACACTTAGCCACGTCCAGCAACAACTCCTTGGGCGAATTTCGCATTTCCCAGCAGTGGTGGAGAGGCTGAAAAGGCAGGGCTCCAAACCAAACAGCCCACGGGAGTGGTTCTTGGCTACGCAGCCTCCGAGGGTAACAGCAATAAACCCACCGCCACCCCCTGAGGTCTGTGAGGATTTTGTGCTTGTCCTCAATTCAGGGAGGTGATGGTCTCCCTCTTACAGGTGTGCACCCGACTGACCTGAGCTTCAAAAAACGCTGTGGACAACGAAGGGGCAAGCCACACGCCTGGCTCTGGGGATCATGCTCCTTTCCTCCTGTGACTTGGGGTTGGTTTTCTTCATCTATTGTAACAGACATTGAAGAAGAATGCAGGAATTCTGGGTAGAAGCATAAAAGATACAAGACTAAAGAAAAGACAGCATTCTGTAACAAGGACAGAGCCTTTGGAATTAAACAGGTGTTTAACAGGGTCCTATTATACGAATTCTTATAAGGTCGGTAATTAGATGTCATAGTGAAAGCTGCAGAATAAA
Source organism: Aythya ferina (assembly GCF_964211825.1). NCBI lineage: Eukaryota > Metazoa > Chordata > Aves > Anseriformes > Anatidae > Aythya > Aythya ferina. The sequence goes on from NC_140303.1 coordinate 6,372,566, forward strand.
ATGCTGAATACAAAAGAGCTCACAAAAACTGGCATCGTTTACTAAGATTGTATCCTCCCTTAAATGTTTTTAATAAGCCTAACAGGAATAATTTTCCCTATCTGCTTGTAAAGTGCTTTTCCATTAGTGTATCTGGTCGGTTCTGGAGCAATGACAATTAATGAGCACTGGAATATGCGGGAGAGAAAAACACCACGGGGATCTTTTGGCCCAGTACACATGTAAAATTGTGCCTCGCAGCACAAAAGCTGCAGTCAGGAAGGGGCTGGGAAGTGCGAGCTGTCAGCCACAAGCTGAAGGAGACCCCACGACCCCAGCATCTCTTGGGCAAGCCGGGAGATGCATCCAAGGCTGAAATTGCCACAGCACCCGTTTGCCACCTGTTTTACCTGTTTCTCTCATTTTATCCTTTGCATGCTTACACACCACAGCTGGTGGGAAAGTCCCAAGCAAGTAGGACTCACCACCATCTCCCATAGCTCCTGAGGTGAGGCAATCACCTGCCAGGTTTGTCCTGGTACTCAGACTGCAGGCACAGACCAAGTGCATGTTGAGGGGAGACTCCTTAACATCCCAAATCCACGAACATCTTGGTTTTCCTGGGAAAATAACCCAGAAGAAATAAAATTGCCTTCCAGATAGAGCACAATGTTTAGACAATTATACATGACCACTTTTGTAGGAAAAAATATAGAGAAGAACAAACTATTGGAGAGCATTTGTTACAGCACAAGAATTCATACTAGTTACAGATTTCATACTTTAGTTCATGGTAATAAGTTCAATAAGAACTGCAGGTACTATTGCCTTGTAGTAGCTGCAGCTTGAGTTTACATAATGCATGATGCATAATTGCCATGATGTTTTCATAATTTTTTTTTGTGATGTGATAGTTCCTGCTAAGTGTTTCACAGACATACTCCTGAGATTCAGACCAATACATTTTATTCTTGCAATTCAATTGGCTGAGAGCAAGCACCTGGCAAGACAAGACAGCTGGGCTCATAATTAAGCACTTAAAACATGGTAACTACATTGCATTTCGTTATATGTCTAAATTTTTCTGTTTAGATGTAACCGTTCTAACCAAAATTAGTTCCTAAGTATTATGCCCAGCTTGTTGCAAATAAGCGAGGAGTGAATCTAGTCCAAAATATTTAAAATGGATTTTTCTATTTCTTTCAGTATTCTATTATAGAAATTTGGTTTTGTGCTGACAAAAGGGAGATGGGGTAACTGAATGGGTATCTTACCCAGATGCTCAGGAGCTTTCTTATAACACTTGTTTCAGATTAGGAAAGGAAGATGACTGCTTCTAAAGTAGGACATAAAAATCAGTGTCTGCACTAATTTACGGTGACTTTCACAACACCCGATCGTTTCTTCAGGTACTACCTCCTGCAGTGAGTCAGTTATGGGAACCAGTTCAACTTAACCAACAGCAAAAAGAGCAGAGAATTTCTAGTAAGGGAATGTTTGACAAGCTAGCCTACAACAGGATGAAGATGCCGGATTTCTGGCGTGGTTATAACTTACATCCCTCTCCTTCCTTGCCATGAGCGCAGCTCCTTCACACTCCTGTAACTCTCCTTTTTCTCAGAAATGTCCTGGTTCCCTTCCATATCCAGTTAGTCCACCCCCAAAACAAGCTCAAATCCCATCCCACTTCCTATCTATTTTTTTCTGGGTTGCTGGCCAGGCAAGAGCTGACACACTGTAGATGGTCCAGAGCTATCAGCATGCTGACTAATGACTAATAAGCACATGCTGATTGGCTAATTAAAGGCTGCCAAAAAGGATGGGTAATGGTTGGGCTCTGCTTGCCTTTCCCTTAGGGAGGGCATTAGTAATCTCCTTTGCACAGTTGCTGTTTTTCCATAAAACTCACAGTAACACAGTGTCTTTGAAACCTCTGTAGCTGGCAAATTTGGGTTTGATTATGTTTTAGGTTTTCTTTAGGTTTTCCAGCAAGTCCAAACATTGCTGGCGGGAGGGAGAAAGCCAAGGAGAAGCTAACAGGTAGACAGAGGTGTGCCTCTTTTTCTTTTGAAAGAAATGCATTCTTATATTGCCTGATTTTGGGGGCCTGAGTCATGCTCTTTGAATAGTCAGGACTGGGAATACTGTTCGCTATTGGCAGGCACGGCGGGTAGAATGACACAAATCCCAAAGATAATATTAAAATGCCATAGCGTTCAGTAAGAAGTGCATTTCATTTTTAACTCTTCTTTGTTTTTGCTGATGTCAATGTGCCCGTTATTTTTTTAAATTATTTTTTGCAAAAAATTTTTTTAAAAAACTTTTATCTGGTTACTTACTTTTCACCTTTTGCTTACTTTCCTCACCTCTGTCACCTGCTTCTGCAGTCATCATTTTCCTAAAACACCACAACGAAAGTCAGAAAGAAAACCAATTTGCATATTGCACTATTAAAGCAATTACATTCTTCAATAGCTCCTGACCAAATGCAAACAGTTCAAACTCTCTTCAAAATTCTTGCATTCTCATAGAAAAGAAAAAGCAACAAAAGATGAAGAGAAAGCTATTCTAACAACCTGGAGGCATTCAGAGTACATTGATACACAGCTCATTTTATGAGGGTAGTACTAGAAAAATATTTCTTTTGGTTGTGCAGCTGCTAGTGAGTTCTGAGGCACCTTTTTTTGGTCTTTGGTAGGTGTTCCCTCTGTCTCCACTCCAGCTACCACTACCTCTGACTTCTAAATAGCAAGCAGGCATAGTCCCAGGCATGGTCCTCAGGAAAATTTATTTGCCACTGTGCATCACCCTGGTGGCTCTGCTCTTGCTCAGAGCTCACTGGGATTCTCAGGCATAAAAGAAAAAGTGGATTTTGGTCCTGTAGGCATAAACAAATGCCTTGTGGAGGGGAAAAAAGGATCTGATTGCAGGTTAACACAATCATAGCAGAAGAGGTTTTTTGAAAAAATATCTGAAATTCTTTCATGGCAAGCCACAGTCAGAGTGGGAAGACCTTGAAGGAGAAGCAGCAGGCCAGGTACCACACCAGGCGAGCTGCTGCAGAGAGCATGCAGAGGAGTTATGGTGCTGGAGGCACTTCACCAGCCACTTCTCTTGTCCCCTCTTCAGCACAGTGGGTGGCTTCCAGCCACAGTCTGCCTGAGCATTTAATAATGCTGGTATTAAAGACTGCATCATTATTTCTACCTGTTTCCTGACGGTCATAATTCTCTTTAGAGCTGTGTATAGTATGAAATCTGGTACGTATCGAGGTTTCCAACTGAATAATGCTTTTCAAGATTATAAATAGGAATCGTCCTATGAACCATCCAAAAAGATACATTTCCAGTACTTGTAATGTATCAGCCTCTTTAAATTTCAAGAATACAAAGAGTTTGTTTAAAATAATACATTGTGGACATGGCAGCAAGTCTCTGGTGCAAACTCAGCTCTGCCCTGACTTCTAGTTCCAGTGAACCACGAGCCCACTTATGTTACCATATGTTGAAAGCAGTTGCACGAGTATCTTGTGTGAAAACAAATGCTCAGGTTATACATGTAAGTAGTCAAAATGTTTGCTTTACATATGAGCTTGGTTGGAATGAGAATATCAGGGTTAGACCCTAAAGCCATAGGCCTGGAACGTGTGAGCACAATGCATTTATTGCTTGCATCACTTTTACACCAGAATAGGACAATCAATTTCAATTGAATACTCACGGCTTACGTCACTGGTCATGAGCTGAGTATTAGAGCAATGTACTCTATTTGCATGCCCTGCAAAGGTGATACAAGACAACAGGAATGACCAGGCAGGAAAAAGCTTGGAATGTTTTGTCCCATACCTTTCCATGCACCAAAATGTTTCCTACAGGAACATATGAAAATAAATAAATAAAAACCTGATTGCCACATTTAATGGTGTACTCATAATGGAAAAAGAAGAGAAAATCAGTGAGAAGCTGACAATTCAATCCTAACTCAGATAGGCAAACTCTGGCATATTGCATGCAATGCCAGGATTTGTGTTTGCTTTAACACACAGACTGTGCTGAGCTGTAACCCCCACCTCCCCAAATAAGTATAAATCCCAAAGATTCTGCTAGCAGCATGTCAAATGCAAACTGCATAGCTATAAGCTTTTATAAGCCATTACCTGTAAGTATATAATAATGTCTAGATGCATCTCGTGCAGAAAGCACGTTAAAACTAATTTTAAATATATAAGCAGGATATAGAGAACTTACAAATGTTTGAGCAGAAAGCAAAAGAAAGCACAGTATCACTTAAGTTGGCAAAATATGGAGATATTTTGAACTGAATTAAAAGAGGATATGGAAAAAGAAGATATACTCCCAGTAGGGATTTAAATGTTTAGGTCTCTCAATATGTAATTTACTGCCCAGCATTTTGCTGACCAGGCAAACTCATTTTACATAATAAGTGTTCACACACTTCAGTAAAGGATTTTGATATATACTAATGGGACAAACAGACAAATATGCACTTACTTACAGTCATATATGCTCAAAATCTTTATTACTGCTTAGCCAGTACCTTTCAGGAAAACCTATTAAAGTTTTCTGAAATATCGACTGCTTAATATATTTTAGCTGTTGAACAACATAGATTTGTAATGTTTGCAATGTATTTACAAATATTTTTTCTGCCTAACAGCTCTTCCTTGAGATTTTCTTTTAAATAGTGCGAGTCAAAGTAATGACAGAAGCTTAAAGCAACTTTAGAGAGAGCTCTGCCTTGATTCATACTGCAAGCAGACGGTCTTGTATATATTTAAGAATGATAGTGCTGTCTTCCAGTACTGCTGCCCATAGTACTTGGAAATATATCCTTTCCGTATGTGAAGACATATCCTCTATGAAGCCACCAGATAAATCAGTTCACCCTTGGCTGTAACTAAATGCTGTCTAGTGACTTGTGATCGACAGGGCTTTAACCTCTGACAGCTAGATTCATTGTTGGGACAACAACCAATCGTTGGTTTTGACGACATGAGCCTAATCAAAGTTGGAGTATAAAAGCCCCCTTGGAATATATAAGGTACACCAGTGTGGCAAGCTGTCTCTCAGATTGCATTTGCTTTCACGGATCTGTTTAGTACTAAAAGAAAAAGGGAAAGGGGAAGGAAAAAAAAAAAAGGGAAAAAAGCTGCACTGAATGTGAGATCATGCAAAAGCTAGCAATCTATGTTTATATTTACCTGTTCATGCTGATTTCAGTTGATCCGGTGGCTCTTGATGACGGCAGTCAGCCCACAGAGAACGCTGAAAAAGATGGACTGTGCAATGCTTGTACGTGGAGACAGAATACAAAATCTTCCAGAATAGAAGCCATAAAAATCCAAATCCTCAGCAAACTGCGCCTGGAACAAGCTCCTAACATTAGCAGGGATGTTATTAAGCAACTTTTACCCAAAGCTCCTCCACTACAGGAACTGATTGATCAATATGACGTCCAGAGAGACGACAGTAGCGATGGCTCTTTGGAAGACGATGACTATCATGCCACAACTGAAACGATTATCACAATGCCTACAGAGTGTAAGTAACCCTGCTGCTTTCGTCTCGCACCGCTCCTCCGAGAGAGTTGTCTCCGTGCTGTAGAGCCACACAACTCCTGCTCAGGCTCTCCCAACAGGCTGCTGGCTGGAGTCTGCCGGAGGGAGGGAGGAGAGTGTATTTCTAAAGGATTTGAGTCAGGTTCAAATGACCTTGTTGCGAGCCTTTGTTTTACTGTTCATTTATTCGGCTCCTTATAACGTGCGTGCCCTGTAGCACTTACGATTTGCCAATTGCCTTAGAAAGCAAGGAGAGATCTGCAGTTCAGTTGGCTCCGTTATTTGCAGCATTCAGGGCATTTCCTATTGCAAACAGAAAGTGCAAGTGCAGGTAACAAGATAGCTATATTTTTCTGCGTGAGGTTTCACCAGCCGGTGCTTTAAAGAGCAACAGAAACGAGCAGAAATACAGCTCAGAGAACGAGACCCCCAAGTGCAAGTATAGAGTTAAATTCTTGCTTCTTTGCTGATCCCATAAGCTAGCACCACCCACCTCCGAGTTAAAACTATATATTTAAAGCAAATATGTGTGTAACCAATTTAAATGTTAAAATGTCCACGTTATAGCAATCAGCTCCAGTAGTCGTGCCAAGGAAGAATGAAGGCATTTACTGAATGAGCAGATTCTAAGTTATCTTCTGAGTGCTAAACATCTGCTACGGCTCCTATCAAGTATCTTTTGCACAGCTAATACTATAGTATCTTATGTTCTTCATCAGCTAAAGTATTTGGCTATGGCAGCTGTTTTTTAAAATAACACTTATGAATATGATGTCAAAAAGGAAAAAGATGACAGGACATATTAGGCATGTTAGCAGTTACAGATATCATTACAATACACATACTAGAATAAAATCAGCTGCTGTAGCCAGCTAAAAATGCACACATGGGTGAGAAATTAACTTTATCTGTAACATTTTTTAACTTTAATAATATGTGTACATAATAGCAACATATTAGTGCAGCCTTAATGCAAAATTGAGGTCTGCCAGCAGTTTTATTCTAGCCTGCTATACATTTGGGAACTATTTTAATTAAACCACTATGTAATTACAATGACTGAAGAAAAGTCATTATGCTTCACTGATCTGAGTTAATTTCCTACTTTTTATGAAAGCCTTTGAACTATTTAAAATCCACTAAAGATACGGGTGTCTTAAGTGATGAGATTTATGAGTGTCAAAACTCTGCACCATTTAAAATTCATTTTACCCATTTTATGCTGGCATGGCAAGACGCTGTCATGACTAGGTAGAACAGCTGCATCGTAGGCTACAGGAAGGAGGAATGCTGCACTGCGTGTGACTTTCCTATAATATTGTTCAAATGGAAACAAATCTTTACATTAATACTTTAAATTTTTATTGTTTCCACTCAGCAAAAGAAAATTAAGCTGTCAGGTAGTTTGTGCACAGCTACTTCTATTTGTATGATGCACGGCACACTAAGGTTATCTAGTACATTAAAAATACCTAAAGATGACATAAGTGTTGACTCAGCTGATGCAAAGTTGCTATTGTGCATGTTTTATGGAGCTCCTCAGGAGATGAACAGCAGAAATGAGCTGGTAGCAGTCCCTGTGAAGTGGCATAGGCTGTGCCCTATCCCCTGCTCACTTTTATCTGGGAAAGGAGCTTTTCTGCAGCTGTAGGGGTGAGCCCACGGTGCTGGTACAACTGGTCAGATCCTAGAGATAACGGAGGACCACAGAGTTTCTCTACAGCGCCCTTCTTCTCACAGTTGCCCATCACTCCTGAACTTCAGCCTGTGCACATCCTTCACTCTGCTTAGTCTACAGAGTGCAAGGGACCAGCTAGAGCGACACAGAAAAGGGTTAGCCAAATCTCCTTTTAGCCTATTTACAAAACAGTCGGTGATTCCTTGTCACATGGTGCTACTTTTAGGTGACAGCAAAATGATTACATTTGCCGTAGAGCGTAAAGCACAGAAAATGAATGATGTTACATCCACTTGTTACTGATGCTGTTTGTAGAATATTGTAAGACATCCTACATGGTCTGGAAAAAAAAAAATGGGTTTATATATGCATATTTCTTTTTGTTCCCTGTTCAGTAATCTATTCTTTCCATTCATTTATAGCTGATTTTCTTGTACAAATGGAGGGAAAACCAAAATGTTGCTTCTTTAAGTTTAGCTCTAAAATACAATATAACAAAGTAGTAAAGGCACAATTGTGGATATACTTGAGGCAAGTCCAAAAACCTACAACAGTGTTTGTGCAGATCCTGAGACTTATTAAGCCCATGAAAGACGGTACAAGATATACTGGAATTCGATCTTTGAAACTTGACATGAACCCAGGCACTGGTATTTGGCAGAGTATTGATGTGAAGACAGTGTTGCAAAATTGGCTCAAACAGCCTGAATCCAATTTAGGCATCGAAATAAAAGCTTTTGATGAGAATGGACGAGATCTTGCTGTAACTTTCCCAGGACCAGGTGAAGATGGATTGGTAAGTTTATTTAGAAAAATCCCGTTTAAATATCTTGCATTTTATTGGAAAGCATTTAACTTGTGTTTTAAGGATAAAATGGAAACGTTGTTTAGGGAATGGAAGAAAAAGGCTCTGTATGCCCAATTCTTTCGCTCTTTGCTCTCTGATCATGGCAAAAATCATGTAGCACTCCTGTGCCTCCATTTCCCTATTTGAAAAATTGAGGTGAATTGCATTACCTCAGGGAGATGTTGAGAGGCATCAACTGGAAAATGTTTTGGTACGTACCAATGGATGGTACTATCATAGTAACACTGTGTTCAAATTTGAGAGCAAACACTGCTTAATGAGAAGTTACTTTGCATAAAGGTAAAAGAAAGAGTCATTTGATTATTTCATTGATGGGAATTTTGCCTCAGATACTGCTGAAAAGATTTTGCATTCAAACCCTGTTTCCCCCTATTCTGTATGCATGTATTTTCTTTTAATGACAAGATGAATTATCTGTATTTATGAAGGTGACAACAGATGTCATAATTTTAAATGTTGTACGTATGATAGAATACATCATTCCTCTTATTAGAAATGTTTGAATAGATAAATTCTACTTGATACAATAAATGGGTCACAATGATGGGAAAGAGCATTAAGTAACTATATAGTTTCTCTCTGTAAGTATGGATGAATGAACTAAATCTGAAGTGTACCAGCTAAACTACAGCATTTTCCTTGCTGTTTCCCCAAATCACTCATCATCTACAACCTGGCAAAATTCCTGATCCTATTGCAACAGCTAAAACAATCACAACCAAAACGTTGCTGCTTTTGAGTAAAGTACCAGGAGCATTATTTTGCTTTCACTGCTACAGAGAAGATCAGTCTGTGTAGGTAGCTATGTAATGTTTAACTTCATAGCAGTGCAGTGCAGTTAATAGAACCTAGAGTAAAAGCAATGTGGTATCCCAATCACAGATTCATTACAGATGTGGCTCTCATCTACTTGCTGGATATCATGATAAAGAATGTCTCCACCCATTCAAATATGTAACAAGGTGTTTTCACACATGTGGATAACCCTTGGTTTACTCAGGGTTATCATCAGCTGTAAAAACAAACTGCTGTAAAAGCAACCTGGGGTCAGATGCACTGCAGGTAATGGGAGAGGAAACTTGTCTTCTCTTTCCTTCACCTCCTCTCTGGCAGCTCTCTGTACTGGGATGCTGCTCTCCACCAAGCCCCTCCTCATATCATTTACCTTTGGGAGGAGCTTCTCCAGCAGCTGGACAACACTGTGCTGAAATCAACGTGGAGCAGGGGAACTATTTCAAACTCGTGATTGCAAAGCTTGCAATTTCTTTCTATTCTCAGTTAAGGACTGCGCAAAGACACCTTCAGTAGGAAGCACGTGGCTCAGAGACCTGCCAGAAGTACATTCCTGGCCACAAGGCTCTTTCAGGAGTCAAAATATTAGCTGCCCCTCCAAATTCAGGACAGCAAATCCAGCCCTCTGGCTGAGTAAACGCTGTGAAGTAGAAGTAACCTGTACTAGCAGGTGAAACATTCATTTCTACCACCACTTCAATCATTCCAGCAAAGTGGCAATAATGGAGACATTTCCTGTCCTCCCTGGTCTGGAGGAGGAGTCTTTGTTGATATCCAGAAAACCTGAACTGAATACCATTTTAACGGAGAGAATTTCAGAAGGATTCACAAAAAGGAGACCAAATACTGCTTGGATTCTGCCCTGTAAATATTTTTTATTTAATTATTTATTTTCCTTTTGGGAATTCTTCTATAGAAAAGGGAAAAAAAAACAAAGAAAAAAAAGCAACTCTTGTTACAGCGTTAAGGAAAACAACAGCTAAACTATAAACCCAGCATCCTCAAAATTTCCGCAACTTTCTCTTAGCAGTTAATACGAAATGATGCTAGCACAAAGATGATGGTGATTTCAGGAAGAAACACTCAGAAATTAAAGCTCTTTGTAGAGAAGCAGCAGGGAAATGCATGTCCTCAGCAGAAAGAAGAGGAATAACCCTTGAGAAGGGATCAAATTTGTCAGAGACTTGTAGGAGGATAAAGTTCTCTGAAGGGCAGAACTTCAAATATGGTTGTAAATGTTATTTGAGAATACTGATTTGATAGGTTTGTGTCAGAGAGAACTGTGTGTATGTTTTGACTCCAGTTACCTGCACCTACCTCGTTAATGCTTCCGGTTCCTTTCCCTCTTCTCACAGAATCCATTTTTAGAGGTCAGAGTTACAGACACACCGAAACGATCCCGCAGAGATTTTGGCCTTGACTGCGATGAGCACTCGACAGAATCCCGATGTTGTCGCTACCCTCTGACCGTGGATTTTGAAGCTTTTGGATGGGACTGGATTATCGCCCCTAAAAGATACAAAGCCAATTACTGCTCTGGAGAATGCGAATTTGTATTTCTACAGAAATACCCGCACACTCATCTTGTACACCAAGCAAATCCTAGAGGCTCGGCAGGCCCCTGCTGCACGCCCACCAAGATGTCCCCCATAAATATGTTGTATTTCAATGGAAAAGAACAAATAATATACGGAAAGATACCAGCCATGGTTGTAGATCGTTGCGGCTGCTCATGAGACCGTCGTGAGATCCACCGCTTCAGAAATTGTGGAAGCTACCAAAAAAAGTTATATCCCCTCACCCACCTTTGAAACTGTGAAGTTACGTGCGCTAGGCATTGCCGACATCGTATGCTGTATGATAGCCTACCATGCGGGCCAGATTTAGAGCAACACAAGCTGCAGAACGCGAACTAAAAGACAATAGAGTTGCCTAATGACTGGTTGCCAACCAGTGGGAAAAAGAAAACCTACGATCAAAATCACCGGATTCAACCAATGCGTTTCTTACATTTTGAGGGAATCAATATTCAGTCATTCAGACACAAATCCATACGCAGGTTTCAACATATGTTTGTAATCAGAAGCCAGCTCCTCCTCATCTGCAACCAGAAGGAGCAGGCTTTTAAATCCATTTCTTCACAGCTTCACTCGCTATTGCATTTACAGAAAAATAGATACCGGTAACATATACACCACTCCACAATACCACCAGAATCATCCTTAAACACTTGAATATGTAGTGCAGAATTGTGAAATGCAACAGATGAAATTCCACGTAAATGGACAAATCCTGAAATTAGGGATGGTATAGTGTATTTAGCGTGTTTCCATTCCTTTTTTTTCATTAGTATGATAGTAATCAATGGCAATGGTGCTACGTAAGCAGGCTGAGTAAATAGGAAGATAGTTATCTAAGTGAAAGAATTTAGAGTAATAACGAATTTGCCCTATCCTCAGGTACACTATTCAACATTCGCAAGAAATAGCTATTTTTTAAATGAAGGTGAATAGTTTTCTAGACGTAGTGAAACAAAAGGCAGCAGAGAAGTCTAACTTTCAAACCATAATCCCACAGCATAATCTGCCTTTGCAACATTACCGTTTGCACTATGATAAACCAATGCAAATAGTTGGTTGCTACAGATATTGTTAAAAAAAACCACTTTGATATAACTGACTTGTGTAATATGTATGCATCAATATTTTGTAAATAAATGTTTATTTTTTAATCACTGTTGGTATATGTTCATCACAAGAAAAGAATGATGTTAACCTGTACTTTAGTTTAATAAACAAAAACCAATATTCTCTTCCTAATATAATTTCCTGGTTTTTAACACTAATAATACGTAGGAACAATGCAACAAAGCAAGCCATATGTTGGGAATTATACTGCATTTTATATGTTTTTTACATTGGTATGAGCCATCTGTGGATAAATGATGGGTGTTGACATGTTTATAAGGTTTCTTTGGATTACTGTTTTTATGGTCAGTTTGGTCCACAACTGATTTTCCATACTTTGAATGTTATGTCCATAAGGAATGGCACCACAAAAGACTGCTATTAAATGCATCTTATCCTATTTAAAATTTTGCAGCAAAATATCACCTTCAAGTAAACAGAGTAAACAGTTTTCCACACAAATTTTGTATATTTTCCTGATCAAAAAATGTTAATTGAAATTAAAAAAAACTATTTACTATAAAGTACATTTCATTTCACATGGGAAATATGACTGATAAAAGAGGCTTTTGTAAAGACAACACAATCGCTGTTCAAATATCTTTCTGTTAGTACGGTGAATACTTTTGTTTCTTTGCAGAAATTCAGTTTTGAATTTTCCTTTGTGTAAAACCACCACAGGATTGCAACCATTGATTCCCTTCCCCCCTTCCCCTTTTATACGTTTCTGTCTAGGTGGTAAATATTTTATATCAAGTTTTCTGCCTTTGTTTTTTAGGTTTCAGACCTCATTGCTCAAACTTCAAATTATCCGATTGTTACATTAAAAAACAAAAATTGCTTTTGAACTGTTAGTTCTGCTAAAGCTGTGCCCAAGCATCAAGCAGATGTTCAGCTTCTCCTGATATATATCATCATAGCAGATCTCTGGGGCCCTTAAATACACCTTCAGTTTAGTTTCCCATAAAACACACTCAGAGAAAATATTTTTTAAAAATGTGTAGAACCTTAAAATACGGAGTCTTGGTGAAGCCAGGAGAAATAAAAGCACAACACAATTCCTTCTTCTCTGAAAACCATGCTCACAGAATTAAGGGAGAAACCCTGGGTCTGCCGCAGTTCAAACACCTTTAAGGGAGGCCAACATTTGACCCTTTGACTTTTAACTCATGACATTCTGGCACCAGAGAGTTCAAGTGAACAGGGTGGGAATAGCAGCAGCGTGCTTTTGCAGGATCTGGGCCTTAAGGTATACCAAAAGCCTCGTAAAGAGGCACGGTTCAGAGGCTTCAATCTAGTTTTCCACGGTGTCCCATGCAGTTAGACCCTCGCTGGCATTAACTGAGGTTGTTCACCTAGCAGTAAGTGGAGAAGTGCCGTAGGGTGGGTTTTGGGGCTGATGGCAAGGCAAGCACAGTGCTGGTCTGCACTGCAGTGCTGACAGGACACAGGAGAGATTACTCCTACTCAGGAGAGCCGAACTAGAGCTAATACAAATGCAGTTACCCCACATAAGAAGCATCTTTGGCTGTGCTCTGTATAAATGTGTAGCATGGATGGTGGAAGTTTTTCTGCAGGTATCAGGAAAAAGAAAAATTAACCAAAAATGAGAAAAGAAATAGCTTGAAGTCCTATATGCATCCACTCCAAACCGCATTGCTCCTCAGATAAATGCTTCAGATAAATGTTGTTCCATGGAAATTTTCATGTTTTCCCAAACTTGGAATTATCACAGAGGGGTCCTGCTTGCCACGTTTTTAACACTGACCCCCTGTGCAAGCAGCTACCCATCCGGCTTTTAACTTGCTGGTTTTAGCTCCTGAAAGATTCAGCATTAACATGTTTATTGGTAACCGAAGTTGAGAGGACAACGATTCACTCGGTTCTGACTCCTTGTATTTCCAAGGCTGGGGTCCCAGAGGCGTGGGCAGCACCCGTGGGTGCTTCCTGCACCCCAGCCCTGCCGCAGCACCACCCTCCTGCCCCTGCCCCACGGTGGGGGCAGAGCTCTCAGCGCTCGCGTGCGGCCCCCGGGGAGTCCAACAGCTGACACAGGTCAGCACCACCAGGTGTATGGCAGATGACATTTTTCACAGATGTATGGTTTTGCTAAACGCCAGCAGGTCTCAAAGGGAGAGCCAAAGGCCAAGCACGGTCATAGTTTCAGGTATCTTTTTTTTTTCTTCCCAATTTTATAGAATCTAGGTTTGTTTTCTGTGGTTGTTGGTCATTTATTTATTTTTTTTTAATTTTAAATCAGGGAGATTATCGAATTGACTCATTCTTGGACATGAATGAGCTCTTTTGGCTAAATATCTTAAAAAAAAAAAATGAAAAGAAAAAGAAAAAGAAAAAGAAAAAGAAATCAGCCTGAAACTAGGCTTGGACAGTTCAGTCCAGGCAGTCACATTTTGTTAAAGACCCAGCAAAACAAAGCAGGGTGCTTATTAAGGGTAGAGCTAGGCAAATATAATATCCAAATGATCCCAACTCCATTTAAAGCTTTTGTGAATAAAAATAAAAAAAAGTTAGGGAAGAGGAGGTAGAGAAAGACTAACTAGAAACCACACAACAAATTTATTTCAAAAAGCACTATGCCTACGTAATTCAGCAAAAAAATGTCACTGTGAACCTTAATTATCTGTTTTAATGATCCGAGTTATCTGGCACGTTAGCTTCATCCCAAGAATTGCACTTGCAGCAACAGTATGTCTCAGCATCCCAGCTATACGTTGATTTAATAAGCCCCATGGAGGAGAGCTGCTCAGTAAATCACTCAGGGCGCTGCGTCTGCTTTTCCATGCAGTCTTCCCCAGCAAACAGTAAGACCGTAACTCTCCCCTGAAATGCGTGTGTTGCCGGTTTTGAATCAATACAATAAAACGTTAACAAGCTCTGGAAGCACTAACGCTCCCATTCTCCCACCTGTTTAGCTGATAAAAGCCCTGAGAAGATCCAAAGGAAGAAGTTAGGGCTACAGGTCAGCTTCTGGATCTGCATAACACGAAGTACAGCTCTGTTCGTGCTTGGCTGTTCTAAATAATCACCAAATAAATGATGGTGCCAACATAGATTGCTGGAGCAAGCTGGTGGAAAAAAAGAAGAGGGGAAGTGCAAATAGAAGCTACTGCAAATAATTACTGCTTGCATGGATAGATTCAGCTGAATCACTCTCTTTGATGGCTGGACAGGGTGAACTTGAGGTACGAAGAAATATTATAACATATTCTAATGTTTTGGTACTCCAGAAATGTAGACAACAAGCCTTGAACCCCTCTGTAGAGAGGGTGAGAAGATTGGCCATGAGCTTTGCAGCACTTTGGATGTAAATTTGTCTGTCTTTCACCAGCCCGGACTGCTGAAGCTCATTCAGAGGCTGCAGGAAAGATGTGATTTTCTTCAGAAGTGGCCCTAATCCACATTATGCATGGTTTCATATTTGTACAGCTTCCAGAGACAATAAAATAGATTAGTGCCCATGAGTCAACCTGTGACGCATCAGTCCTTAACCTAAAAGCTATCTGTTGCTGCTCTCTCACAATCCAATTATGTATCCAAACAGCTATTATCTTGCATCCCCATAGAAACGCCTTTCCCTAGAAGTCATGGCCAGATTTAATTTCAAACCTGTTGCTTTTCAATTATATTTATCATAATGCCAGGAGTCCTTAAAAGTAAGGCAATCCCTCTGTGAGCACTGAAAGGGTTCAGCTTGAATGAATCCGAGCTGTGGAAAGGCAAAGAAGGATGAGCCCGGGCTCTTCGCTGTCTTTCCTGTTACTCCTGACCTATGCCTTATGATCTTTGTGAGACCTGGTTAGACGACAAAGAACAATAACAATACTTATTTTTGTCAGGAAATGCAAGCAACGTTCCATGTTTCAGCAGTAAAACTAACAGAAGCCCATAAAGATATGCAGTTGCATGGGAAGAACATCCTGGAAAGCATTACGGAGGGATCGCTTGGTAGACAGCTCCCACAAAACTTAGAGGGGGCAGCTTGGGAGACACCACCACCACAAACAGAACAAGACACTGAAAGCACAAAGCGTAATGTGCTCATTGCAAACCAGTCACATGCGAAGGAAGCTCTGCTTCTACGTATTTCAATACAACAATCACAATTTAAAAGAATTGGATGATTTGATCGGAAGAGATTTCATCTTCCCCAGTACAGCGCGGTACAAAGAGGCATTTGCAAAACTTTGAGTTCCTCTACCATAAAAATGCTTAAATTCAAAGTTCTGGAAAAGGTTTGTTCTTTGCCAAGACTAAAAGGTGTACATTTATTTTTAATAATAGACTAAAGTAAATTAAACCCAATCAGTTGCATCAGTGATCTGAATACATCGCAATCCAACAGATGGTTACTCAGGACCTAGCTAATAGATTGAAGGGAAGAATATTTGGGCTTTTCCTGCAGAGATACTGCTTGGTGTTTCTATTCTTATTATGTTCCTCATCGGTTTTTAACAATAGAGACAAGTGATTACCTGGCCAGCTGAACAGTAACACGGGGGAGATAGTGCTGCAAATGTTATGGAGCAGTCTGAAATAAGGCTCCTTCCCAAACACCGCGCGCGAGAGCACACAGCAAAGGCTTTCTGCGCACCGCAGCACGGGCACGTCTGCAGGAGAGGCTTGTCCTGATCCCAAGCGGCCATCCTCTCTCCTGCCAGCACATTCGTCACCATTTTTCATGTCGTTATTCGTCAAGTTCGGCGGGGCTGACATATGAACCGGCAGAACCGAACACCTGGCTGTCACACATTATCGCATCGGGTTGCAGCGCGGCGCCAGGTGGTCCCACGTCACGCAGATGCCTGCGGGCTGAGGTCAGCTGCCTACTGTACAACGCCGCCGTCATGCGGGGCAGCGCAGCCGAGGTGCTCGGCCAGCAGCAGAGAAACCTCCTCCCGCGCCACTGCGGGTGACGGCCACCACGCCACGCTGAGGTTTCGCCTCCCTGCCTGGCTTCGGTTGCATTGCTCGCACGTGGCTGGGGGGAACAGCGTGTGAAATGAGGCTCCTGCGTGGATTACTTGGGAAGGCAGAAGATTTAAAACGATGCCAGCTCGGATCCTGTAAATCTTCTCATTCATTTGCGGTTCCAGAGGCTTTTCCACTTGTGATATTTTAATATAGTAATGCTTCAGAGGAAATCATTGCCTTTTATCCCCCATTTGTGCCGCTGAAAGCATTTATTACAGAGCACTGTACAACAGGGCTGGCTGCCTTTAAGGCAGCATCACAAAATCTGACTGTACTTACTGGCTTGCGGATACATCATCTCTCGGGAATCAGGTTATCAGTTTCTGGGTATGAGTCTTCATACTCGGTTCTTCAATTACCCAGAAAGATGCAGAAGAACCCGCAGGGCTCCAGCAATAAGCAGCACATGGCCAGAGGTACTAAAGAGCAGCGTTACTCCAGCTGCCATCAGCATAAATTTATCATAATTATTTTCCTTCTAGACTGGAATAATTCCAAGAGTGCATTAAAAATAGGCTTTTCCCAGTGCAGAAGCATTTGTTTAAAGCCATATCACAACACAGAGATGCAGCATCAGAATCTTATACATGTACCTGCAGACAGATGTTGTGCATTTGAGTCTTCACAAGGCTGCTTGCCAAGATTCAATACATCTAAATTTAAAAAAAAAGTTAATTATGATTATATTCAGAGAAAGTTCTTGCCTGGCACCCTTTCGGACAGAGCACTGCCTTTATGGTCACTCTGTTTTTCTAGAGAGATACAGAAGGTGGTTGCCCAAAATATTCTCTTTTGAGACCACAGTATTGTCTCTAAAATATTCTCAGACCACTTGTCTCACCATTTATTGGTTCACTTTAATATATAACTTGTGGCTTTCTCATCTATTAATCTATTCTTTTGTACTGATTTTTTTTTTTTTTTTTTAATTAAAACTGGATATGTTATCAAAACTGGAAATGTCAAAGCATCCTCACAGATTTATCTTTTAATTTCTAAGAGCATCTTAGAAATTCTTGTCCCCAAACAACTGCCTCAACTCTCCTTATCAGCCAGCTCTGATGTAGACACAAGCTCTAGTTGCTACCAAATGATAGTCGCCTTCGGGCTTATCATCATCTTAGGTTTCTTCGCTTCTGTCAAAAATTGTATCTGCTATCAAAATACTATCTTAAACAAACACCAAGCAACAAAAACAAATAAAGCCAAGCAACCAAAAAAACAAACCTGCACAGAAATTCTCAGGTTCCAGGGGAAAAAGTATCCAGGAAAGGCAGACCTATCTTTTTAACACTTTATCCTCACTAAAAACTTCTTAATTGATTCAATTACTTACATTTATTCAAAAATAGCAGTCCAGTGTCCACTTTATGTCTCCCACTTGTACATGAACTCACTTGCCTAAGCCTGTGTTCACCTGTTATTGCCCTACAGTCACATACAGCAATCTTTTATTATTATTATTATTTTTTTTTAATTTTTTTACAGTGGAGCTCAAAGTAAATGACATCTCCAGAAGGTAGAACACAACCTTTGGTAACTGTTGTTTGGATCAGATGCTACGAAACCTCAGATCTTCAGTTGAAAACCAACCAGAAATTGGTTCCACGAATTTCTTGCGACTGTGATTCAGCAGGAGCTTAGTTAGAACAAAATGTGATTACTCGCTTTTGGCCATGCAGCCTTCACGAGGCTTTCCCAGATCCGCTCCCACGGACCCAAATTCTGGTTCAGAAGCCAGTTGTTCCCTGGCAGCATTGCTGTGGATCTTGGTCAGAGATTTAGCAACACCTTCTCCACAGGCTTACAGCAAACACCAACATCCCCAGCACACACGCAGAGCTTTTTTATCCTGCAGGTTTATAATTACCTGTGTCAGGCCCGTCACATCTCCATTGCGATGGCAGAAAGGGCACTCTGCATCCCTGGGGACTGAGCTCGTGTACCCGTGCCGTATGCTACACCTTCACAATGAGAAGATGAAGCTTCTTCCAAGTAGAATATGCAACTACAGACTAAATGGACACCTCCGAGCTAAACATAACCTCCTTAATGTGGCAGCAGTAGTGATGATGCAGCAGCAAGGAGCTGGATGCCCACCTGCAAGTTGGCTGAGCAGGGCTGAGCACTTGAACTTCTCTCGCCGGAGCTGGTGAGGCTGAATCAGCCTGAGCCGGCTGAACACCTCTGCACAAGCTTCACGCTTTGCTCTTTCTGCTCCTCCACACAGAGGCAAAACTGTCCCTGCTGTGCAACACACACATCAAAGGCAAGCTTCTGCAGCAAGGAACCTGCCTCTCAAAAGCCAGCTTCATTCCCAAATACGCCACCCCATGCAGACAAGGACCTGAGTCCCCATAGATATCTGGCTTACATATTTTCTGCGCTGTTCTAGAAATGACAGCGACCCATACACGGTCTATGTAAAAGAAGCATTAAAGTTTCATTTAACCAGTCGAAGACAATTATATTTTTATAAGGCTTCTGTGGGCAGAACAAGGCTCTCTTCTGACGGGGGAAGCAGTAAGAGAAAGAAGTGCTGTGAACTCCTCCTTTGCTGTTTCTTGGGTCAGCTGCCAAAGCTGGCTGCAGGCAGCTTTGGTTCCTGGATGGCAGGGCCGTGTTTGAGGGGGAGCGGTGGGTTCTGCTTATACAAGTGCCCACAGGCATCTTTGCCAGCAGGCTTGCAAACAAGCAAGAAGATTTTTAACTAGGTCATTTGGGTGGGCTGCACGAGGGAGAACTTCTGCTGGCTCTGCTTCTCACAAGCAGTGGAAAACCTGGCTAGGAACACGCTGAGGACAACCTTCTTGTAGCCGGCAGGAGATGGTAGAGCAAGAGAAACAAGGCAGGGAGGCAGAATAACGACGACCTCGTGGCCTGTTTCAGCAGTCGGCAGCCAGCATCGCGGTGGGAAGCTGACACGAAAGGGGGAGGTGGCAGGAGAGCTCACCGGTCCCCAAGCCTGGGAACTGTCCTGCCCTGCAGGAAGAACAACAGAATCCTGTTAGACAAGGCTTAGTACTACCTACACGGACAGAAAAAAAACAAACACATAAAAAAAAAAACTTAACTCTGTATTTTGACAGCTATTTCTTTGCTTCTTGTGGCTGCAACGCTTGCAGGTTGTTTCCTGCAGACTCCAGGAGGCAGAGCTGCTGCTTGAAAGCAGTGCAGGGGTTTAAAACCTCGTCTTTCAGAGCACTGTCTTCTGTGTGTTTCACCTGTTCAAGAGTGCTAAACAAGTTGAAACAGGCATGAAACTGAAAAATTGAACTAGGAACAGTTAAGCTCAAAGGAAATAATTCAAGAATGACCTCTAGTCCCTGACTTAAGCCGAAGCATAAAGTTTTCATGTCTAGAGCAGCTCTCATCCATCTGTGCAAATCTGACAGGGTGATAACAGGCAGCCAAATCAGACAGCTGTCACTCAGCAGCAACACCTCTCCTACATCCCCGTATTGCCTCTCGAACCCAAACCACACTCAGACCTTTTATTTCACCTTCTGTCCACAGCCAGATTAAGATTCGACCCTCCTCACTTAATGCAATTTCCATAAATGTTTCCAGAGGTACACGAATAAAGAACAAAGATATGCAGGTGCTTGCAGCCAGCTTCCTAAAAAATTAAAACCCAAATTTTCGTCTATAAAAGCTATTACCTATTAAAACAAAAGCAAGCAAGCAACCAAAAAAACAGGAAAAGAAACTTCATCAACCCTAGCTTTCCTAAAAACTTGTGGAAATGAAGCAAAAGTCAAGGATGCGTGACATTAACCTGCAAATGAGAGTCAGAGCCCCTGTACTACTAATGTTTTTGAATATTGTGGAAATTATGATAGAAAAATAAGTATTTATTAGATCTAGAGGAGCCCCCTTCCCCTGGCCATCCCGCTGTGCTGAGGAATCTGGCTTTACATTTTTTTTCTGTTTGGAGAGCAGCGTATTTTATATTCTTCACAGTATGCGTTTGACATTCTCCACAGACTGTAAGTTTTCAAATATCCTACAGAAAATACCACTCATGGGGAAGAAGTGCAATGAATCCATGAGATAACTCTTTCACCTAAAATAATTGTTTTTGTGAAATCGGGCAAATCTATCTCCAGCAGGATTCTCTTCAGGAGAATAAGTAACTTGGTGACTTCTCTTTTGGGGCACGAGAAGGTGACATTGTGACATTTCCATAGATCAGCACCACTGAAAGTCCCCTGCCGTTCCTAGGTGGCTCCCTATTGTAAATTAGAGTTTAGAAACAAGGGATTTTCCAAAAAGACATGCCTGACAATAAACTTTTCATCCAAAACCATGATGAAATTTAAAGAGTAAATTCAAAAATAAATTTGAAATAGAACCATAGAAAATCCTGAGTTGGAAGGGACCCACAAGGATCATTGGGTCAACTCCTGGGTCTGCACAGGACCACCCCAAAATCACCCCTACTTGTGCATTGTCCAAATGCTTTTTCTACTCTGGCAGCTCAGTGCCATGACCCTGGGGAGCTAGACACTTTAGGGGGTTACATCTAACATACAGGTGGCACTCGCAAGCACCTGCATTTCTGAGTTTCCACAGCTGCCTAAGCCTTGGTAATCCCTAACACCAAATCTCTGCTGCAAAAGTACAGCTACATGGTTTGGAACACCGCATTCCTTCGGTCCTTCATGCCTTTTACCTGTCTGCATGGTGAATTTGTTTTGCATGGTAACTAATTGCATTGTTCTTCAACCAACCAAAACCATTGGGAAGCCTTCTAAATTCTGCATGTCTTTTCTCCTGAACAAACACACCCTCAAGCTACAGAATAGTTCTGCTGCAGTATTATAACCTGACAAGGAATATGTAATTATGTATCCTATGGGGCAATAAGAAGATGGCATAGCCTCACTCACCAGGTAGGAAGAATATTTTCATCCTTTTGTCCAGTTCATTTTTAAGTCTTCCCTAATATAGGGGCACACAGGTGGCTCAGCTCACAAGACTGCCAACACACTCCACACTCAATATTAGAGAGTGTTTTGTCATCTTTTTTTTTGGAAAAAAACAAAACAACATTTATGTTATTTAATGAATAATATTTTTTTAAATATCTGACCTTTTCCAATAATGCTTGGACAGCCTGAATAACTGGAAGAGTCATTGCTGTTTTTTCAAGACAAAAAGTTACCAAAAGATTCTTTCTTTTGTCTGTCCAGATGGTGGTATTTAAGCAAAGAGTAAAACAATGAATAAAAACCCCTTGGACTAGATGACAAGATCATTGGCTGGAATCTGAATTTCACGACCACTGTTTCATAAGTGAGATGAAAGCCTTCGATTCCAGATTTCAGTTGTGTTAAAATACTCAAGCAATCTTCATTCTACATGTACGGAAAGAATGTAAGAGAGTATTGCCATTACGGTGTCTTCCTTCAGCACACTGCAAAGATGGCTACAAATAAATGCATTTCATCCCAGGAGTTTAGCTGGGAGTACCAGGAAAGGTACATGGATTGGATGCAAACACACAAACGTTTACCTGATCTCCTAATCTGGATTTCTAGTTTGAGTTCCCTGTGTATCTGTGCTTACCCAGCTTCCATTTGGCTTGGTCACATCTGTTAACAAAAACGAAGTTTCACTCCCTCTCACTGTCAGCAAGACAGTGGAATTTGGCTGTTCCAAGTTCAGGTTCTGGCTGGATATTTTGTATGCTTTTTTGGATTTCCTCTATTTGGGATTAAGGGGAAGCCTGACTGCACAGCAACCTACAGCTGAGGGAGTGGCTTTTGGAGGAAGCCTGGAGTTTAGCATTACCCCAAGTCTTCTTCCTGGTTAAGAGTTCAGCCCAGAGCAGGCCATAATTTATATTAAAATATGGTTAGAGAGTAAAATTCTGTCAGTTCTACTCCTGTGTTTTTCAAAGCACTAAACAACCCTGTTTGGAAACTGCTGACCAAGCGTCCCTTGAGAAGTACAGATTTTTCTCAGCTAATGCACAGGCTCACTCACGAGCCCAGAGCTTGCTCAAAAAAGTGGCAGAACTGTGAACCTATGTTCCCTTTACCCTAAACAGTGCTATGCAAAGGAAGAAATGAGAGACACGTGCTAACCGTCTAATAAGTATTGTACGATGATGATAAATATTTGTCATTCATAACTGACATCTGCTCTCTAACCACATGCCATGTAGTAGAATATTGTTGCATATTTCAAGGACTTACGTTCACATTCCTGTGAGCACGGACTCCTGTGGCCACAGCCTGGGGCTACACATAGACCTGAGCGAAGGGATACCACTCTCTGCTCTCTGTGCCACTGCTCAAGGGCTCCAGACACTTGCCCAGTGCCAAAAGCCCCTTCTGAGTTGCACTAATGATGGTAGAGTCCCACACAAAGAAATACAAACACAATTTCAAGTAATTCACATGCGATTGAAAAAAAAAGCCTTTTGTTAGCATAATATCAGAAATGAATCTGATTGTTTTCCTTTTAAAAAAGAAAAACGTTAGATCTCAGGATTTTGATTTGCATATAGGATACCTGTATATTAGTTATTCAGAGCATGCATCCTTTGTAAACGTGCCACGCAAATACACGTTTGGATCGTTATCACAAGAAGGCACTAATGAAAATGACCTCAGTGAAATAGCCAAGTGTAAAAGAGCTTCCATTTCCCACCGAGGATTTCGCAATGAGATTAGGACAATCCTATCGCACTGGCACAGTCACTGAAACAGTCTTATGGAAGATTTTGCTTTCCTCTTGGTAGGAAATGAAATGCTGAGGTCTCGAGAGGTGCCTCTGGCTGCAGTAACTATTCTTAATCCTGACAGCAGCAGTAAGAAATTAGAAGCAGCAACCTTTGTGTTACTCTACTTCACACTTTGATTCACAGCTAACTTCTGAAACAAAACTATGCAAAGGTTTGAGACCAATTTGTAAGAACATTTGAGGCTTTTCTGTCCATAAGATGGTGAGAGGCAGGTTAGGAGCTAACACATGCTTCAGGCTTCTGGACGTGATCTTTGTGGGCAACCGTGACACTGCAAGGGCACGAACAGCCTCACCTTCCTGCAGAACCACCTCTCCTCCTGCCTTGCAACAGGCAAGTCAGGAAGTACTCCTAAAGCTAAGGTATTTAGGTATACAGAACATTATATCCTAATTAACCACACCCCACATCATTCCACTCCCATTGGGTACATGGCAAAGCGAAGAACCAACATAAAGGAAGATTAAGAGAAGTTACTGTGCACAGATTTTGTCTTTCAGTGCCACTAAGCAGCAATCAGCAAAATCCAGATTAGGAGGAAGCATCTCCACCTTTGAGATAGGTCAGAACTGGCAGCAAAAATCACCCTTCCAGAATGAATTAAAATATTGGCACAAAAAAAAACCCTAAAACAACAAACAACAACAAGAAAATTGCTGTGCATATACCACATAAAGACTGGATGACAATGTCAAAAAAACCTATAAAATGCAGCACGGTGACTTCAGCAGGTTAGGAACATCTCCGCCAAGCCACAAGGTAGGCAGTGTAACTTGCTGATTCTGCAACATGATGCAAACTGTAAAGAAAAGAAAAGGTAGTTACAGGAAATCTGTAAATGTCTAAAATGCTGTTTTAGGGTAGAGGAGCTTGGCTGGCCTTGCCTTGCTCCATCCTCCTTGACTACGGGATCCCCCTGAAGGCACAGGCTGGCGTAGCAGGAGGATCTGTCCCGGCGGGTGCCTCTGACAAGCCATGTCCCCTACCATGGGGCTCGGCGACAGGCTTGAGATGTCTTCAGCACTCGAGTGGGAATGCACCAATAATGGAAATACATTTGCTTTTGAAAGTACTATTCCAGGAGGCGAACTGGCTCCAAGAGCAGTCGGAAATGGCAATGTTGTGTCTGAAACTCTTTTTTCCTCCTCCCTCCACATCGTTACAGCTCACCATAGCGCACCTTTTCTGTAGAGCCAATGTCCTGGTGTGCAATAGGGATCCCCACTGCAGAGCCCAGGTTATGTGGCTTGAAACGGGACTGTCACAACAGCGGCAAAGCCCAGCAGTGTCCCTCAAAACGACACCTCTACTCTGAGCACACCAGCACAGAGATTCACCCAGGATTTTCCCTCTTTAAAGTCCCCTTTGTGATTTTCGTAAAAACCTGCCATGGTGCTTTCCCCGAGATTCACATCAGCCCAAAGGAATGCTGTCGACACCTAATCTGATGGCACAGAGAGCCAAAGATTTTACAGTCTGACCGCTTTTCCGAAGCTGCTTGTCACCAAGTGATCACGTTCCCACAGCCAATTGGAAATCCAGTTTCCATCCCTAGAGCAAAAAACTATCAAGTGATAAAAAATAAATAAAAACCAACGCTGCTTCAAGAACATGGTCACAAAGAGACGTGGTGCTACGTGTCAGGAAGATGAACCACAGCCACTCTGTCAGAGTAAAACATTAGCGAAGAGCTCCTGCAGAACAAGCTGTGCATGCAGACACTTGGTTTGAGACCAAAGCGCGCTCCAGTGCTGGAAGAATTACTCTCAAATACTAAAAAACATGAATTGCTCCTTGCTGTGACAAGGGTGGATAATGCACCATCAGCATCCCTTTCTATAATGAAGAGGAAAGGAACAAGGAGAAAAAAAAAAAAAAAAAAAAAAAGAATTTTTAAATTATCATCAAAAAGCTGTAGTCTCCCAAAATAAACTTACTTGAGAAAAGTTGAGTTTTGTACTTCCATGGCAAAAACCCATATAAACATTATTTGGCCTCATCTTGCCAAAAGGTTGTTGACAGAGGATGTAAAGTAGCAGGAAGCAGAGCTTTTTACAGTCCTGCAGGCATCCATTTGTCACTCCGAATCCTGTTCCTGTAGTGGGAAGCGCTCCTCATGAAGGGAGACACCTGCTTCTCCCCGGCACGCAGCTCCCCTGCGGGCCATGAGTAAACCCATACATTTCGGCAATGTTTTTCATCCTCCTGAACCCAGCAGTAATCCAATTTAAGATACAGAGTGGATTTTCCAAGGCAATGAATGATACCTGTTATTAACAGAAGATTTTGGACACATTTCTCTTTACAAAATTAACTAGGGGTTTCTAAGCATCTGGATAATTAGTCACTACGGTCTATTTTGGTGTCCTGCTTTCTCGGTATCGAGATTAAACAAACCAAACTGAAACAGAACTGAGAAACAAGGCAACATGACATACAGCATTAACAAGGTGTCTATACCTGGTACGTTGGTCTTGTTATATGTTGAACCAATGACCTAAAACAGCTGGGAAACTGAAATAATTGCTGGAAAGCTAAACTATGCTGTATATTTTGTACCAGTATAGTCAGTGTACTGGAAAATAAATATATTTTCCAAGTCCAAAAATCCAGGGCTAGAAAAAACATTTATTAAGAGCGCTCTCTACTTACACTTCTAAACCAAGTGGTCCTGTTCAAGTTTGTTTGTGCGTGGTATACTGAACTAGCAGTAATAATCTGCAATCAGCCAGCAGTGTTTTTGCCTTCCCGCTCCCCTTCTAGCCTGCAGGATATTACAGTCTTAAATATTTCTATAAGATGCGTACCAGGAGTATAATATTAGATGCTCTGCACATCAGATAGTGACAAGAAGCTACATCAATATTATGATCACATGAAAGCTGGCCATGCTTCCAGACCCCTGTAAGCGTGATTAGCGAGCCCACAAAATGTACTTGGAAAATAAACCATGGCTTTTAAT
This sequence comes from Aythya ferina, assembly GCF_964211825.1. Classification (NCBI taxonomy): domain Eukaryota; kingdom Metazoa; phylum Chordata; class Aves; order Anseriformes; family Anatidae; genus Aythya; species Aythya ferina. Next base: position 6,398,856 of record NC_140303.1, read on the forward strand.
TTCCACAAATCTAACAGCTCCCACCAGTTGGGAACTAGATTAGGGACTATCGTTCTGTTACGTGTGTACGCAGAGCCCTGCTGCTCTCAGAGTGATGTTAGAGAGCAATTAGGGGCCAACACGGGGCTCCCCAAAGGGCTCTCTATTGTCAAAGGCCACACGTGGTAGCAGAAAGCAGCAGTGGTGACAGCATTGGGATCGAGGCCTTTTGGAGCTCAGTACAAAACCAGCTTTAAAAAATTACCTGAAAACTCAATCAGCAGCCCAGAGCTTTTTAAAAAGGGTCTCCACAAGGGTAAACTTATTTTTTAGAAAATTATTTTTTGTGGATTTTTTTTTTTTTTAATGTGAAATCTGTTTGATGAGTTTATTTAGGTATTATTTTACAGGGCTATGTTCGTTTCAGCAGCACGTAATGGATAATGAAAATCATTCAATATCCCTGCCTTTCCAGCTGCAGCTCGAGCTGAAATATTAAGCTATCATATAACAGTGGCAACTCTCCAGGCAAGGAAAAAAATGTTTTGCACCTGTTTACAAATGTATTTAGTCATTATTCATCATTACCTTGATTCTACATCTGATCAAATACACTCGTGCCAAACTTGCTTTCCATCACGACTGTTTCAGGGCTCTCTTACTACCGAGCTCAATCCTGACTTTCTAAATGGCAGGGAATCCCAAACGCGCTTGCCATTTCATTTGCCTGCTTCAGTCCAACCTGCTGTGACTTAAGGAAATCCCTATATGCATTCATCCAACGTTGCCTTGAAGATCTTCTCTGAAGCTCCCCCCTGCCAGCCTACCTCAGACGTACGTAAAATCCTCCTCTTAGATGTCCCTTTCCAACAGAAACTGCATCACTGGCAATCGGCATTTCCTAATGATCGCACTCCCCAGCTTCAGGAATTGACAAAAGCATCCTTTCAAGTATAAGCAAGAAGGCAAATAACATTTTTATTGAATCATGAAGAATTTACACAAATGCCGAGCAGCCCCACTGCCCGTTTCCAGTGTTATAATAGTTCTAGGAGCTGGAGTCAGGCTGGAGCGATGTTGAAAGAGTTACACAACTTGGGAATTGGACTCAAAAGCCCAAACCAAACACGATGACAATGCTGAGTTATGTCGGAGCCATAATATGATGTAAGGAACTACTGGGAAAATTTTAAACGAATACAGTTCCTTTGCTGCACCTCGTCCAAGATGCTGATGTCACTGCTCGAACCAACAAACACGGGAGGTTATCTGAGGAACAACCAGGACCGTACGGAAAGTGTATGAATTGGACTGGACAGACACCTGGACTGTGCCAGTCATCGTTCACCAGCTACAGTCAATGTGCTCTCCCTTAACTTGTCAGATCGTCTTCTGCTTTTAAGGACTGTGCTCAAACACTGTATTTTCAGAAGGACAGATCTCAAAACCATGTCTTGGCCATACATCTGATTTCCTGGAGTAACAGAGTTCCTTTAGGTTCATCATTTCCCCTCCTTACTGCTTTAAGAAGAGCCCTAACTGCACTTCAGCAGAGGTTTTTCTCTGGTTGTTGTTTTAACCCAGGTTTCAGCAATGTGAATGGAGACTGCTCCAGCTGACCGGGGTGGGGAGGTCAGGATAGGAATCACTGCAATGGCACAGAAAATTCCCTTTGGAGATATGTGCAGATCACAGCACGAGTGAGTAGCCTTGACTCCTCGAGCGATCACCCATACAGATTCTCATCCACGTGACTGAAAGGCATTTGCACCGAATTTCGAGAAAGAAAAGGGCTGCTGTTTGAAGGCTGAGGATAGGATGGACTCCCAGTCCTTTCTATAACTCTGCCTTAACAGGTAAATGAAGTTTATTCATGAATCTCACTCTACACAGCAATACCTGAGACCCACGGGACTGCTGTGGCTCCCAGGGAAGCAGCAGGGACTGCCTGAGCCTTAGAGGAACAGGGCTTTCGTGTGCTCCTTGTTATTTGATAGCTCGTCTTAATATAGTTAGAAGAGTCTGAAGCATATGAGGGTTGCCTTTATCAACACAGGGCTGATAAAGCCTATTTTATGGAGCAGGTGCAAAGACATGGAGGGTATGAAAAAACACCCAACAAATAGGGAATAATGAGAACAATTCAGTTTTCTTTACATTAAACAGTAAAAAGCTTTTCACACAGGGAGTGGAAATTTAACAAGGTTCAGATTATAAAATGGATTTTGAGCGGAATAACAGAAGATAAATGCTGGAAGTCCAGAACTACATTTTACAGAAACTTGCGAATAGACCCAAGTCTTCTTGTATGGGATATGAAAATATCTCCACCAGCTCCTTGCCATATCATCTCTCCTAGCTGAAGCAATAGCCCTGGAGAAGGCAACATTAGCTTAAAATTCCCAGTAGTGGGCAGAGGGTTTCCCAGCACAAGCCCAATGACGTAAGAACAGGCTGAGAGGATGATGACAAACTTTCCCATAAATATTTCCGTCAGGGAAAGAGCAAAAAGAGATGACAGCAGTGCTAAAAATGGCTCTGGTGCCAGCACAGGCAACGAAGACAAGGACAGGACTACTCAGGAGATGATCAGCTCTGAAGGTGACGCAGCCCATAATGTGCTTTCCAGGGGGAAGCATGAAATCCTGAAAAAGCGAGTTGGGAAGACAAGACAACGTGTTGGAAGCTACTTATCTTCAGGTCTCCAGCTACAGAGAAACTGGAAAGAGAAACAGAAAACTGGAGGTCTCAGAGGAGCATGTAGAGGATAAACTTCATTTTACTAATGTACATCTTTAAAATCAAGGGTAAATGTAGATGATTGTGCGGTCAGTTAAGGAAAGAAAAAGGAGAGACTCTCAAGGAGAAAGAATGCTGGGATAACTTTGAGCAAAGGGATGAACCAGTAGGTAAAATCCACTTGACATCACTAAGTGTGTGATGAGATCTGAAGAGCATGGCTTCTCTTAAAGACAAGGCAAACGATCTGGTTTCCACAGAAAGCTACAAAAAGTAAGTTAAATGTGAGAAAATTTTGAGGAAGTCATATATACAGCTCACCACTTTTGTAAACATATAAAAGGAAGAAAATAAAACCCCAGCTCCCTCAGTGCTTCGCAGTGTGCAAAGTTACTGCAAAAGCAGCAGGAGATAACCCTGAGTGAGAACATCTCCAGATGAGCAAGTCTCTCCAGGTGATTTCTAAGTCCGCAAACCCCATCAGAGCAAATCCCAGAAGAAGGTCCACAATAAAACAACTACACATGTCTAGTTTTGCTCCTGGGCATGTGCGACCCATATGGCTGCAGCTGACACCCCTTCACCACTCATACGCTTCACTGGAGGTCACGCATTGACTCTGGGCTGGAAATTGGGGAAAAAAGCCTCCCGAGCTTGGGCTCCGACGTGCACAAGAGCCGACAGGACCGCGTGGGGGACGGGGAGGCTGCAGACCGGCTGCGCACGGCGCCCCGGCTCCTACTTCTGCTGTTGGCCGCTGCTTGCCCTCAGTGGAAAGCTAAAACTGGAGAGTGGGAAGAAACAGGAAGGTTTTGCATTATGCTGTTATTTGCAGTGCCAGCAACAGCCAAAACAGATTAGTCGGTGTCCAAATTCAAGAGCACGTGCTTCAGAGCCAGCTTCCCAGTTGTTCACCATTTATCTACCCCTCATCTCCTCCTGAGATAGCGTTAACTGTTTCTAAGCTTGAGCAAGTCACCCTCAAGTTATTTATCTCAATTTCAGCCAAAGGGAGTATTCCTGGCATGGCTGCTTTCCTCAAGAGTGCAACCAATTTTCAGTGTAAACATCCACCTGTCTCCACAGCCAATTTCACAAAATGGTTGTAAAAAAAATAAAAAAAATAAAAAAAAGGAATTTAGCGCAGTCATTAACGACAGCATCCCACAATGAGGAAGTTTTAGAGTACGAACTGCTGGGGTTTTGTTCCAATGAATGACAATAAGAGTCCACTCCTCCACCTGGAATATACAATCCCCAAAATACGAAGAGGTTGGGGCTCTGAGGAAAAAAAATGTTTTAAAGCTTTTCTCTTTCTTTTCTTTTGTATTTTTTTTTTAATTTCTAAAGAATATTTCTCACATTGACTAGTATTGAAAACTATTTTCGCCCCAAAGCTTAAATCCATTGGACTGAATTTTGCAGACATTTTAGGATATTTCATTAGTAGACTGTCTCTTGAATTACATGGATCGCAGAAGTGGCATTGAGAGGGGAGTGCTGGAGACAAGCAGGAAAGAGGTATAATGATGTAAATAATGGGACCGAGGGGAGAAATGGCAAAAACTTGTTGGGAACAGAAAAAAAGCTGAACTTTTTCTTTCAACTTCAGATCTAAGACTTAAATTGAATTTATAGTTCAACAAAAAGGCATTTCTAATTTAAATTTGCTCATTATAGCAGTGAATGCTGGGGGGAAGGAAGCTGTGGGTAGAGGGGTAGGGAAAAGGAGGTTGTGGGTAAGAAAAAGAAAGAACAAGAGAAGGAGAAAGCCATGCATGGGCAGAAAAGAAAAGCACACTCTCTTTCTGGAGGGAGAGGTTGCAATGGACAAAAGAAACAGCAGAACGAACAACAAAGGAGAGAATTTACTGGAGAAGAAGGAAGTCGTGTAGTTGGAAAAGAAAAAAAAAAGGCATGAACAGCAGTGACTATTTGCTGAGCTTGCTGAGGGAAAAGAAAATCAGAATTAAGAATTCAAATATGGCTAAATCTAATGCATTACTGACACTAATTCCTGACAAAATATATGGTACTTAGACTAAAGGAAAACAGACACTCAAAAAGTTACACCAGTGTCAGGTAGAGAAAGAGGATAGAAACCAAGGAAAGTGAGAAAATCAGACAGGTACACAAAATTATGGGGTATGTACCTCCACCATATCTGGTTATGAATCATCTTCTATTTAAACAAGCCCTTCACTGCCTTATTCCATCAGATTTGTTTTATCAAATAACTTAAGGTAAAGGTTCCTACAGTATTGGAGTGCTCGGATATTTATTTATTTTTTTGACCAGAAGGATCCAGGAATTTGTGTCTCGTCTTGGAAACAGAAGCTAGTAAAAACATAAAAGGATGCTGGGGATGCTGATTTGTCAAAGCTCAGACAAATGAAATACAAGGATGTCAGATGCAGATACGGATGCTCAGAAGACACAGATACCTGTGATGTTTGATGGCAACAGAGTAATCTTATGCCTGTTACAAGATCATCACTAGAAGTAAATCTATTAGGAGATTATCACTATGAGTTAATCTATTTACATCTACTTATACAAACTTATAAAAAATAACAGGTTTCTTTTTGCAATAGAATAACAACTAAGTGTATCTTGAAACTGCTCTGGTAATATTAAATATTTAAATTACCACAAGAGAAATGTTTCACAGCACAGTCATATTTTGTGCAAATATTTACCATTATATATTGCAACTAGAGAAGCAAATTCTCAAAGGTCGCAGTACTAAAACTGCATAAAATTAGAAAACAAACATTGAAATGGCAAACTGCTTCTAAATAAGAACAAACTGATCACAGGCAAGTGAACTAAGCTTCCTCTTTGGCGTTAAAATCTATTAAACCCATACTGAGTGCGTTTACAAAGGTATAACTCTAAACATCTGGTTATGCAGTCAGCACAGGCTGCTTTCTAAGCTACCAGTGGCAGACCACATTGAGCTAAATTCTGTGTCAAATACTGAAGTCAATTTCTTTCCTTTCTTTCATAGCTCAAAGAGAAAGGTATGTTCATATTAGTGTGGTTTTTCACTTAACGCTAGGAAAGCTGTTGCAAGGAAATTTTCTGCTTCAAGCTTGCAGATTCATTGTGTCATAGCAGATTTTTTTTTATTATTGTGATTATTTTACAGAATGAGGTTGTTTTTATTTTTTTCTTCAGTTTGTTGGTTCTGTTTGTTTGCTTGTTTTGCATTTTAAATCTTCCCCAGAAGCACCAGAGATCAAGTGACTGATGCAGGAGCTGAGACTTAGAGGTCCAGACTGACCGAGGAGGTAGGGCTAAGGATGCCCTCAGGAGCTCAATTAGCGGGTCACATTCGCCAGCGTAGAGTCATACATCCATTTTTGTGATCCAGCACTGGCAAGACCTTTCCTGTGCCATGGGAAAAATCACCTGCAAAACCTTCAGCTTTCCCAGCTGCCTGGAGAGCAGCTCACCCGTTCTCAGACCACCTCACGAGATGTCCCTTAACAGGGGAGGACACCACACAAATCACCAGGGATCTTCTTTTTCTACTCAAGAGAAACACCTGGCCTAAACAAGTGTTTAAGCTTGACACTAATACTACGTGCAATGTGATAGCCTAGCATACACAGACCAGGCCTCTTCTGCCTTCTGAACTGATGGTTCAGCTCATTCATGTTGCTGTCTGTACAAAGGCTTCCTCTGCAGCACAGGTAGGCTCGGCAGGAGTCACTCCAGGAGCAAAGGGAAGACAGAAACTAACTTTAAATACGTGCAAAAACGTTCCCTAGCATCGCTATTTGTATTGCAAGTGTGTTAAAGCAAATTCTGTTTAGAGAACACTGAATTTGAAGTCTCTGTATTTAGCAGGTAATGATTACCTTGCTCTTTTGCTAAAAAATGAGCACTAACTCCACATCTGTCTGCTTAGAGGCAATATCGACATTCATAGCAGTCTACTTCCAATTAGTTTGTAATAACATATTTTAAATTAACACTGATTTTACAATAAAGGGCATATCTAGTGTAAGAAGATTGTAAAAAAAAAAAAAAAAAAATTAAAAAATAAGTGCTTGGATGATACTCTGAAGGTTAGAAGAGAATCCCTAAGCAGAAGATGCATTACATGGATGAGCTTCAGTTGAGGCAAAACTCACATTTGCCTTGCTACATAGTCTGTATTCTTCCTATCTTATAACAAAACCTTATGAGAAACCTTCCTATAACCGAGTTTTAGCCCTGTCTACCTAAAAGCCTCTGGCAAGAGGCTGAAGAAGGAACTGGAACAGTTGTTGACCCGCTGTTGGTCACTCTAGGTCTGTTGCACACCGTGTGCGTGCATTCGAGGCTGAGATTAACCTAGCACACTTTAAAACGCAGGTAATTTAAAGTAAAAATAAGCCTCATAAATGATAGTCCATCCAAGGGGATCTTCACATGGTCGCTCCACCCGTCACCCGCCGCGAGTCCCTCCGGGATGAGCCGCAACAACTGCAGCGCGGCGCATGGCAGCGGGGAGGAAGTGAGGAATACCAGCACGGCGAATCGCAATTGCAGGGGGAATTTAGGTAGGAAGAATGTAATTACCCACTTTGGAGCCTGGCCAGACCACGGGGGTTAACATCTTATAAAGAGCCCTATGAGAATTTTAACAGCCCCTCACGGTCAGGACCGCCGATTTATATTCGCTTTCAGGAGCGAGGTAACAGCGCTGCTCAGCCGCTTTCTGCAGGAAGCGGGGAGGAATTAACTTCTGCTCGTTCCCTGCACTTCCCACCTACCTACCAAGCAGATTCATACTGCTTAGCCTGCAATAGCTGATGAGAATGCAGCAGAAGGCAGCGTGAGTGAAAGCTGCAATGAATCGGCGCAGCTCTTACTGAGCCTTCAAAAGCTCTACGGGAAGAAAGTGCTTCCTGCCCCACTAAGCCCTCAGTCCTTGTAATGAAAGCTTTCGAGATCATCTCAGCAGGTGTAACCATAAATATTTGTGAAGATGCACAGGGAGGAAGAGGCACACTGTTAACATCAGAAAGAGCTGCTCTCTCTCCAAGAGCAACCACTTGGAAGGAGCAGGAACCTAAAGCACGTGCACACATCAGTTCCCTTCATATACGAAGCAAGGGATCATCACAGATTAAAATGTAAACATAGAGCTCGTGTTAGCAAATAAGCAGGTCTGTGCAGTTTGATCCTGTTTGCTCAAGTAAGCCTGAAAGTTAAAAGCAACAATGAAAGTAGGAAAGATGAGCAGGTAGGAAGAAATAAAAGCATGCAGCTGGTCTTTTTTTTTTTTTTTCTCTCCCCACTGTCACCTTTAAGCAATAAAAAAAAATGCAGACTTGCTTCCAAGTTTCCCTCCTCCAAAATAAAATACCAAGTGAGGCCATAACGGAGCACGGCTTTTCACTCCCATTGAGCTGAAAGCATTTGGAGCAAATTCCAAGAGACTGCCAAATACTCTTTGAAATTGTTTACATTATGTATCCATACCCCACAGAAGTATCTGATTTCTTCAACTAGGTTACACACAATTTAGAGGTATTTAACTTCTTTACCATAGACTAAATGTAATGCATTGTGGATATTTTTATGCTGTTGCTTTGAAACTGCTGAATGTCTGCAGGGGTGCATTTTATTTGCCTTCAGCTAATTTGTTGTGTTTGCATCAGACATAAATAATAAAAAATATCACGGCATCATTCTAGGTGATTTTCTCTTAGAAACCCTTGTGTCCTCTTATCATCAGGATTACTTATTATCATGGAAGACACCGGAGAAAGAAGAAACAAGAAGAGGCTTCAAATCAAGCCAAGTGGAGCATTTGGAGCTGTAAATATCCCTCGGTGATAGCAGAGCTGCTGGATATCACACAGACAACGCTACTGCTGCAGGAGCTTTGTGATTTATGCCAATGAGAAAAGCCACCTTGACGAGCAGAAAACAAAGGACAGACCAGCTCAGTGTTGCTGCAGATTTTGAACATTAGGTTTAAGTTTCACAGGAAATACCGAAGACCAGTGGTTACAGGAATCTCGCAGTGCTGAACATAGCTGGGAGGCTTCACTGGAGAGACGTCAGTCAGAGGCACAAATCACTTACGAGTGATTTGTACCACACAGTTGTAGCCCAGGTCTCACCAGCTCTCCTCTGTCCCCTGTTGAAGATGGGACAGTTTCTGCTTTTTCAGAGGGTTCACAGAGCAGTGCCTGAATTCCAAGGGCACCCTTGAATAGGCACATAACAATTCAGCCTCTCCCGTAAGACCAGCTTGCAAGGGTACTCTGTAGCACAGCAGCTATCAGAGCTGCCTTTATGTTTAAACAGGTCTTGGCACTGGATTGCAATGACCCTCTCCTCCTCCCTAAACAGTTCTCATACAATTTTCAAGAGCTAAACAAGTGTTTAGGAGTTCATTTCTTCACTGACTTTCAGAATTAATTGAGCTCTTCTCGGTCCCCAAGAACCGACGAGTTCTCATTCCCTACTGATTCAAAGTCGTAAGGAACCTATGAGCTCTGGTTTAGAACCTGTGGCCTCTCCACATTCCGAGATAACCAAAACCGATGGTGTAAGATCTCTGAAAGGCCACAGAGACCAAAGGTTTTAATCAACACTTAAATGTTTTAAAATTACTCGGAGTGAAACGAATGTACAGAACAAACTAGTGCTCACCCGCAGTAATGAGCACACTTGCACTTGACTGATTATCGTGTCTTGAAAGGATTTGCTTGGCACTATCAGAAAGGTCTCCAACGCTGATGCTCATCTTTCATTTCACCTCGACTATGGAAAACTGGATAGGTCATAAGCCCAAAAAAATGAACGGAAGATTCATTGCTGACCCAAGAGTCAGTCTGGAATGCTGGAGACCGGCTACGCTCAGCATTACTTCTGGTTAAAGTGCTGTCAAGGTCTTTATGCTTTTGGCCTAAGCTGCATTTCCTTTTGATCCATACAAAGCATATTTTGTACATGTGAGCTCACACTTCATGAGCTTGTGCCTTGTTACAGAGCTGCCCTGCTGGAAGCTCTGAGTTCATTCTGCTCCAGAAACTGGCCTGAGTAGGTTACTTCCAGAGGTTAGCCTGTCCTTTAGACCGTATAAAGAATGGGTCTCAAGTTATAATAAATATGGACAGTACCTGAGTTTATGTGGAGATCATGTAACTTGCTGGCAAATACAAGCCAGCAGTACAGACTTGAGAAGTGGATATATTCCTATATTAAAAAAAATAAAATAAAAATATCAGCAAATGACCATGTCCATAAATTGATCTCATGCTTCAACTTTTTACTTTACTAAGCACTTCAACTTAACTAAGTCCTTTCCTTGTGATTACAACATATAGCTCTTAACCTATATTCATGCCTCACCTTGAGCACAGAAAATGCTACGCATGTAAATGAAGTGCTACAGGTATACAAAATGCTACTGAAGGACAGAAAATTAAAGAAAAAAAAACCCTATTCAGATAGCTCTGAATTGGATTTAGGACAACTTCCACTTAGGCTTCCAAGCAGAAGTCAGCAATGAAGTGTTCCTATAAAAATGAATGATGATAAACACGTAAACAAAGCATGTGATCAGAAAATGTTGGTACTGTCTAGCTGAAGAGCCTTAGGCTGCAGAGATATCTGTGCTGCTGAAACATAAGCAATGTCTTTTTCAAACAACAACAAAAGCACTTGTGTAATTTGCAGGGTCAGCACTGATAATTTAAAGCAAGACCATGGCACATTGAGGACCTTATCTGCATTTCTCTAAATACACGCTACCACAGAGATGCTGCACACTATGGCATATAGAAACAATAATTAAAGAATGCGAACAACTCCGTTTAGTTATTTGCTATGACACCTTAAAAAAAAAATAAATAACAGCAGCCTTTAGGTTTAATGCAAGGTGGTGAAGAACAAGGAATGCATTTTGCCCCATTGGTTAGAGAGAACAAAAGTGGCCATGTATCGTAACACCTGGGAAAAGTCAGGGCATGCACAGCTGGCTGCGAGCTGGTCACACATTCCTGAGGTTACAATTACAGGCAGTGTTCTCAAACCAGCCCCACTGACAAGCAGTTGCAGATGGCCACAACGCTTATGTATGGAAATAGCTTTACTCAGCAAAATCTTAGAAAAATAACGTATCAATAGAAACACTTGTATATGTAGATGTAGCATTTTCTCAGTGATGTTTTCCTCAGCTAGCCCACAGGTCATGTAATATAAACTGAAAACAGGAAATCTTTTGTGTTGCACATCCTATATATCATTCGGTACCAGAGTATCATTTTCTCCCGCGAGTAGACTTCCAGTGCAGTTAAGGCAGGGAAACACTATCGGCGTGGTAGGTTCTGTTCCCAGATCTGCCAGCAGCCAGCTACGTGGCCAGGCCTCTTCTTAACACGCCAGCTTAATGACGGGGCAAAAGGGCGTGATACCGCTCCCCTTTCTGCACACAACTTCGTGTCTCAGTCATTTGGACGAGCAGCACTGAGTACCCTGAAGTGTTCTTTTATAATCTCCGTAAGTAACATGAGAAAAAAAAGCCTACTTACGCTTTCCCTCATCAGTAAAGCCATTTAAAACAACACTACACAGAAAAAGGTCTCCAGCATGTACTGAAATGATCAAAACTCAAGCATGGTAAAACCTGAAAGATGTCCTGCTTAGATATGATAATATAAAGAGAATGTTTTCCCTATTTACAAAACGATCCTTGCAGGATGCTTCTTTAGTAAGGTGAGCAGGGGATCACACGACCAGGTGACATTTTTATCTGATGCTGAAGTACGGACATTTTTTTATAGAAGAAAGGACAACAGCTGGTATTCTGTTAAAATACAGGAGGGAAAAAGATATTTAAGAGCAACACATACTTTGAATTCTAGGTCTTCAAACTCCCCAGTGTTTGACAAAATCTATAGCAGAAGCAATCTAGGAGAAATTATTGAACTTCTCACCACTGGGGCCAGAGCCAGCAATCGTGGCAGAAACATCAACTGAAATTTCAACTAGGACACTGCTGTCTATTTGTGCCGCTTAATAAATCTAATTTTCATGACAAAAGAATGGCCATCTTTTCCAGAATAGAATATACAAAAATTGCATCATCTAAATGCAATTATAAATATTTTAATTGCAGAATTTTCTCTCTAAAACCACAGAAAAACAAACGTACAGGACCATTGCTCATATCTGCTGTCCCTGAGCAAGAGCCCTGTTGCTGTGATTAGTACAGCCTAACAGATGAACATCTTCATGCACATGACCAACAAGGCCAAAAGGTCACTATGGTTTTAATTTCCTATAAAACTCATATCTTAACTAGACTTCGCATACATTTTTCAGATAGTACACATACCTTGAAGTCAGCAAATAACAAAGTTAGATTAAAAATCACTCGGTGTAAACTCTTATTCATAATTTTGATCCCAAACAGCCCCAAGTAGAGCAAACTTCTCCAGAACTTCCAGCTTTTGGGCCCTACATAGGGCTCCTTGGTACAGAGACAGCCTCTGTGAAGGAGAGATTTCACCAGGGTAAAGAGTGCAGGGCTGACCCTTTGTACAGCTGTAATCATACAATTCCCCCCTTACTACTGTGTTTCACACCAAGCTTATTATCCTTTCATTTACAAACCTTTTTAATAATTAGTTTAAATTTGACTCCCAGGTTTGGAGGTTAATAATAGCGAGCTAGTCAAAGTCTCCTGAGTTTGTTGTGAGATAAATTTGAACTTGTATATCCCCTTCTGTATATAGAGATTTTCAAAGATAATTTTATTCAGCTTGTAACTACCAGCACAAATGCTGATTCTAAATATATCTGCTGAACTCCAAATGACTTCTGTTTATAGAAATAGGACATAACAAGCTATTAAATCTTCCTTACAACAAATTGTCCTATGCCAAAATACTTGCTCCAGATTTTTGAGCTACGGTTTAAAGACTTGGACTGACAACCAGAAGAAAAGTTGTAAGATAGCTATTATTGCAGTGTATTTCATCACTGAAGTCCTTCTTTAGAACATTAGAATAATTTGATTTTAGTTTTAATTCTGCATTTTCACAGGTTTAAAAATATACATATTTTTAAATGGTGCTTGGAACCTCCATTAAATGATTTAAGAATTCAGCATGACACATTTTTTCTATATAGCATCCAAGTAAATGCAGAAGAAACAGAACGCAATAGCAACAACAACAACAAAAATCCTGCATACTTTTGGTGACTCTTAGTACTAAACAGAAGTTACAGATTCCTAAGGACTCCACCACTTACTTTTTTTTCCCTCTCTCCTGCTACAGCTCCAACCAGCTCAACAAAGATGGAGCTGTTTCTTCAGTTTCCAAAACCTAGAAGTGGTTAGTAACTATTAACAGGTTCTTATTCTAAATTACACACACCTGAACTGTCAGGGAACAACAGAAATTTTGATTAAGTAAGAGTCAAACTCTGTCTGGTTGAAGTGAAGAGGAACAGAAATAACACAGCATGTTGCTTTGAAATAATCTATTTATCACTAGGCATTTGGGCCAGAAGTTTGACAAGAATCATACTTAGATCTACTCCTCACAGCTGAAACCATTTGTCTTTCAACAACTACTTTGTATGAAATAAACTTTTTTTTTTTCCTGAAAGGATTTTCTTTTGATTTCTCCTGAAGTGAGAAGACAGGGCTTTTTTTTTTTTTTTTTTTTTTTTTTTTTTTTTAAAAAAAAAAAAGAAAAAAAAAAGAAAAAAAAGGAAAAAAAAGAAAAAAACTACTTAATGAATACAAGAGAGTTCCTCATTCCCCCTTCTTTTCAATTTAAGACAATAAATTGACAATAAATTCTCTTCTCTTTTGCAAGGAATGGTCCCTCTCATTCATATAGTGGAAACAGTACCATGCTAACGAGAACAAGCAAAGACACAACCTCTTTATTATTTTATATCCACTTATATAATTATACCTGACTCAGCATCCTTAAAATCCTCCAGAAATAAGGTAAAACCTTAATTTTCTTACCACAAAACAAATGCTCCTATACAAAGACTTTTTACAGAGGTCAAAATGGTCAGTCCTTGTGAATATTCTAATTTAAACAGGCATTTTAAGTGTTGAAGCACAAAATATCGGTGATGTAAAATATCTAAAAAATGTAATGATCCAATTAATGCTGAGTTACTCCATGCATGAATGAACAATTTGACCTGGGCTTGAATACAGTATTTTAATAATGCAGCTGCCATATTCATTGGTCTCTACATTTCCTGAAAACTAATCTGCCAAATAAGTTATACAGTATTAATCTTCTGTGCTTCCGTTCTTGGAGTGCTGAGTTAGTAATGCTCCACAATTGCACGTCATGTCACTGAAATGCTACATTAAAAAAAAAAAAAAAACCTTTGCACATATTATAACTCTAACACATTTTAGGTTGAGGAACTACAACTACCACATTTGAAGATCTGAGTGTGAAGTACTGGCTTCCAGGTAACTTCAGGTCAATTTAGGCATTAATTTTTAAAATACCTTTATTCATTCATTCATTTATTTTTCCTCCAAGAGGCTGTCAGAACCATAGCTGTCTGTCAGAACCATAGCTGTTCTGTACTTCAAACCCTTAGTAATGTGATGACTATCATAAGGTGTACAGAAAATAAATGAACTAGGGTTAAAGCTATTTCCATATAAAACAAAAATTTCCATGTGCTACGCAAGAGCCTCGCTTTTACCACCTTATTGGTACTATTCCAACCTGCAGTCACGTGAAGTGTTGAATCTAACAGAGCATGCTCTGACAAAGCTGTGCCTGTAATACCAAGCAAGGACTTTTAGAGTTCAGATGAAAGCTGTGCTAGCCTGAGCCCTCAAGAGCAATTGTTTTCTTCTCCTATAAATATAGCTTGCTTCATTTCATGAAGAAATTACAAAGACAGAAATAACCCTTGAGCAAAACCAAATTCAGTATTGCTTTGGCAGAGTAATTCAACCCAGTGGAATCATCAGGAAAATTACTGATGTGCAAAAGGACTCACAATTGATTGACAAAGGACTACAATAACATTGGACAAACATTTACAATTTCAGATACATAAATGACTAAAAAAATAACTAAGAATTCTCTAAGTGCAGATGACAACAGCATTACGGTTAATATCTAATCACCAGATTGTGAGAATGTTCAGTAGTGGGGGACAGGATTAACATATTGCTTTAAAACATTCCATTACTTTCTGCATCTGTTTACTGATAATAAAAGAAACAGCTGTTCTAAATGTAACATTAACAGGTGTAAACCATTCATTTGAGATTTTAAAACAATAATTCTCATCCATTTCCTCTTTAGCTATTTTGAAATGTCATTATGAACACCCCTCCTATTAGCTTACACAATTAACTTGTAATTGTTTAACCTCTTCTCATGTCCGCCAAACATATACATGTGGAGTTAGCTTCCTTCTCATTTTGTGCAAAAGGCTCTGTTCTTATGCAGCGCACATCCTGAACTAATTCACCAGATGTGTTCCATAAAATGTTTGGTCACACTATTCAGCAGCTTTCCTTTAACAACTGTTCTATATCAAATTTACTGTAAAAAAGCATCATAATTATGAAGTAACACTGTATCAAATTCACAGACCTAATATCTCGCTATGTGTAGTTAAACTATGAATGATAATTGAGCTTGAAATTGTATATTTACTTTAAATAAGTCCTCCAAATCATCTGCAACAATGTGTGCTTAATTCGAAACCATTAACAAAAGATTTAACATTTCCACGTTTATACTCTCCATAATTTTAGATATGATACTCCACAGTTGAGAGAGAGAGAGAAAATAAAAGCCAATTCTGGTAGGTTTCCAGTTGAAAAATGTACCTTACGTTTCTTATAATGGTTAACCCAACCTGCTAAATGCTGGGCATAAAAGGAAAAAAATAAATTATATATATATAAGAAATCAAGAATCCTTCAATATTGCCATTGCAGCCAGAAAAAATAATTCAGAGATACAGGTTTGTTTAAGAAACACATGCACACAAAACTTTACAAAACCAAACCCAGACTTATTTATGAAAGACGAAAGCTATGAAGACCAAATGTTACAACACTTTCCCAAAAAAGTAAACAAATGAAAATATATTAAAAAAAATAAAATAAAAAAAAAATCTGCTCTTTAATGTTTACTTTCATGAAAGTAATACCAATATGCAAGTAAAAAAGAAATGGAATTAAACCACTCGCATAAGTTGTGACTGCGGAATTATCAGTTTTGTAACTGAGATGTTGCTTGAAGGTGTTGATTCTATCGCGAAATATTTTAAATATTCCATGTTAAAATACAGAAATATAGACGAGGAGCCCAGTTTAACAACATACATCATAGATTTTACTGCTGCCAATGACTTGCTAAGCGTTCCTGAAATAAGTTAAACATTCCTCTGTTTTTGCTATTATTCTCTGAACTGCTACTATTCATACTGAAGGAAGAAAGAAATCCATGGAAATACTCCAAATCCCTTCACACACGCTTCTTTACCAAGGGGAAACGGAAACTTCACTATTAGGATTCTTAATACATTTAGAAAAGAAACATATAAAAGATGTTACCTTCATTGCATGCTTATGTATATATGCAGGGAAAATCATTCTTTCTTCAATGAGATTTTCCTGTATTAAAAAAGAAAATTGATTTTCAATGGCTTCATATTTAAAGAATATGCAACTTTTCACAATTTGGAGAAGGTGAGACGCTCAAGCTGTAAATGCACCACCACTGCTGGTCAAAGCACACAATCACATAGAAAAAAAAAAAAAAGGCGAATCTACACACAAAAAGAAGTTTTTGTTTGTTTGTTTTAAACTACTATTACTAGAGCATATTTTAGCCTGAAAAGCCCTAAATTATCACACAGGGACCACTGCTACCTGCACTAAGCTTATTTTGGGAAGGGGAGAAACAACGCACCATGAGAAGTTTCACAAGCAGTAACACTTCGGCATGCTGGTGGCTGGAAGGAAGGCACAATGCTCACTCATAGTAAGCCTCAGGCCTGCCAGCTGATCGTTTTAATTATCAAATTTGCACAAGAAACAAAATACCAGCAGAGGGCAGCGCAAATACTTCAAGTCCAGCAAGATGCCCAGAGCTGGTCATCTGCCCACTCCACGCCATCACCTCACAGGCCTGCCTCTGGCCTTTCCTCTACAGGAAGAGGCCAAGTACAACAATAACGATGTCTATTTGTTGTTTCACATAAAAAAGATGAAGAGTTTTTGTTTATTTCAAAGAGCAAATGCCACATACATGTAGGTGGAAGACATGTAGCCCGCACACACTCTGAGGAGAGCCTGGTGGGATTTGTTACTTCATGAAAGGTCTGAGTGACACCAGGCATGGATGTAATGACAATATGTTGCTGGGCCTTTCTTTGTGGGAGCCATTACACCAAGCACACCATTTTGGCTTCTTTTAAACCACCAAAAGCCATCTAAATCCACTCCCATCAGCAAGTTCAGTGCCAGAACAAATCAGCTTTAACTCATGTGCCCATAACCACAAGCACTAAGGAGAGGAGGTGCCCAGACTTGCTCCCCAAAGCCATCCTGCCAGCACCCAGCCTCAGCACAGCCCTCAGAAAACAAACCGTACACTCTCCTACCTAAGGGAAATGAGAAGGGGCAGCCTCTGTGGCAGCGGACTGCCAACCTGGCCTGAAAGGCAAGAGGGAAGCCCCAGGGCCTAAGGGCTTGGCCTACTGCACCTGCCCTGACAGAAGTCCCTGGTGCTAATTTGCTGCCATGGCAACTGAGAGCAACTTGGCACCTGTGTGAAATATCATAAATCCTAATTTACCATTCCCCCCTTCCCCCCTTTTTTTAAACTCAGCCTAGGGGATGGATAATGATTGAATACTTTTTCCTCTGAAACTACTTTTTCCTCTGAAACTTGTCTCATCAAAGATACTAGTAGCTGGTCCAAAGTAAACAGTTTATTTTTTGGTAAATAAATATTAATCTCATTAACTGCGATATATATTACATCAATTATCCTTCCCAACTGACTAAAGTTGGTATACATATTAAGGTCTACCAGACTTCATTTGGTGATCCATTCTCCCAGTTCTCTTCAGCATTTCTGTTAGGGATACTCTATGAACTCTTAACAGCTTATATCCAAACAGAAACTTAAATAAACAAAGTATAACCTTCCGTATCCACTGACACCCTGGGATCCTGTTTCCCCCTAGAGCCAAGTGTCACATCTCCTTCCTGTGTCTCCATGCACCTACTCTCTAAAAATCTGCACTGACTGACATTTACAGCCAACATGTGCCCAACTATCCAGCCACGATCTCATCCTGTGCTTCTCTCACGGGCACAAAATCCCTCCATAAATTCATCCCAACACATCAAAATCTGTTGAAACCTTTAGCAGCCGGGAAGCATACTGCCTGGACCCAAAAGAACTGCTCAGTCACCCATGTGGTGGCACCAGGCATCAAATGGCCTTTCAGTTCGACAGCACATCAACCCCCAAAGTATCTGCAGGCCTTCAGAGGTACTCCTTCACGGCTATGTTTTAAGACTAGATCAAGTATTACAGTAGATATTAAACTTCCTCTTCTTTCAGAAAAACCACTCCTTCCCCACTTACACTTAACTATTATATTATAACTATTATCACACAGGATTCACTTGAAGGCTCTCAAAGCCTAATATTTCACCTGTTCTCAGTCTGACCTGGCACATGCACGAGAGGTAGGAAACAGCAACAGTGAAAGTTGCATTTTCTTGTGCTCCTGCTCCTACCAAGACAGCAACAGGGAGGGAGTACCTTGTTTACTACTACACCTTACCTTAGATCAGGCCTTTGCACTGTTCTTCCTTCTGCATTTAGTGCCCTATATTTTCTTCTACGTGCCTCACAAGCAGAAGTCAGCATGTGTTTTGAATGGAGCAGAAGTCTCAGCAGCAGGTGGCTGGGTCATCTGCATGCATAATAGAGCAAATGCTGGATTCAGCCTGCCTTTTGCCTGCATGGAGGTACAAGGTGTATGATGTCATGTACTGCTCTTAGGCAATTTATTAACTTCATTTACTAGTTCAACGTTGGTTGAAACGCAGCAATAAACCAGTAACTTGCATTTTTATTGTGTGCATTTGCTTATCTGGTCTGATATTCTCATCCACAAACTAGCTTACACTTAGGCCTTTTAGCAACCTTCTAACCACTTATCTAGCAGTCACAGCAATACCAAAAAGGTAGGTCTAACTCTTAGTTTCCTAATGCCACAATTTGCTATGACAGAAAAACTGGGTATAGACATATTTTCAGGTGTAGACATATTTTCAAGACCTTTCTTGAAACTTTTAAAGCATACTAATTCAGCGACAGTGCAGCTGCTATGCACAGAAAGCATAATCTACTAAGTTTATGGAAGTAGCCTACTACTCAAAATACAGGAGAAAACACTAGGTTACGGAAGGAAGAGGATGAACAAGTTTACCGTAATCAGCAGCTCTTCATATAGTAGACTTCTCTCTAGTTATGCCACATTCTCCTTAAGTGAGGACTGTTTGTGCTTCTCACTCCCCGTTTATGTACAGCACTCTACCAACACATATTGACACCTGCTTTCAGTGCCAGCCTTTCCAACCTGTAGTTGTGACTCTTATCCTTTTGTCTTTTAAATCATTTGCCAGTTTTTGATGACCTAAAGCTGTAAGTGTGGTGTACTTCTAAGATTCACACCTTTGTAAACTAAGGTTAGAAATATTCTGAGTTATTTGCATAATTAGAGAAAAGCCTTTCGAAGACTAAGACTTCAATACCCATTTACACAATCTTGCTATTTTCAAACAGAAATAACACTATGAATTTGTGGCAACAATACCTGTACAGGGAAATGCCAAGTTTAAATACCTACAGCTACCTCGCTTCCTTGAACAATTATCATCTCCTGTCACAGTGCAGTAAGTTTTGCCGGGTTCCAATGAAAGCAGTTTCTAACCACTTCATATCTAAAGCATTTTGATATACTGTTATTTTCTAAACATGCAGCAATAAGGACAGAATCAAACCAGTTGAGAATATTGCTTTAATAAATTCTTACCAAAAAAAAAAAAAAGTTTGTTTCTCTACAGTATTAATTTATTTCCATTTGTCAAGTAGTATTTGAATCTAAATCAAAAAACTCCAGAAAGTGAACTTACAATAATAAAAAGTCATTATACAAAAGCTTTACACAAAACATTCTGAAGTTACAGAGTAACGATCAAAATTAAGTAAGAGAGAAATGATCCCAAACAAAATGTTCCATTTACTGAATAAATTCCTTGGAGTTGTGCTTGTTAACTTCTGGAATATCTGTTAAGTGATGAAAAAAAGGACGACCATGAACACAGCCTTTATTTTCCCTTCCAAGCTGTTGCTTCATCCTGTAAACTGTGTTTTGTACATCTTCTTTTGACAAATGTAAGGGCAGCTGCCGAGCTAAACGCACTGCTTCTCCCTGTGGAAAGGAAAACAAAACCAAAAACCCAATAGTATTAAAGTGCCGCTTTGTAACATATTAACCTGAGGCTACCAGAAAGCAGGAATTAAGCACTCACTGTTGAAAGGTCACTTTTCTCTTTTCTGCTGATATATTCTGAACATTCTGAATCCCAGAAACTCAAATGGAACTCTAAACATATCTTACTGGTCATTTCATGCACTTCTACAAGAGTCACACATAGTCAGTCTCCTGGTCCTGTCTGTACTCTTTTCTTTCTTTTAGGGTCCACTTTTGCAAGATGCTCAGTGTTTCTGAACATGAGATTTTCTGTTGGCAACAGTATCAACTGAAGACATTTATCAGTTCACAAGACACACTGTACACCACAAGATAACGAACTAGCATAAATTAAACAGCTAAACAGTTTTAAAAATAATACAGTGAAATTTTAAATCAATGCTGTATTAACTATAACCTACTTTATTCAGTTATCTCACAGTACTAGAAAGCAGAAGTGACTAGTTACTAAACACAACTACCGAAGCACCCACCCGCAAAGAATCCGACAACTTCCAAATGATTTTTTCAGACAATTTTTGCTTTTGGGTCTACCAGAAGATGGTAAAAGATGAGGAAATGCTGACTGCTCAAACATGAAACTCATGATAGAAGTTGCAATTCTGAACATGACAGCAAACAGCATTTCCAGTGTTTAGCCCACCAGAATGGCAAAAAACACCCAGTGTTTATCTTTAAAATCATTTTTTCATGATTGCAAGCCACATACTTCCTAGTAAACATGCATTTTCCAGCTACTTTTATTGCTGTATGCGCTTCCTCTTTCTAAATGCTCCTCACAGGATTGAAAATTGTTTTTAATAAAGCTTCCTTTGATAATCTCTTAATATTTATCTTTATTATTTATATATATACACACACCTTTATGCACACACCTCTCTTCAAAACACGAGCCTTCCTACAAACCAACTCCATCCCAGTCCATCTGACTAATGAGTATTTGTAAGTAGAGAAAATAAAGCTTCCACCTCCAAACCAAGTTACATTCCTGCCTCAGGGCTTAACTCACCCCTTCTTCAAGGGTGCATGAGAATGGTTCTGTGGTACACAACAGAATCACACTTGCTTCAAAGGCAGCTGTAAATTTGCTGCCTCAAAAAGACAGGAAAAGATCTGTACAAGTAATATTTAAAAAGTCAAGTGTATATTCTTTGTAAGTGCCCAAGTCCCACTCAGTAGCCTGATTCAGGAAAGCGTGTTGGCAATTACTTAAACCAAGAAAAAACTGAGCACGTACTTTGGTATTCTTTCTTCACAGATTGCTAGGAAATGGAATTAAGGATAGCATTAGTGAAACATCTAGAATTAAGATAAAAAAAAAATGATCGAAACCTACTCTTGTTAGTTACTCCAGCTTTCACTAGTACCGTATGTATTAATTGTATGTGAAAATTCATGCCCATTATTGTCTCTGGACAGACAAATTCATCTATTTGCATATCAAATATTGACAAAGGGCATTCCAGTTCCAACTGTTGCATAGTAACTTCTGAAAACAGATTAAAGATTCTTTTACTCAAGTACCATACCTCTAGCTGCCTATGAGAAATGCTGGCTGCTGGTGGAGAACACGTGGTTTCCTCTGCCAGCACACAGCAGAACTTACTAGTGCACTGAATGCAGTGGTCTTCTAGGACTGTCAGTTGTCAGCATGTGCTTCCTTTAACTGCAGAAGTTACTGATGTTACCTAAATACAAGCATTTGCAGAAGCATATGGATTTCACTGCTTGTGAGACTTCATTTTTTTTACTTCCATGTCTTAATTCCAGTGACAGCTTGCTTTCTGGCAAGGAAGTCTCCCTTTGTCTCTATCCTCTCTTTGACTGAATCATAGGAATTTTTGAGTGGAAATGGTGTACTTTCTGCTTTTCAGGACGTGTATCTCATTGAGTTTTACATGACAGTTAAGCTTTAGATAACACTTTTCATAAACTACTATATTAAATCATTTTATCATTTCTTCACAGATGCATTTACAAAGGAGTAAAAGCTTGAAGACTTCTGGGCTCAACTGCTTGTAGAATTTGTAAACAATTTTATGACAGTTCTGTATTCTAACATGGAGCTTTCTAGTCTGAAAATTGCTTAAGTAGAAAAATTTTGTGAACCTAAGTATGTATTGGATCACATTGCACTGTTTTGCAGTATGTCTGACGGAAGTATTTAGGTAAGCAATGCAGAACTCATACACCTCAAAGAAGATCTGGTGTTCTCCTTTTCAGAAGTAACTTCTGTATGGAACAGAACTACATTACTTAAAAACTGAAGAAAGATTTGTCAAGCTGTTTAAAGACTTAATGTAAGCTTAGCTGGTCAGCACTTACTAGCAAATTGTTACATCTTACCTCCAAGTAATTTATCACTTTGAGAGGCCTACATTCATGTACTTCCTTTGCATTCCTATTAACTACTGCATTCAGAATTTCTTTCAAATCAGAAAGACCATAGTATGGCAGACAATTAGCCATTCCTTCTATTTCCATATGACTTTCTGTAGGTGAAGCACCTGAAAATATGAAAACAAAACAGTAATTTATACACATATACACTTTGATTTCTATTCTGGAGCAATTCATAGAAAATTAAACAGATGTAAAATTGCTTAATAAATTAATATAATGAATTCAGTACAACCAGGAAACCTTTTTGTCATCCTTCTCTGGAGTGAAGAGCATTTTTTTTGTCCCAGGTTTTACAGTCGCGATGCGTGCATATTGACATCACAAACACTTCTGTGTATTTTAATTCAAATCCTGGCTGGCACTGTTTAAATGCTTAAAGCATTTTGCAACATTCCCAGTC
The DNA here is from genome assembly GCF_964211825.1 of Aythya ferina. NCBI lineage: Eukaryota > Metazoa > Chordata > Aves > Anseriformes > Anatidae > Aythya > Aythya ferina. Next base: position 6,421,933 of record NC_140303.1, read on the forward strand.
TTGAGCATAGCTTTAATTAAAGTTTATTTAAAATTTCTACTGCTTTTATTAAAACATACATGAAATTGAATTAGAAGCTTGTAATAAATTCCAATTGAGTTTGAAAAAAAATAAAACAGTGTTAGCACTACTTCCTATGGAATTGGTTTAGACATCTGTACAGTTCAAATGCTAACAGAAGGAAGCTCTTAGGCACCCAGCTCATGTATAAGAGACCTTCAGTGCTCATTCATAGTGTGCACAGAAATCTCAACCCAACTGGCATGGATCTCCTCCCTTTTCCTCTGCCACAAACTTGAGAAATAAGAACTTCACAGGAAAAGCGTGGCAAAGTACAATTCCTAATGAAAACAAATCCACTCTTATGTAATGTCTCAAGGTGGGCTAAATTACATTCAGCCTGGATCATGAGTGGTTTTTTGCAAAGTCAAAAAAGCAGGAGACAAATAGATTAGTATAACCAGGATTAAACAAAAAAACTAAAACTGTGGTAAGGGACAATTCACATTCCTAATAGAGACACAGGCTAATACTAGGAATGATCTGAAAGATTTTCGAAATGAGAAGACACATACGTGCAATATGTTACCACAACGTACTTTCATTAGGCATTGGAATGAGATTGTTATCCATGACTGGGCACTGTTTATTTGACAGTCATTAAATGAGTCTGTAGGTCAACAGATAGGTTGAAAACAGTTCTCTAAATATGAGTGTGTCACCAGGTAAATAATGTTGGACTTGTTTTATGCTTCATGGCCAGAGACACTTGGACCAGAGTGGGAATTTGATACAAGGAACTAAAAATCACATAACCTACTTCCAGCTATATATTTAGCACCACTTCAGATTTGAAGCTTTATTTCCTTTTTCACCCAGCATTGTTGCCCTCTTCTTTTTCAGGCTGTCTTTCCCTAATCTTGGCCAGCAAAACCAGCCATTTTTTATGTACTGCTATAAGCCTGTGATCAGAATCAGCTGAAAGCAAAAGTTTAAACTATCTGAAAGGTTGCCAGCTACTAAAGGTGAGATAAGACCACGTACTATGCCAACATTTCCCCATAAGAAAGGCCGCAAGAGACAGCGTCAAAGATGAAGTCTGTTCTTAATCTCCTCCAGCCCTTTTCATTTTTATGCAAATTTTGTTTTAATGAAAGCAAGACTGGATTTGTGTCACTGTTCCAGACCGCTTGCTGCTTTCTCTCTACAAGAAGATCATATCCTATCTGATGAACCTTCAATAGTTCTGTATGCTCTATATGTTGCCAACGACAGGATTTTATATGCTCTATAGGCTACCAAAGCTCTATATGCTAACAAAGACAGGACAAAGAACTTCATTAAGTTTCAAATGTTAAGATTTTCAGTTTAAAAGTTTGCATTCCCTCTTAAAGTCTCACGACACTGAGTTCCAGGATTTGCTAAGCATTTTTTTTTAAGCAAACCCAGTAAACTAGTCAGACATGCTTGCTTGTAAGACTGCTGATGCTCAAAACTTTTTAGTTTTACCGATAGCAATTTCTTTGTATGCCAATTTTGACAGTCAGATTTGACTTCACAATACTTTTCACTTACTTGAAAGTCAGATGAGACTTCAAAGCAAGTGTAACGTAAGAACAAACAATACAAATCGTGAAATTTCCTTCTTTAGCACTTCTGTTTGTGTATCATTCTCCTTTTCTGCTTACATTCTTGAAACTGAAAAGTAGTCCATTGCATGCTGATTAACATATTTATCTGCAAGTCTTTGCAGGAATTCAGATATTGGCAGCATCTGATGATATAAGCAGATGTCCAAACCTCAGTGTACTTGTAAATTTTTGACAAAATATACATTAAGATTTTTGAGTACTCAAACAGCAGTCTTCAAGCAGTATCCATGGTAATTTCTGTGAAATGCTCTGCAACTTCCAAGGAAAATATGTCAGTGAACAAATAAACTAGTTTTCAACTCACTAAAAATGTGGATTTCTCATTGCTACAAATTTCCCCTTTTTCTGTCCAAACAAAACATTTACAATCATCTTTGGATAATTCCTTTTTGATGGCCAGGAAAAACTGCTCTCTTCCAGCTGCCACCTAGATTAGGTGACACTCTAAGTCTACCTAGCTGACAGTCTATGATCAAAATCAAGCTGAAATAAAGGAGCAGCATGATTTTCCACTGGTCGGTTACAAGAGCTGAGGCAGCTCATGTTACCAAGGAAGATGGGTTATTTGCCTGTTACTGCTCTTTGAAGCCCTGTAAGCACATTCTTTGCATATACACAGGTTAGATGCACATATTCTACTAAGCATACAGTTCTACCCTAACAGCACGCCTTAGGGCATGACACTAGGCCCACCGTAATAAAAATAAATAGATAAAATAAATAAAATAAAAAGGGTAAGACGTGGTCCCTGCTCCCAGTTCCTTTCCACCCCAAAATTCATCCTATCACGTGTTGTAAAGGTCCATATTCCAAAAACATGTTAAGAAGAACTGGATGGAAAGTAATTCATCTTGCTTCTTGAAACGCTCCTCTGTATATAGGGATCACTGCAAGCTACACCCAGCAAACAAATGCCTGGAAGATCCCAGAGTACTGAGCTAAGTAAAAGCAAACAGGCTGCTCTCCCAAAGGTAGCATCACTTGAAGTCTCAGTAAGGCCAAAACATGAGGGGGCGGGAGGGCAGTGGAAGGAGGACTGGAGCTCAGCGTCACAGCTCTGCAGATCACAACAACTGGCACGTTCCACAAAGAAACCATTGATTTTGCCTAACTGACATATTTACAGCAAGAAGCTTTTTCTGAGCTATTTCACAACATGTTTTTCACTGTCAGCTATCCAGAGAAAAATCTAGTTAAAAACTCCTTAGACTGCTGAGCAATCAATATAAGGAGAGACAAAGAGACTTTATGAAAAATATTGGTCTACCAAAACAAGAAGATATGACACATCCAATGTCTAAGATACTTAAAACAGCTTTGGTTGCAGTCAGAGTCTAAAAACAATAAAAAACAAAGCTAAATGACATTCTTTTCTCACAGCAAAGGAGCATTCAAAGGACAGACTTAGCCTTAAACGAAGGCAACACACAAGTAAGGCCTGAAACTCTTGCACTTCTTTAAAAGTTGCTATCCAAGGGCTGCACTGGTGAAAAAGGATAACATTGCCAGAAGCTGAAAGAGTTTTCCTGCTAAAATGACAGGACAAGATCAGAACTCCATGTGAAAATGAGTCCTTGACAGGAGGAAAAGTCCTAATTAGACCATTCAAAACCCTATGAGGTGAAGTCAGAGAAAAATATCTTGGCAATATAAGGCTGATGAAATTGAAAACTAATCATTCAGGCAAGTAAATCGAATAAAAAGTTAATAGTTTCCTGTTACTAAAAAAAAAAAAAAAATCTATGATGGAAAAACAAAACAAAACAAAACACAAAACCAGTCTAATTTAACTCCAGAAGCACTTCAACACCCCAACTTTAAAGTGGCAGGAAGTGCCCAAGCACAGTGGCAGATCTGCCAGTGTTAATAATGGCAGGGTTCTGATTTTCCCAACAGAAGACACGAAATTCCAAAATGAAAACCTCCTTGACCACTGGTTAGCTAGCAATATTGGCATTGCTCCACCTGAAGTCAAGCATTTCAGTCTTCCTGTCCATGGGATCAGAAGTAAATCAAATGGATCCTTTGGAAAAGAAAGCTCTGGGGAGGGTCTACATGAAATCATCTTGCTTACAGAACACAAAAAGACTACCGATCTCTACAAGCCTCTAAGATGAGGATGTCCCAAAAACAGTCATTAAAATGCTGCACATTACAATCGTGTCTGATCACTCTGAAAGTCCCCACATGGTGAAGAGCTTTGAGATGAATGGCCTGTGCACCGACTGTCCTTCTGTATGGCCTGACCGGTCCCGCATCACCCTTTAAATGTGATATGGTGGTGGTGCTGTGCCATTAACTGGCTTGCTTGGTCTCACGGTACCAGGTTGAAAGGCAAAGCAGGCGTAGAACTCACGTGTGCTGACACGAGGACTGGCACCACCTTGAGCCTTCAGGTCAGCAGAAAGGGCCCCACCAAGCCGGTAAGCAAGCAAGTGAATCACCAGCGGGAGGAGGAGGAGCAGGTGAACAAAGTGGGGTTACTTTACAGATGTTGTCTTCTCTTATGGCTCCTGTTACAAGGTTGCCTGGAAAGCTCCAATGTTGCACCCTGCCTGCATGGAGAATTACTGTAACAATAGTAAGACAGGGATCAGCCTCTGATTTTTGTCTGCAATTTTGGGACATTCACTGCCCCAAAGGCATTCAGACTGTCCTTTGAAGGGGTATGAAGTTATCAGAGGAGTTGAATAGAGTCAATATTAAGAAACAGCAGTCAAAGGAAGATTCAAGAGAGCTGACAAATTAGGCGAGACAGCAACCCGTCCCAAATAATTAACAGTATGTACCGAAGAAAAAACTTTTCTGAGACAACTTCTAGTCCAAAAACATCTAAGCAAACATCCCCTTTGCAGGCTGTATCTGAGTTTAACAACAAACAAATCAAACAAAGACACTGTAAAATGTTTTATGAGATGAACTTGTATTCGAAGTTGAGAAATGCTACAGAATATTCCGGTGTGAGTTGGACAAAACATGCCTGGTCTGCAGGTCACTTTACGTAAAGATTAAGAGAAGAAGGATCTAGAATAAAGAACCCCAAACTACAAAGTGAAATTTCCAAAAAAGGGCAGGCAAGGAGTGTTAATAATTGTGTTCCTGAAAAATAGATTTAGTAAGTGTTTGTAACAGCAAGAGTTTGTGGCGTATTTCAGGGGGGAGTTTAATAAAAGAAAGAAAAGAGAGGAACTGATGAAGTATTAAGTAAAAATCCTTGGGTCGGTTGGAAAAAAGGCTGGGTGAAATTCCATTTTTTTTCCTGGTCTTTCTACCTTCCTCTGCAATGCTATGCTCTTTTAAAAGCAGGGGCTGTAACTGCCGTAATGTCATCAGCAGAAGCTTATAAACATGACTGACAAGCCTCAGATGTGAATAACGTTTCACTCAAGTAGTTAAAATATCAGACTGGGACAAAGAACAGAATTCGATTCCCATTCTTCATATGGGCTGGCCATAAAGTACTCATCAAGCCCATGGCTTATCTACCGTGGTTCCTCAACCTGTACAGTGCACAAAGCCAACGGAGTAGCCTTCATACTTCTACTAACTGCCATCCAAATGCAAACAAGTTTCCTCACAAGACTTCATTTTCTTCATTTTATACAGCTAGGGACATTGTATTTGAAGACAGTCACTTACTACTTCCTGGTTACTAGGTCGAGTCCTTTGGTGCAAAACATTATTGTTAAATACTGCTCTTACCCTAAGCAAGCCATCTTAAAAGTCGTTTCCCTCCTCCAGTATCACGAGACTGCTCAACAACTCTAATCTGCTGTTACCTAAAAACTGTCTTCACAATTCTCCAGAGTGAATTTATGCACAACCAGTTTACATTAATCGGATTCTGCGTAAACCTGAATCGTGGGAGAAGCCCCCTGCAACCCAAGGAAAGTTTGTGAGCAAAAAGGCTGAGTTCAGATCCCTTCCTCCCGTATTTGTCTAGAGACAAATCGTAGACCTGCTCAGCTGCTGATTTACTTGACTGAGCTTTGGAAGAGCTGTCTCTTACCATAGGTGCTCTATTCCCCTAATCATTCAATCTAAGTGTATTTCCACGAACACTGCTTTTACAAAGTTCTTGTTATTTATCACAGGATTTAGCCAGTCAGAAAGAAGCGTCCTTGTTTTTGTTGTGCATGGTTAAGAAAAGAAAACAGCTTAGGCTCTGCTCTTCCCAAGAGCCAGCCTCTGACTGAGGGAATTACTCCACATCCCTTTTTTGTCCCTACTCTTAAAAGATCCCATATGTTGGAGTAGATCTGTCATCACTATACATATGCGGGGTTCTGTAACACATGAAGCTATAGCATTTCTAACAGCTCTTATAGTGAACCTTTTCTCCGAGCTGTCACAGCTAGGTACCACCCCCAAGGAAGTTTGCTTTTCTTGGAATTCTGCTGGAGAAATCCTGTTGCACAGAACTGACCCTGGGTGGGTTGACTCTGGACTTCCAACAGCATCCCTGCAAATCACTCTTCAGGAAAATATTTAAACATTATATCTCTCTTGCTAAGGTGAAAGGATGTTATATTGAACAGATCTAGTCTGTGATCAAATTAGAGGCATTGAAAAGTAGACTGAGAGTTGAGAACAAACTACCAAAAGGGCTGACAGTGATCCTCTAACCCTCTCTTCACTGGCCCCTTTGGGCCCTATATTAAATCCTGATAGAACAATAACTATCAATAAATTCAATATTCAATAAATCCTGAAGAACAGTAAGCTGCTCCGGCTCCTTACTGGACCTCCTCAACTTCTGAAGGGCAGAGGGATAGTCCGCTAAAGCACATACTCACAGGGGATTCTGCAAATACCTATCCTCTTGGAAGAAGATGCAGGACTATGGAATTCTCATCGCTTTAATCACTCTGTCAGAATGGCAATCCAGCATTTGGAGAATACATTTTTTTTTTTTTAATACCAAAAATGTCAGGAGAATGTGGATTTCAAGCACTCTTTGAAATGCTGAGATGTGTAAATAGGAAGTGCTCGTTACATTGTTATCTACAGACCTTTCCTTTTTTATCCATGTTTTCAGTTACTAGTTTTTATTACTCAATGTTCCACGTAGACAATTACTGTCCTAACAAAGCAATAAAGAATCACAGAATCATCTAGGTTGGAAGAGACCTCCAAGATCACCAAGTCCAACCTCTGACCTAACACTAACCAGTCCTCCACTAAACCATATCCCTGAGCTCTATATCTAAACGTCTTTTACATTCTCAATCTTAGGGATGGCAGGACCTCAGTGCTTTAAATGATAAGGTGATGTTGAACAACAAGATCTACATCATTTAATTCAGTAAATCAGAATAAGCAAGCCCCTGTAAGACTAAAAGATTTTAAAACCACCATACCTTCAATCATTTTTATCTGGAATCCATTTGCTACAAGCCTTGGATCTGTCAAATAAGCTGATCCCTTTAATCTCTGGTAATCCTTCTGCATTTTGTAAAGAGCAGACATATAGTGAGATCCACCAAGAATACTGGAAAGAAAAAACAGCCAAAAGGTTAAAAAATATAATGAATTTGAAAATTAAAACTGTGAGAAAAATGCACTAAAAATGTTAAGGCATCGAGAGTGATCAAAAATTTTTAAAAGTATTTGGAAAAAAGCAGTTTGCTCAAAGAAGAAATATAAAGCATCAACTATTCATGTATCTTAAAGAATGACCAAGTTTAGACATATAATAATAATAATTACATCAGCCGTTCCCTAATCCGTGGGGAAAGTTAGCTAGAGTGAAGTTGTGAAAATGTGCAGGATTTAGTTTCCCTCTGGGGGAAGAAACTTGTCTTCACTGCACTACCAGCCAAACAGGTCAAAACTCATACTTATTTCAACTGGAGTATGACCAGGCCTGCTCATTATTTGTTCATTTGTTTATCTCTAAGAGCATATTTTTATGCTTTGTATGCTTTCAGATTAAAATAGTCACAGAATCAGCAAACAGGGCCATACAAACCTACTCTAACTAACCATCAATTATTTAAATAATACACAGATTTTTGCTCATTTGTACGCTACCTGTCTGTTAACACGATTGGCTTGTCCAGTTTCTCTACTGGAAGCTGGTGATTCTTCAGCAATCTTTTGTGCAGCAGGGCTTCTTCCAACCTATATGGATTCAGCAACATCAGCTTTTTTTCCGTAGCGAATATCCAGATATCAGGAAAGCTCTGACGACGGATCAGGTAAAGCTCGTGTTCAGCTGAATTACTTTTCTCACGCCTCTGATGTCTACAGGAGCTCAGGGAAAAAGGTACTGTCACAGTTTTCAGAGGCTGCTCAACTTTCTGCTTCTTTTCAGTTTGAGCATGGAACATTTTGTCAAGCTTCTGCTGGTTGGACAGGGAACTCTTCAGCCTGGGTTTCTGTCTCTCTGTGTCCTTCGTGGGTCTGTGCACTGCTTGCTGCATAGCTTTACTGGCCTCTCTGTTGTATCGTTCCAGGTCTTTAGCAGCTTTTATTTCATAGCTTAAAAGAGAAAATGAACCAGTTGAACCAAGCAAGAAACCCCAGACTCCAACTCCAGTACTAGCAAAAGGCAAGGAACCCATCCCTAAATAGGCGAGAATCCCCATGGTTCATTAATTAGCCACATCAATAAGCTTCCACTACGAATGGGGTGGGAGGGAGATTGGGATTGGTAGGTGACCCTGCCCAGTGGACAGGAGGAGGTGGAAAATTTCCTTCATCATTACAGCCAGCAAAACCTCAGCAACTGAACAGGGAGGAGTGAGCTGCATCTTACAGCATCGCACCAAGAGCCACAGCAGATTGCATTAGACCTCAGTCCCAAAGGCCTAACTCAAATCTGCAATCAGATGCACAGCTTTTGGAGGAGCTTTGTCAGAGGCGCATCCAGCCCTACTCACACAGTCATTTCAGCTTCTAGAGCCATGTGAATTTCAAGGGGAGTCCAAGCGCTTGCCTAGGGGGATGGAGGTTAAATCATTTCAGAAGCCTTGAGCTTCAGTTAAGGTAAAGAACTACACTGACTTCACATGGCCTACAATTAGCCACAGAAATAAAAACCCGTGAATCCAGAATAAATAAGGTTATCACAGAACTCTAATAAATTTACAGATTTGTTTTTACAAAAATACTCAATAATGAACTCTTCTAAATGCTGTCTGAACAGTGCAACCATTGCTACGTACTAAACCTCTACAACCTGAATGGATTCTTAATGAGTTTGCAAGTGTCAGGAAGATAGCTCAGGCTTTAGAGACGCCAGGTTTATGCTTCCCTCCTACACAAGAGCCTGATTTTTCGAAGGCCAAAGGAGCAATGTGCTAACTCCCTCTTTTGCCCTGATTTGATGTTCTGAATTCTGGCAGGTTATTCAGAGCAGCCCGATCTTCACTAAAAGGTAGTACTCTCATGTGTAAGTGTTGGAAATAAGTATTTTAGCTGGTCATATTTATTTATTGCTACTTGCTGGAACAGTTTAATTCAATTATGTGTATGCACACTGGAAAATTAAGGTCAACAAAAGGGTCACCATTTGCAATTAATTATGATGTGCTAGCACTCACATATGGTACCAATATTTAGTTAACTAAAAAAGTCAGCTTAAATAGTTTCTTGCAATAAATCATGTCCTAGAAAATATGGAGTAAATGTTAAGATAAAAAACATCTGCTCCTCTTAAAATGAATGGATGAAATCACTTGAACAGAAATTTTTTCTCCAGAATACATTTATAGCTTTGACCAGATCAATAAATACTTTGTTTTGAATAGACACAGTCGTAACGCAGGAGAATATTCAACTACGAGAGCACCGAGCTTTCAATGATACAGATAACCCAAAACAAAAACACTTTTTCCAAGGAAATCTTCCTTAGTTGTCATTTTAGGCCCCCATCAGAAAATTTCTAGCCTTGCAAGCTCTGACTGTGAGGGTTTTGCAAGTGACTCTCGGTGATTTGTTCAGAACCACAGAAAACAGCCAGTTTACAAACTGCTAGGGAACACCTTTGCTTTTTCCAAGGGCCTTCCCCAGAAGCAAGCATAATCAACAGGAGCAGTTTCTTCCCTGCTTTGTGAATCAGGACTGTAAAGTCAGGGTCCTTGCCTCCATTTCCAAAACCTACAGCCAAGGAAATCTGCAAAACCCTGGGTGTAAGGAGGGAAGTGGAAGACTAGAATAAAGCCTCGTCTCAAAGGAAACTTTGGCGCAACTTAGAAAAACGCATCCCACAATTTATTACTTTCTCCTTGCAGCTTAAACCTAAATGAAATATTCAGCATCTAACAGAAAAAAAGAAAAAAGAACATGATGTCCCTCAGACTGTTAACACTGAGTAGACAAATAAAACTACCGACCTCAGGTGAGCTATTTGGAGTGAGCTCTGACCAGAACTGGTGACTTGCACCGATGTGTACAAGTCCAGAGCAGAGGTATCTGAATGTAATACCCCTCAGCATCACATAACGAAACCCAGAGCACTCAAACTCTCACCAGAAGTAAATGTCATCTTCTATTTCTGTGTCTCCTGCCTTTGTGAAGCCAAACAAAGCTTTGAACTGCTCCTATCAGCTGGTCACCGTGTGCTTCTGACATGCAGCTTTCAGGGGAGCAGCCCAGCTTCCTCCGGGTGGACAACATGAACCTGCTACTACTGCTAAACAAATGCTGGGGACAAACAACAGGATGTAAGGACTGATACCAATTATTGATACAGTTATTTAGTATTAATATCTGGCAGCATCTGAGTGGAGCTGGCTAGGAATACAAGGCATGGCCACTGACCACCTGGTGACCCCTACCCACATATTGACCACAAGGTTAAAATAAAGGCTTCACGAATATTTTTTCTGAAATTGCTAAGCAAGTATAGTTACCCCAAAGGGATCTATACCAAAAGATTTGCAAATGAGCTGCACACAAAAGCCACGAAATGCTTAAAAATAAATCAGGCAGGCAAAAGCTACCAGCCAGGAGCTAGTTCCTGGTCACCAACAGGCTATGGGCACGCTCCGATCTGTCAACAGGCAGCAAGGGCCACACTACCTGGAGTGATATTTCTCCCAAATATACTCACAAAGAATTCCCGTACGGCACTGACAAGGTGATTTGTTAGCCCCATGATAACACGTGTGTAGCTCTGAACCTTTCCTGCACCTTCAGGCCAATTTCTGCTGCCTGTCGTGGCAGTTGGATGGACTTCTCCCCCCGTTACCTGAGCCTGATACGCAAGAAACATTAAGGCCAGAAACGCACACAAGCTGTGTTAAGTAAGAGCAGAGGGAGTCTACGAAATTAAATCCTGGCTGTGCAAAGCAGGGGGATATGCGATGCTGCCAACATGGACATGCATGGAAGCTTTCCTCTTCTATTATAACCTAAAGACCATAACATTTTACATTCCGGTTGAGTAATAAATGCTGGCTTGTTTTGAAAAGGCTATCCTATGTCATTCTGAGACATCTGTTAGTTGCGCTGCTCCCAAAAGGCATTTAAATTCATTTAGACCTGCTGGAGAAGCCACAGAGATAAACAGGGACGCTGAAGCCAAGCACACCCATTGCAACCCAAACACGCGACTTCATCGCAGGAGGACGGAGGGCTGGAGCCTAGCAAAGAGGGGGCTTGCAGGAAGGGTGGCAGCGAGTTGGAGGGAGAGCGTGCTCAGTGGAAGCCCTGTCGCATAGACATTTGTTGTTACCTCTAGGTGGCCCAATTTATCCAGAGTATCTGGTAGGCAAGGCTTAAGCTCTCTGCCAGACCTGCAACAGTTCCTCTGGATTGTTGCCTTGAAGGAAAAGATACCTGCAGATGTCTTCGTATTTGGTATTTTCAGAGGCAATCTTGCAATATGAAAAGTGGAAGAGAGCTACGCCAAAGCTGAGCTGCATTGATACAGCTAGTGGGAAATTTTTCATCGACTTTAACATGCATTGGACTATGCTGCGTTCAGTCCTGCATGTAAGATACAAATTCATTACCGGAGAGGTCTCCTTCCTGAACTAACACAACGTTAATCTGTAGGCACACTCTTAAACATAACAGTTGTACCAGGAAAGCAACCGTGAAATCTCAAAAGCTAAAGCAGAGCAAATTAAAATTTTCTGAAACAGCTGGCAGAACCTTTTGTTTCACTTCATTAAAAGCACAAACATAATTGGAGTGGATTTCTACTATTACATTGAGCTTTCTGCTGAAGCAGAGATGGACAACACACTATTTCTCACAGGCATGGCTTTGTGATCAGAGCACGTTGTTTGTTTGGTGACCTTTACGTTAGGTAAATCAGAAGCTAGATATTAGGGTTTTGCTTCACTCTGCTACGGCTGGTGTTCAGAACAATGCAGAGGATTTCAAATAGAAGAGTCACGTAGTACAGGGTTCAAGGAAAAAACAGTTAGGTTAATAGTAATTCAGCAGGTACAGCTCCTCTTTCTTACCATCAAATCTCTCATTAGCGTTTAAAATTATAATGTTTGGCTAACGTAACTTCTTCAGTGGTCTTAATTCCCTCTCTTTGCTTCCATAACATTAAGAAAATACATTTTCAAAACACTGCCAGTGACTCTGTTCTTCAAAAACAAATTCCATTTCCCACACTTTCTGCCTCCATCACAATGAGCACTCAAATCATTGCTTGTGAAACTGTTGCAGAGCTATCCTCCTCCTTTGTATGATGCCCCAAAGTGTTTTACATTTCACAAAATTACCAAAAAATAACAAAAACCAAAAACACCAAAGAAAGAAAACATCCACCTTCCATGTTTTGAACTGTCTTAGGATGCCTCAAGATCTGTTATTCTAATTAAGCTTTTACTATAATATAAATTTCACATAAAGGACAACATACACATATTAACTATTCCACTACCACCTCTCCCTTAAAAAAAAAAAAAAAACAAAAAAAAAAACAAGCATTCAAATTGTACTATACTCTGAACCAGCCCTGCAGTATCTGTTTGGGGGGATAAAGAAATTCCTTGTATCATTTGATTGGGTTTTATAAATACAATAATGGGGTAGCCTGGGTTGGGATACGTACTAAATTTAGGGGAAAGGAGTTTACCAAATGTTCAAGTACTAAAGACCCTGAAAAAGAATTCTCACTTTAGAGCAATAAAAAAGAACTGCTGGTTGGAAAAAGTTCTGGAGGAACTATACAGTGCCTCAGCCACCACGGGGCTGGTTTTCATTGATGCTACATCTGAAGTGACAATATACAGCAAGCCCTTAAAAAACTGAGGTTTGTACAATTGAAAAAAGTACATTTCTTGGCTGTTAGCTCTACATAATAACTCATCAAAACCGTCCCTAGTTAACTGCCGCATGGCAAGTACAGTGGCAAAATGAGTAACTCAGCTCAGCAGCGCACATCTGCGCACAGCAAAAGATGACAACTTACTAGATGAATGCTGTTCTTGAAAAGCCAAAAATAATTTTCTGTTCTGTTTTTCATCAGTAACTGGGAAGTTATATACATATATGTATATATATTTTATTCACAGCAAATGACTCATTTGCTCATTGGTAATTACCAGAGATTTAGAAGCAAGATACAGCCTAGAAACTTACTTCTTCTTTTCCTCTTCATTCAAATTCTTCCACTGTTCTTCAATTTTCAACAGGATGTCTTTCATGCTAGTCTTTGGGTGCTCAGAAAACAATTTTGAACGATATTCTTGGGTGAAGAGGGCAAATGCAGTCTTTGGTTTCCTTATTATTCGACTACTAATTAAGTCATAAGCAGTTACTTGTCCTGTTTTATCATTTATTACATTTGTTTTCCTTATACTTTGATTTGGCATTTGTGGATCACAGCTGTGTTCACCAGTATGTTCGCTTTGCTTATTAGCTGCTCCTCCAACTTCAGGAATTAAAATCTTAACAGGTTCCAGGTTGTCTCCTAGAGAGTCTTTAAATCCATTCCCCATACTCCAATTATCAGCAGAGATTTCAGGTAAGTCTTTAGGTACTGAGGCTTCCTCATTCTTTTCCATCTCGCAAGTATTATCAGAACTCAAAAGATGCTCATCAGCTTTTTTGCATTCAGGTTCCATTGGAGCCCTGCGAGTTGGACTAGCAGTTGTGTTCTGTCCATTCTGTTCCTCCTCACACAATAAATTTAAGGAACCGTCTTGAAAGGCATCACTCTTAGGAACCTCTTTTTCCTCTAGGCGACTACGTATATTATCACCACAAAATGCCTGATGATTTAAACAGATCTCTGTGTTTTTTCCTGCTTGACGATTTTGCACATCACTGCTGACTGAAAGGAATGAAGTATGAGCATGTAGATCATTGTTTCCAGATGGTTCCATTTCATTAACAACCACATCTGTTTGTCCTGTTTTATGAACAAACATGTCTTCTGAGGTAACATCTGTTTTATTAGCTTCACCAGAGACCGTAGCAGGTAGTGGCCCATAGAGTGATTTCAACACATTTTCAACAGCAAATAAGACAGACTCCTGGAGGGGAAAGAAAAAAAGGAAAAAAAAAAATTACAGAAAAAGCACACACAACGATAAAAAAAAAGAATACATAATAACTGACAGATATTGAGAATAAAGAACAAAGTGATCTTGCTCATAATATTTTTCAAATAAATCTGGGCGGATTATTGCAGTTCAATTTTTCACACATGTCCCAAAAGACTCTGCAGTAGACACCTTTCACCTCAAATATTTCTTGAGAGGTGCTCCGCTTCACTCGTGTACTCCGGTATTACAAGAGCGATTAACTGCTTTCCTTATAACACAGCGTACCAGTTGCTTCAAACTGTATCAAGTGAAGCTATTTCCACCTAACACAGTGTTAGAAGCTTATAGTAAGGACAGAAATACCAACACCAGCCCAGTTTAGCAAGCATGTTTGCAAAGAGCTTCCAGGACAGTTCTGCAACAAAAATTGGAAATAAAACAAACAAACCCTTTTGTAATGCTAAAGAAAGTTTTAAGCTAGAACAAATGTGAGAAAGTTATGTTAATTTTAATACAAGTGGCACTTAACAGGCAATACATTTGCACAGACAAGCACAAAAACTTTCACTGAAGACAAGGACAGTCTCAGTGGTGTGAGTACCTACCATCACTCTGAATAACAGCCTTACCACTGCAGCTTTCTTCATTTTTGTGGCACTCACATATCAAGTGCCAAGAAGTGAAACGGAATTTATGGAACATCTATCACAACATAACATATAAAACACAGGCATATACTGTTCAAATTTCCAGTCCTGTTAGCACGAACTGGATGTCCTGAAACTTAAGTGATGTCAACAATTATTTACACATGCAATGGCAATTATTACATTTGGTAGAAATCATCTCCTCCTCCCCTAATGCGCGCAGTGTTTGAAAAGTTTATTACTTAGTGTAATTATGAAACTAAACATGAGATTTATTCAAGCACACATCATAATTCCATTTAGCTTCAGTCACTGCTACACAGCCATCTGGAAGCAAAGCGATACCCACATGTATGTGACAGCACATAAGCGATCTTTGAAATCAACTGGGAAATTAGTTTCAAATAATCCTCCCAAAGACTTCAGTGGCACTGTTTACCTTCAAACATTTCAGCAGTTCCAGAAGCCCTTATTATACGTACGTAAGTAAAAAGTTGTCAACTCAAAACCAGAATTAGACACAAATTACCTTATACTGCAGTAAAACTTGACTTTTATCGGGCGTTAAATTCACATCCACAGCAGATGCAGGTACAGTAATATTCAAGAAGAAAACAGGGTATAAGCGGGTACTGTCCTTGTGTGACGCCGCACTGTAGTACTGCCGAATTAACTACAGATTCATTTAGCAAAGAGATGTCAGTACAGGCAATAAAAGAGACACAAAGGCACAGATGTTACAAAATCATAACTGTATTTTCCCCCCAAATTAATGCAATGCTAAAAAGATCTGTGTGGATATATATATACACGTCAAAATAATCACCAAAAGGGGAGTTACTGGTGGTTTCCATGTTTTCACAATTAAAAAAAAAAAGGTAAGAAAAAAAAAAGGAAAAAAGAGCAAATTCCAAGAAATTAATGGCAGCTACTTTGACCTTCTGAATGAATGCATTGATCATCTTTGGAAGAAAAGACATGATACGCTCCTACTTGGTTATTCATAAACTTACTATTTCTCTGCAACTCTGCTTGCCCTTACTGTTTTCTCTATAATCTCCCTGAAAACTCATGTCAAAAAACTACAAAGTTATTTAGTTGTTTCATAATGCAGGTCTTGCAAAATAGAACAATCAAATAAAGGTCTTTGTATTTTCCTCTTGTATTGTGGATCCTTTCCAGTATATACTGGAGAAAATATGTTAACAGACTAACAGTATAAAAGAGCTTCTGAAACTTGATTTTTAAATAAAAGTTAACCATAAAATATTATTTTAATAATAAAATAAATTAAAATAACATAAAAAAAATATATTTTAACCTTACTATTCCCACAGTCTGTTCTCAGCTGGCACTGAACTGCAGTAATAAGAGGACACAACTAAAAAGTGGACAAAAATAAAAGGCATCACCATCACCACTATGTGAACAGCCCTAAATGAAGGGCCATGTATTTCTACTTTGTATTACAGTAATCTGAACCCCACCTAGCCTCTGCTCTGGTTAAAAAGACGTCTCTTACATGGGATCCAAACTGAGCTTTCAACTCCAGCAAGAGCCAGGTAGATCAATTACTGCGTGGCCACGGAGCACAGGATTAGCCTTGTTTGTCACTTAAGATATGAACACAAGTTCAGGGTTTACATCCACAAAACTGCCAACTGAAACCTACTCGATTGTCTCCACTTTAAAACCTACATGTACACTTCAGCATGAATGGAATTTTATTTTCTGTGGAGGGCAAGGATTAGAACAGCAACGCTGCTCCGAGTGAGGTGCTGCAAGGTTCAGTAGTGTGAGAAACCCAAGAGTATCAAATTCTGCCTACACAATGCCTAGCGGTAGCCAATGCCTCTGCACTATCACTTTCATTTTTATTCAATGCATACACAGATTTAAAGGGAAAGCAAGCAGATTTGCTGGATAAGTGAACAAAATTAAAATTTTATTTTCAGGAAAATTCTCTTACAGGAAACCATGTAGAGCTCCCTCATGGAAAACTGCCCAGGTGTGATTCTGCTGCATTAATATAAATTATTCTGTGCTCTTATTTTTTTCAAGCAGCCGTAAGGATAGCCTCCAGCTCTGTGGCTGCAAGTCACTGCAGAGAACGTAACAGAGCTGAGATACCAGGAGCATCAGACTTGTGGATGAGGTTTCTATTGTAAATGCTTCACATGTAGTACTCCACTTATCTCATGTGGGCAGATATTGCAGATAGCAGAGCCCTTTCTGTCCTCAAAGAAATCATGTTTTTATTCCTTGAATAAGAAGCTAGAGGATGTTACCTTCAGTATTTCCTTCTGAAGAACCGGACGATTGTTTATAAAAATGAAACTCCTTTCTGAACCTGACAGACATGTCAGAGAGCTGTCTGACTCAGCTTTTGGGAGAAATCCAGAAAGATTTATCTGCAAGAAAAACAAATACAGTACAGAAGTCTTTAAAAGAGAATCCCCAAAAGCTTTTTATTTAGGGGTGCAACATTACAGTGCAATTCACAGGAGTCCCAGTCGTTCAAACACATGCACCACTTCTTTAGAGTTACGTGTATGATTCAAAAGCACTTTAAAAAAGAGATTGGGATGGATGGTTCTGTATCTATTACCCTTGATTCAACCGATTGAGAAATTTCCCATCTGGACTGTCAGTTGCACTGGGCTGCTGCAGTGAGCGTGTGCTTTGGGCCTGCTGACTGCAGGGCTGCCAACCTCACGCCTGCAAGAAGCTCAAGGCGTGCAGTGCTGCCCATGCTGGCGAAGGCAGCAGTGAGCTACCTCTAACTGGGAACACCAAAACACAAAATCCCTCCCTTTCTTTACCCACAGCACCTTAAATAGCTCATCAGCAGGCATTTATGGAGGGCACCTAAATTTACCTACAGCACCTGTATCCAAATCATCTGACTTTGCAGAGTGCTGAGCACCCACGATTCCCAGCCTTCAGCAGAACCTGTGAGCACCCAGCCCTGCCAAGGAGCCCAGGAACAAATCACGCGATTCCAGTACCTAACATTAACTCCAAGGTTTAAAACTTCTCTGCTAAGCTCTTCTAGCTTTGGGTGTGTTTTTTTTTTCCCTGTCAAAATGAGAGCGATGACTTGTGCTGCCTGCCCCACTGCCTCCCCCTCTCCCCCCCACCGAGCAACTTGGAAACCCTTGGATCGATTTCAATTCAATCTGATGAAGAAGCAGAAATCCCAACGATATTACGTTTCCACAATTTCTGTGATAACTGGCAGCTGTTTGGAGAGGGCAGCCTCGGGATAACGGCCTTACTGCGGAAAAGGCAGTTGTGACTTCTCACAAGCCGGGATCCAGCAGCACGTAAGCACTGGCTCGCCGACCTGCCCATGTGCTGCCCCACTGCAGGTTGCCCAGACAAATAGGAACGGGAACAGTGGGGGCCGGTGCACAGCAGAGGCTGAGGTTCTGGACATACGGGAAAGGTTGGAGAATATTCTGGTAGCAGGGTGGATCGCAGAAGACAGAAATCAGACCTCGTTAGTTTTTCTTTTGGCAGAACCACTTGTATTTACTAAAAGCCGAGTGATCATGCATTTGAAACGGAATTTAAAATCCCTGGGACTTGGCCTATCCTTCCCATTCACCGACGTCACACCAGCGATCTGCTCATGTGCTCCCTTATTCCCTCTTGACCTTGTAACAAGCAATCTGTGCTAAAGCTGGAGCGTTCTGGTCAGCAACGTTGCACAGAACCAAACACCACTGGTCAAGTTAAAGAGGTGTCAAATATCTCTTGGATGATTATCAGAAAACAACATGCAGCACTTCTAGATTTTGTCCTGCAGCTTTAGCACATCCTCTTTGAATGTTCCTCCCTTATGCTTCAAATTCCTTTTCCAATTTCCAAATATCCGTATAAATCTTTCACTTCAAACGGCATTTTTATATACAGACAACATTAAAACAAAACTGAAAGTCTCTAAATAAGACATTTAAGAAGCTGCCATATTTAGAAATGGCTGACTGCTGTTACTATTTAAAGCCACGTGGAATATCAGTATGCTCGTTAAAAGTTAGTAACGATCCTAAAAGTAGTCGTAATTACTAGAATTTTCTTATACTTTTTTTTTTATTATTAAGGCAGAATTGCACAGACTGGAAAATATTAATTCCTAAACACATACACGTATTAAAATCTATCTGTGTTAAGCGGACAATGTCTTCCTACAGTACTCACCTTTTTCCCAGAGGCCTGTGTACCTGCCAAACTTAACTTTCACACAACAGGAAAATTCCTAGGAATTCCATAGGAATTCCCTTCACTACAAAAATTTCCCAAATGAAGCTTCTCAGCCAAAATGGATCCACCCATTTCCAAGAATGGGGATGCAGAAAGCATAGATGCTGTTTTGCACATTAAAAGCTGACAATTCTTTATTTTCTTTGGTTTTCTTTCTACTTTGCGAGTAGTTCCTGATTTTTCCATGCTTTGGGGCCAACTTGAACTATGTTCTTGTTTCATTCAGTGCTCATAATGGAGAGGTTTTAAAAGACTAGCCATCTGCAAACCCCGGGATCACTCACTGCAGAAGTTTTAAGTGTGCGGTTAGCAAGATACAGCTTACAAAAAGTTGTTTATAACAACTCTGATTTTGCCTTCAGAGTAGACTTCGCAGTGAAGGATTAAGAAGCTACATAATGGACGAGTAGGAAATGAAAAGAATTAAGGAGCTGCTCTTTGGTCTGTGTACTGAATGAGACATGGGTCTAATAGGAAGGAAAATTGGCATATGTCTTGTCATTGAATACCTCTCCCAATTCCTGAACACAAGGGAGAAAGATAAGGGTTACGCAGGCAAGCTTAATTCTGTCATTTCAGTGTTTGGCTGCTTAATTTAGAAATGTCCACAGTTTCTGAATGTAGATCTGTGCAAGTGCAATATGCATGGATCACTTATACACCTATAAATGATGCACGTGGTATTTTACACACTATTTAGAGACAGAGAGAGAGATGGAATGTTCCCCAACTTCTATTCAAGGAATATGGATGCCTCATGATATAGCAAAGAGGTAACGTGAGAACCTGAGTGCCTCCTTCGAGCTAGTCCCTTCTAAATACCCCCATGTCTTCCCTGCAGAGCTCCCTGCACTTGCCATATGAGGCACAGCCAAGTGGGCGCTCAGGTATGAGCAGAGCATCCAGACTTGTTCGGACAGAAACAGGAAAAACTTCTTCGTAAACCCTAAGAAGCAACTTGGCTACTCCCCCCAGCCCCTCCCCACACATCTCCCTGTGTGCAGACACCATGGGCATTCTTACAAACTCACGATTTAAGTCTGAATAAACAGTTTCTTCCAGCATGGCATTGTGTTTAATAGCCACTCTGACTTCACAGAAAAAAAAAAAAATCAACTTTCCAGGCTCAACAGGAGGAAGCCTCTCCTTTATAAAAATGTCTGAGACAAAAGTGGGAGTAAAAAAAAAATAATAAAATATTAGATGAAGGACAGTATCGTGGGGAGCTCCTTCAATTTCAACAGGAGCAAAGAAAGTTATGTGCATGAGAATTTTTGAAAGCTAGCTAGTATTTCCTTGACACATAGGTTTATCATATATTTTGCACAACTTGCCTTCTAAGTATACGTTTATTTTACTGTTGAAGTGCCCCTGACTGAAACTGAGGAGATATTCTTTAGAAGATAAGGCTAAAAGGCCACGAGGATGAGAACGATATAAATGCCTAGTTATTAATCAAAGCACAACCTGCCTGCAGGCCAGGAATCCTAACTTAGACAGCTCTGAGCAATCAGCAATTCTGCATTTGTCATCACAACTGTTTTTACTGCCATTTGATCAGTGCCACATGAGTCCTGACTAGATGATTCTGGGAGTGCATTTTCAATCACCAAACCAATTAATTTTACAGAGAGAGCTGTGAGAGAATCAAATGTATTAATCAGACGTCAGTCTGGAGATAATGTTCTCTTTTTGAAAGTCTCCTTTCTGAGTGCTGATTTAGCTCCTCATTGACAGGCTTTAAGTGGATTTGGGAGAAGGAAGTTTAAACTCACCTCAGGATCTTCACAGCAGTGTTGAAAAGGTACCATACTGCCCATAACGGCTGTTCCCAGAACTGACATACAGGCCATTTTGTGATCTGACACCCTGGTCTTTTGCCAAATAACTGCCTGAAACAAATGGCACAGAGTCAAATTTTTGACATTATATTTATATTTGTTGAACTCAAGTCATGTCTATTAACATGCATATGCAACTGCACACATACTGTATATGTAACATTCTGTACTTTGACCCTCTTACATTCACAACTTTCAGCGTTAACACACACGATATGGTACTTTTTGGCATGTCTTCTCATGTTGTATTACTTATTTAGAGCCGCAGCCATCAGAAAATCTAGGAGTTCGTATTCATGAATGTTACGTGGCTAATCTGGACTTCTGCACTTGAAACAATTGCTAAAAAATAAATCAATAAAAACACCACTTTTCATCTAAGATACACAGCAGTGGGCTATGTATTTTTACCGTGCACACAAATTGAGGGTTTCTGATCTTTTTGGCATGACGGTCAGCATTTGAAGGTGGACCTTACACCACAATGCCTGTGGTATTTAAAATACATGAATAAGCCGTTTTCATAGAAACTGGGATGTTGGGGGTCCATTCACAGTTCTTGTCCAGATACTCTAGGTCTGTTTTTTAGAAAGGAAAGCAGTTTCTAAGGAGGTATCTCTATGGAAAGCAGTTACTTGTTTAATGACAGTTTTGTAAATGTTAGATAGAAGGATATCTGCTCTACTCGCTACACACCTTACAATTCTGTTGCAAAGGTTTAATAAATACAGTACAGCAGTACAAAATGCAACTTGCATAAGAAGACTTTACCTGTTAAGTCCTCTTACGTACACAGAAAGTATTAGCTGCTTTGGGAAGTGAAATTTGGTCTCTCGCTAATGAGAAGGAACGAATGACTGTATGAAACAGCCACAAATTTAACTCTGAACCTGCTTACTTTTACCACTGTATCTCAACAACAAAAAAATTGTGTTTAATTGGCTTTCCACTTCCTGGCAACTGAGTCTACTGGATTCTTTGTATCTGCTTCTCTCATTGTTAGCTGAGTCTATTTCACTGTGCAACATTCAAACATAAAAGGAAAGAAGCGTGGGAAGTTGCCCATTAAATCTGACACTACGATGCTAGTTTAAAAAGAGCTGTTTACATAGGCCCAATAAATTCAACATGAGTTCCCAGTATTCTGGTACAGGATGTCATGTGAAAGCACGGTGAGCAATGCACCAATCTCAAGAAACGCAATACAGAGCCTTAAAATTCCACCTGTCCTGGAGGATATTCGCTGGCCTTGAAGGGTGAATTCCACTGAAGAACACGGTGCTCTTGTAAAACGATATTCCCTTCTTACAGGACAGGTGGGATTTTAAAGCTTTGAGACTGGCGACCCTAAAACTGTTCCCCAATCTTGAATTTTCCACTTCCAAATTCACTCCTGCCTGAATCTAACTCACCTTCTGCACACAGCCTGACAGCCATTCGCCCACACCGCGCTCACAGCCCTGCCATCCTACAGCAAGCTGGAAAACCCCCCCAAATAAAAGACAATTCACACCAGGGAGGGCAGAGAATACATAACGGGGTGAAGGAGAACCACGGGCCACATGGCCACGGCTCCGTGCTTCGGAAGCAGGCAGCAGCAAAGGACGGAGCGGGGCTGCCCAAGCCTGCTGCGCTCGGCCTCCCTCCTCACACCTGCTGCACATCTCCTCGGAGACATTTCGAGTGATGAAAGAGTTGGTCGTCTTCTTTAGAGCTCCTCTTATAAAACATATCCTGTACTGTGGCTATTTTAAAACCGATTACTTAAAATGGAAACACGGAGTGCCAAACAATTTTTTCTTTACTGGGCACATTTTAAATTAAACGCTTGTGACCAAACAGAGAAAGACACTTGTTACGTGACTAATATAAACATCACGCTGCTTATTTTAGGTTATACTAGCGTGATGCCACAGGTACAGATATAAATCGTAGCTGCTGATTAATGCAAGGTTGTTATTACACTGTCTGACCTGCTGAATGGCTGATACACGGGCCTGTAAAAAGATCACTTCAGTAAAGTGCTTTTAAAAAGCCAGGGAACATGAGAACTTATTAAATGCAAACCTGCTAAAAGTAGATGCTGCTAATGAGTTCAGGAGGTATTTTCTTCATTTGATTTTTGAGCTACCCGCATATTTGTCAAATTTTAATACTGGGAACTTCAGAGAAAAATTTAGGAACTAGTTACCATCCCCATTAAATTACCATTACCATACATTAAAGCCCACACACTAAAGAGGCAATGCATCTCCTGAAATTTTTATACTAAGTAAACACAGAATAGTCTGTGTGCTCAGCTTTAGCCCTGACTGCACGTTCTGATGCCACAAGGTAGGATCAGCCAATTCATTTAAAGAAAATGATTTCTGAGACCCTCTAGATGTACCAACAGGCTTTAAAAAGAAAACTCTATTAAGAAACAAAGACTACTCCCTTTCATTTATTTTACAAAGTGCCTGTTTCTGCAATACCCTCATTTTTTTAACCTTGATTATACCCTTTAGTTCAGCTAAAAATACACACCCCCACACACCCCTCATATTTTTTTTGTAGGTCATTTAACCTGGTGTCCAGGATGAGCCAAGGAAGAATCTGACTCTGGTCAGTATGATGACACTGCAAAAACAGCCTACTCGCAGATATATTATTACATGCGGACCATCTTGGGGTTTGTTAGAGCTAGCCAAATATATCCCACCTCCCTCTCTGCTTCACTGAAGGGGATTACATGATCTAGATCTTATTAAAAAAAAGTCATAATGTATATCAAACTCTGTTGCACAGACACACGTGCTGCATTTCCCTATCTGTATTTCTTCGGCCCCATCCAGCTCTAGACCACAGGTGTGTGCGGGCATCCTTTTGTGCAGGATGACAACAAACACGTATGCATGCAGCAGGCCTCTCTGTTTCTTTTATGTTACACATAGCCCAGAAGGATTCCTAGAAAAACATGAAATGACTGGAAAAAAAAGAGTATGCAAGCTCTTCCCATCGAGATCCGTGGTATTTGTCACTAAGGAGAAGAAGAGCAGTTCATCACTGGTTTCCTCAAAGACCCCAGGGAAGGCCCAGGGAAAAAATGCAGCCAACCAATCCTTTGTATTTTAGAGCTTCTACCAGCAGCCACAACGATCTGAGATCCCAGACAAAAGACAAGTCTTAGGAAGAGCTGAGGACTGGATGCTGTTGCTGAAGATGGCTCGTGCAGTGCCAACAATGATGCCGAAAAAAACTCCTCCTGCTTACTTTGCCACTGCATGATGGCTGGAACTTAACCAGCCTCCCGTGGCACAACGGGGATTTTTGGATGAAAGGTGACGTGGACTTTCAGTACCCAAACCCAGTCGTCTTTGTTCATGTATTCTGTGGTTGGTATTGTGTTATTTATCCTGTTAATACCATTTCAGGGTGTACAGGTCCAGCAGAGCATGCGCTGCACATGAACTGCAGATTGGTGACCTAAGGTAGCTCTGTTAAAAAAACGCATTTCACAGGCTCACTGATTTTGTTCTACAGATTTCCAAAATCCTGTCTCCATGGCACCTGAGACCTCACTTCAGAAAGTTAAATCTTTAGGTCAGTATGTTTCTTAGCTTTGCTGACTTAATAAATTGTCAGGCTTAAGTTTTAAGCTCCAACACAACTGAGAATATCCCTGCCTACTTGTTCACACGGCGTATAAACGGGAACAAAGCCAGGCAGCCACAGCAAGAGTTTGAATTTGGCCGAAGCGAAACAAAGCCATCACCTTGTACCACGTGTGTAACTGCTGCTGCCCGTGATGCACTGACACCTTGCTGCAAGGGCAGGCACATTCTCTGCGGTGGAAGAAAATCTATCAGCTAAGATGAAGAAGACACCGAGATAAAGACTTAACCACGTTCTTTAAAATGCCAGCCTTGAAAAGTGGCGATGGTGTTTGACCTGCTCCAGGCCATGACTGGTATCTTGTTTTAAAAAGCGTGGCAAGCTACCTTAAGAAAAGAGAACTCCTGCATAATCCTCCCTTGAAAATAGAAATCGTGGCATTTTTGCAGTTTAGCTTACAGAAAAGCAATGCAACCCCTTACAAAATCCTAACTGATTTCTGCATACATTTTATATTTGCCTCTGGAGAATCTTTGCAACTGATGGTGGCTCAACCACCGGTGGAGGTAGAGAAGAGAGAAACTCAAGGCACTGTTTTTTTCCTCCCCATGCATAGGCATCAGCCATTACAGCTATCACAGAAATTTGATGAAAGGTAGCTATTTTCCACAGCACCCTTCATCCTAGAAATCCCGAAGAATTTCCTGCTCAGATTTCCCATTTGTGATATGAGAGCACCCGCCCGAGGAAGAGGCATTCTTGAGCATCGTGCCGTGGAGAAGCGCTCAGAGCTGGAAGGTAAGTTATGAGAGGAACCAGGAGATGGTACAAGGAGCCAGGGCCCTCCACCTGCTAACACCTATCTTCACAAGCTTTAAAGAATCACAAAGGCTTTTTTTTTTGGCTGCTTTACCCACATGCGTTCTGCTATGGTGGATAGAGAAGTTCCATTTCCATATAAGAAAATAATAAGATAAAAAAGCAAACAATTCAACTGCTTAAAACAAACAAACCCAACAAACTACACAGTTTCTAATCCTAAATTGTCAGTTAAAGGATGCAACATCATCACAGTGATTTCCACGTTAAGAAGGACGTTCAAAAGCCTTTTGAAAGGTGCCAGTCAGTAGAAATACCAGGGAACGTACCTAGCTGTGGCAAAGTACATTGCTAAGGAAGAGGGAAAACTCCCCGGCGGCTTTGGAAACATCTTTTTTGTGCTAAGCTTTCAAGCGTACAACAAAAATGTGCAAGCCTTACAAGAGCTAAAGGCACATCGCAGGCACTGCAGCACACGGGGCGTATGTGAAACAGTAATTGTTTTGAGATTTCAGGCATATACTGTGCTGTCATTTGAAAAAAGTGATGGATGAGAAACTGGAAACCTCAGGGAATTAGTAATAGGATATAAAGCATTTCACCTCTAGGTCACCAGTTCAAATTCAACCAGGTTGGTAGCGACCAAAAGTAGTTACCATCTGGCAGCTGTTCTCTGGCTGATGTAAATTGAGTTGAGGGTCTCAGCGCATTTCCTAGTGGACAGGTGTCCACATCACAAAAAAAAAAACCATAATTAACTCTCTGTTTGGCTTTCCCTGCAAAGCCACTGAGCACTGAGTGGAAGAAAAGACTGAACTGTACTCCAGGTCAGCATGAAAACACGTTGGTTGCAAAGCACTGCAGATTCTTAATCGTAATTCCCCTTTACATTTTAAAACATAGATTAGGGAAAGAGTCAATTTATCATCATTACATTAACGGGAGCAGCCTTTCCAACTCCAGGAAGAGCTTGAGTGCTGCTGTTTCTGCTCAGCATAGACTTCTTTTCAACATGCAGCTACGACAGCGTTTGGAAGCACAGCGAATGAATCTGAAGTGCAAACCTGTTATTAAAAATGGTGAGTTTACCCTAATGCACAACTCTGGTTATTCCATCCCTACAAACAAACAAACAACAAAGCCCAGTTACTACAGAAAGCAAACTGTTACTGTGCTCATGGACACGGACTGGGGGCGGCCAAGGCTGTCCTGTAAGAGGAGACTAATTGTAAAGCAAAAACTTGAGCTTATAGCAGAGAATAACGTGGCATTTCCTCACAAAGAACTAAAATGGTAAGTAACTGCAACACAAACCAGGCATCACATACATGCCAAAAAAGGCTGTTTCCAAATCTTACGTAAAGCTGATGTAAATCATTAAGAAGCATCTCCACATGGCACACGCTCCAACTCATCACCCAACAGCATCCCTCGGTTAAAGGCCAAGCACAGCCACAAAAGGGGTCCGGGTAAGAATCACACCCACCCTCACAAGGGCTAGGGAGGGGGCCACTGGCACCCCGGAGGTGTGAGCCACGTCCCCCTGGCAGAGCGAGCAGAGAACAGCTGGGGGACATGGCTGGAGCGGAGCTGAGGTTCCACCTGATGGCACACCGGGGCGTTTCTCCAACATCACCAGCTCCTGGGGCTGCCGTGGGCTCCAGACGCCGTGCAGTGAAGAGCACAAAGGCTGTTGTTGTGGGGCTGAGCCCTGCGGCACCTCCCGCGAAACACAGCCCGAGCCCGGAGGTGGCCAGAAGATGGCATCTCGGGCTGAAGGGCTTGCCGTGGGCGAAGCGGTAGCTGACTCCGGAATGTTCTTCGCACGCCTTCAGATAATGTTAACTTTAAATAAACTTGCTGAATACTCATGTAAATTATTTCCATTTGGCTGTCTCATTATTCAATATGCTTTCAAGGAACATGGTGATGAAAGAAGAAAAATACCTCTTTCTAACATAACCATACTGGCAAGAGGATCAACATTATCAGTATTCAAAGAATGTCTTGGCAGGATAAACCTTCATAAAAAGAAGGAGCACGAGCTAATCCAAGTTGTCAAAATAGCAATAGGACTTCAAGGGTTGATCTGCAAAGTGATTCATTATTTATTGCTAATGCAAACAAAACACTCCGAGCAGAAACAGCAACCAACTATTTCCTATCAGAAAGTCACTGACAAAGAGTACACGATAAATAAACCCTGGAAGAATTGATAAAAGGAGATCTGTTTTTCTTGCTAGAAAACAACTCAAAGGCAGGAGGAGTATCGCTCTTCATAGAAAGCAAACCAGACATTTAATGGACATATTTTCATTTGTACTAACATGGATGTGAGATGTGGTATAACAGCAAGGAAAAAAACATGGAAATTTCACTGAGAAGCATGAGATGAACACCATTAAAATCAATGTAGTGGAAATACAGCACGCAATGCGTTGTGGGTCCTAAAAATGCATATACATTCAACAGCTCAATAAGAAGCCTGATTTTCCAAAATGGATTTCTTCCAGAATCGGTCAGACAACCATTTTCAGATGCCGAACTTCAGACATGTTAATGAAGCTTTCAGCCTCATTACATTACATATTCTTCCTCAGTAAAGTGAGAGCTGTGCTTTCTTCCATTCTCCTTTCATTTCTTATAAAATGCAGGACTTTAAGAAGGATTATTGTAAAATATACTGCTTTTGTCACTTATTTTCAAGATCTTTTAAAAACACGTTGTGCTACCCTTTCTACTTTTTTTTAACCCATCTTTCCTCGTCTCCTTCTGCAGTACCTCATCTCTGCTACCTTCTTGCTCTTTTAAGCCTTGGAACCTGATCTCACTCCTGACGTGTATCATCTTCTATTGCAGCAGAAAGCATTGGCTCAGCCTCAAGAATTTGGGATTCTAGGAACTTGTTTGAATAATTGAACATACAAAATTTTTTTTTCAAGTAATATATAAACCACGAGCTCCATGAAAAAATAAAGCTATTCTAAGAAGTTGATTCCTGGTACATGCCAAACAAATACAACAGCCACCAAAAAAATGAAAAAGACAACCTGACTCAGTAGAGTATTATCCTAACACACACATCCTGTAGCATCGTATAGGAGATGCATCTTCTGATCTGAATTAATAATTGTAATGACAGTAATATTTAGCATCTGAAGGAAAATGAATTGCATGTAGACTTGTTGAAAGTAGTTATGCACTGGAATTACACAATTCCAAATTTCTGGAAATGCACAGTGCAATAGGCAGTTTTTATTTTGCAAGGAATGACAGCAGCAGACACACAGGAATATGCATTCATTTGTTTTAAGTAGTTTGAACATTATTTTATAGCAGTTTTGAAGAACAGACAGACTACACTTTCTATACGATTCCTTTGGCCTTTGATATTTCCAGCTCAGCAATAGCTACTGAGCGACCTCTTGTGTTGAAAAACGTCTGAGCAGTTTTTTTTTTTTTTAAACTAATTTTTATTTTAAATAAATTAAATTAATTAGGGCCAGCAGTGCAAAATGAAGAGCCGAAAAAATCAGCACTACTTTTGCCATTACAATGAATATATCCTGCCTGCAGAAAGCAGTTGTACTGATTTACTTTACCAAAGAAGCCTACCCAAACATGCTACTGGAGAATTTACCTCTGAAGCAGAGAGGACAGGACGCCTTCA
This sequence comes from Aythya ferina, assembly GCF_964211825.1. Classification (NCBI taxonomy): domain Eukaryota; kingdom Metazoa; phylum Chordata; class Aves; order Anseriformes; family Anatidae; genus Aythya; species Aythya ferina. The sequence goes on from NC_140303.1 coordinate 6,450,883, forward strand.
CACATTCCCAGCAACTGGAAACCAAGTGGTTTGGAGCACGGATGCATCACTTCCTAAGCTAGGTTGAGACCACTGCCTGAAATGAGCTTCAAGGAGCCGTTAAACATTTCTTCAAGTACTGCTACCCTCCCATGGCAAAGAACGCAGTGACAACTAAAGCAATTCTCTTGTCTCTTCCTTCCTTTTTATATCAGAGACTCATGCCAAACCACGTAATATCCTCTATTCCTAAGACTACTGGTCTGCAGAAGTATCACACATGCCATTAGATAATAATACATAGTTTTTTTTTTTGTTTTTTTTTTTTTTTTACATGATCAGTGCCCATACCATACACGTCCTGATCATTGCTTTCCAACCCCAAAGTTTTTATTTTTCTCCAGCTTGCTGTTGTCCCACACTTTGAAGTACAATGTCACTATCAGAAAATATTTCACTGTCAGAAAAAATGTTTGTATGTGTACAGAGTTAACCTGGTGACAAAATATCCCTAAAAAGCATTTCCTAACCTTTACCTCCAACAAAACCAAAGCAGCTTACAGGACACTGCTTGCATTCCTTCTCGTTGGTCAGCAAAAGGACAGGTTGGTAGAACGGAGCCATTTACATCTTCATGCATTTCTTTCAGCTTTAAGTGGGTTTTAGATGCCACAAAGAACTGAACAGTGATGTTGCAAAATGAGATCATTACCAAGTCCACTGCTCAATGAAAAAAACATACTATTGGGTCCTTAACTGAATTTTCAAAGCTAACGGCTTGCAGGAATCTATTTTGCCAGCTGAGCACAGCCAGCATCAAAAACATGCAATGCTTGCTGTCTCAACATTTTTCTTGTAAGTGCCATGAAAGAGACGTGACCAACTTGCACATTACTGTCACTGCATTAAAATAGACATTAAAAAAAAAAAAAAAGCTATGTAATAGCCTAATCAAGGGGGATGAAACCAAAATGCCATAGAAATCATTCGCAGCCTGTCAGTAGCAATCTCAGCACTGCTCCCCTTCTCATTTTTCCACTCCTCAAAAATCACTGCTTCCTTACCCAGGAGACATGTTCCTATGCCTCTCTGCCAACATCCAGAGGCATCAATAGGAATTTCCAAACAGACCGGAGCACGCAAACTCTAAAAGCAACCATGCAATAGATGTCTAGATCAGCAAGGTCAGCTGAGCAACCACGCTCTGTACAAAAAGCAAGGCATTTCCCAACACAGCATATCAAACTCAGGATCTGTCATAGAAGATAACAAGCTACAGTTGCCACACAGGGGAAAAAAAGGTCGACAGAAGGTACTGTACTAAGCCCTTGTAGTAACCAAGAACCATAAATAAAAGCCCCAGCTTAACCAGAGAAAAATTGTACCACATCCGTCAGAGAGAGCAAAAACCAAGCCACCAATTAAATATTAAATTAGTTCTATTAACCAACATTTAAGACCAATCCTGTGAAGCACTGCTAGATATGTCAGCGAGCTTAACACAATTTATGAAGTAAAAAATCCTGAGGTGTCTCTGGTTTTGAGCTTTCTGTAGTCTCCATGAAATACCGCTGAATGTAGTTACTCAGCTTTGGAATACCAATTCCGTAGCCACAGGGCTAGCTTTTTGGCATTCACCACATCTACACTTTGATATTTAGAAATACATACCTAAATCTGATCAAAGTATGTTCTACAACTCCAGAAACAGATGGACAATCTGCTGTCTTTTCAAGAACACACAGTGTAATTCACCATTTCCCCTGAAAAGGAACTCCTGTGTGAATGTTTGGTTGACAAGCAACCGATCCAAACCGAGCAATAAACAGGGAAAAAAACAAGGTCAACAACCAGAAGTTTAGAATAGAATTGCTGAGGGGTCTGGCCACGAGATGTCACTCTCGACTTTGTGGCAACTCGGGAATTCATCAGTGTAACTTCCCTCTGGCGTGTCAAAAGCAGGAGCACAGCCAGTAAAATCAGCTATGGGAAATTGAGGTCAGGTAAAGGAGACATGCTTGAGGTGCCACTTCTGTAGCTGTGTGTTAAAATTACTGTTCAGTAACCTGTGAAGTCTAAGTAGCCTCCAAGAAGCCTCTCAATTTGTTCTCTCAATTTCAACCAACAAGCTCAACTAAAGCTTGTTGTTACAACACGTTACTCTTACACCCATGTAGCAAGCTGTTTTGAAATCTTCAGCTTTTAAAAATAAAACCATCATTATGCATTGAGCTCTTATGACTCAGCACACAGCAAGCTACTTGCATGTGCTGTAGGTTAACACTTGAGTGGGCCCTTTGTCATCATAAGAGCCGAGTTCTTTGTTCAGCAAACACCAGCTAAAAATAATGTTTGTACTTCATACGTCTGCCCAAGATATCTGTTGGAGCAGGACAAAAGGCAGAGTGTGGGTTTTAGGAGTTTAAGATTAAAATCTGTAACCATTGTAAAACATACATATATAGAACAAAGAAAGAAGTCTAAAAGCAACCTATGATGAAAGAAACTTCCTAACTATTTGATGAACTTCATAAATTTCTCAGAAACTGAGCCTTAACATAGCTGACAGAGAAATAGTCATTAGTACCTTATTATGTGTAAAGATTATCCTCAGCTCTGGTTTTATGATGCCATATGCTATCAGAAGATCTTGGATTTTTTTCAGTTCTTCCTTGCATTTTTTATTTGTTGAGTAAAACTGTTTTCTTACAGGAAGGTTCTTAAACAACTTGAGGACTGTCACTGTTGTACCTGCAAGTGGGTGAGAAAAAACAAAACAAGCAGAAGTTACATTGAGTAAACAATTTTTTTTGCACTTGAAGAGGACTGTATGCAGCCCACTGCATACAAATAACTCCTAGTAACACTAAATTACATTATATCAGCTCGAGGAGAAGAAATATACCAAGTTAGCAGTCATCTCACCAAAATCAGTGCCAACAGACCTCACTCACAAGCTTTGCCTCCCCTAACGTACCTCTGCTCAAGACGCAGTGCCTGACAAAAAGAAGGGTATTAATCTACCAATACAACCATAAAAATTCCTAGTTGCCAAGTTAGATAGTTCCCACAGAATTCATTTTTCAACAGCAATTGTTTCACAATTTTGACAGAACACACAGTAACGCAACTTCCAGGCTCCAGACCAGGAGTTCTGGCTGTGGAAAAGACTGCAGCCTAAATCCTAAAAAGATTTCCTGGTTCAAATTAGCTCTCTGAGATGCAGAATTTTCAGATTCAGGCCTTTCTTTGGGATTTGTCCATTGACTAGCCCTAGGCAACTGCTTCTGACTTAATGGCTCCCTGCTGCCAGTCAGCAGACTGACAAGGAAGAGACAGGTCTGGCAGCCAGGCTCCCCTCTGGGTGTACAAGGCCCTCCTTGCTTCAGGGGGCAAGAATATTGACGAGCAGCTTCTGTGGCTCAGCTGGGACGTGCTGAGGGTGAGAACAGAGGTACCTTCACAGACAAGCAGCGACTGCTTCCTCAGAAGCCCACCTTAGTCACAAGAAGGGAGCAAACAGCACCTCCTCCGGGAGCACAGACCTGCTGGAGCGTGTATGCGAGGAGACAACGCTGTCTTCAACAGTCCTCACCGGGCAACAATCAGCCAACCAGAGCTACCAGCAGAACAAACGCTGCCCCAAACCCACACCAAGTCTGAAGCACCAAGGCCACCTCTGAGGCGAGGGCAACCTTTATCTTTCACACAAACATGCACAAGGATCTCTATGGCATGCCCTTCCGGGCAGGTTAAAAATAACTGAGGCTTTGCTCGGTTGGTCCTACAGCCACGCTGCTTCCAGCTACTCCCTCATGTACAGGACAGCAACTCTTCCTCCTTTAAACAAGGGTTTTGCAATGCACAGAAACATTATTTTTGTTTTTATTTCCACTCTGCCAGCTCGAAGAAGAGAATCAGAGAAGGAGACGCTAGTTTCTAATTGCTATCTAAGGCAACTTCCAAGACATTCTCATGATAACAACACGTTCTCAGCTGACAGACATAAGGCAAGACACGTTTACAGCTGCCAAGATTTCACACTCAGCCTTCAAGTATAGAACAGATATTTCAACATCAAATAAGAGCCCCAGAGAAATAAAAAATACCTGTCTGAATGCAACGCTAGAGCGCAGCATCCTACCTTGTCCAAGATGAGAAGGCCTTTGGGAAGTTATGTGCCCACTGTTATCCAGCGTATACTGAGTGCTGACACTATCAGCAGCTGTCTTTGTTGTGATCAAAACCTGTAAATAGGAAAAATAAATCATGTCAATCAAGGATTCCCAAAGATCAGAAGGGGCTTAAATAAGCTTCGCTTCCACTCTAACCATCGTGTTATGTTAGTCACCACGATTACATTTAATGAGTTTATAGAACTCTTCTCCTACAGGTGTTTTCACAGTCACAGCACACATGCAGCATTATCACTCAGTTTTTCCATCCATTTAACTAAAAGCCACGCATTTCTAACAGTGTGACAAAGTGCAAGGTATCCCTGGTGCCTACCAGGCGCACTTCTTTGTCTTCTATTCTGAACAGTTTAAAGGAACAACTAAATCCACCGACCAGTTTGCACTTCCATCCCTCACGAGAGAAGACATGCTATGCCAGCTACGTGGGATTACACAGACCCAGCTACTATCAAACAAACAGAATATTATCTTTCCACACCCAACTGTATCTAGCAATCACACAGTAGTGTGTTTTGTAAGCTATTAAGGTAATACTCCGACCATCTTTAGCAAGACCAATCGCACGCCAGAAGTTCAATCAAACTGCACCTCCCTGAGTTCAGGTACCAAGATTTTGAGTGACAGAGCCACTGTGCTTGAACCACCCGAGAGACACAGGTTAGCAACTCCTACAGAGCTTCAGGATGTTGTGGTTTATTCTAGTTTCTCGTCCAAATCATTCTGAGCTCAACCTGTAATTGATTAATTGGAAATGACAATATTACAGACATGGTTAAGGGCCAGTAGTACAGTGCCTCTTAACTGAAACTTCAGGGGGCAGTTTGGGTAGGCTGAATGCAATTAACACCAAGAGCATTTAATTAATGTAATTACCGATCCATGGATTAAAGAAATGCCTATTAAAGTACTTAATACACTCAGAGCAACTCCCATCTCTTACGAAACACAACCTGGAGCTGCTTAAATGCTCAGAGCAGATGGCATCCTGTTCTGACAACTTGTCTGCAGGAGCCAGAGATTGAGGGCTGGCATCGCCTGTCAAAACACCAACACTTCTGAAAGCATCTTTGGAAATCTCCATCCACACACACAACCCACTCCTGCTTAGTGCAACGCGAACGTAGCCCAAGGTAGCACGGAGTCAGGCACTCTCACCCCCTGACACCTCTCCCGACCTTGATGGTTGACACTTCCCCTCAGCCACTGACACCAGAACCTTCCTGCGGGATCTAATCCTCGGCAGGCTTAGGAAGAAGAACCCCACACTTGATGGTGGCACAGCACACGGACAGAAAGGCAGAGCACAATGGAACACGCAGACGCCATGCCCTTCACATGCAGCACGAACATTGCTGGGATGGTTTTGAACTAACGTGGCTGCTTTTAGTCAACAGCTTACGTCTGAAGCGTCCGTACCCTGTCAGCGTCAGGCAACACAAACACCGGGCTCAGACTGGGGCAGGCCAGGGTGCGGGTTCCTGTTTACTCTTCAGGACAACACCAGGTTTGTGCAACTGCTGCCATACACATGTCAAGGAGCGACGTGGAGCCCAGCAAGATCCCATGACTGCTGCTCACCTAGATAACATCAAGGCAGAAATCCTCGCTGCAACTGCAGCTATGTGGGCCATCAGTGCCCTGACTGAATCCTCCTGGCCACCACCTTCTGCTTCTTACTTTGACGTAGCTTAATGCAAGGAGCAAACTCAGCCACACTCTTAGACTTTACATTTTCTGTTAACTCTACAAAGGGCAAACCAGCGTTCCAAGCAATCACGTATCTATCTACACCCTGACACAAATGAAAAGGACAAAGAAACACGAAGCAATCCATCCCTGCTCCATTCTGGCTGAGACAACTTCTTGGGTAGAGAAAGGCAGCACACGAAGGCAGACTGTTCTGGCAGCCTGGATGGAGCCTGTTTTCTGAACAATTTGAACACTTTGCTCTGACATTTTATTCAAGCTTTCACAGACATGCACAAATCACAGAATTCCAGACACACAGCAACTGCTCACCTCTGATATGCAACAAATTGATCCCAGGGCTTCCCCACGAAAACCGTACGTTGTCAGCTTTTCAAGATCCTCAGAAGAGCTAATTTTTGAGGTGTAGTGTTTAATTGCCATAACTGGAACATCAGTGACCTTGACTCCACTGCCATTGTCTCTTACTTCTATTTTGTCAAACCCATAATTCTCCTTAAAAAGAAAAGAAAAAAAAAAGCAAACAAAAAAAACCAGAAATTGATCACAAAGACAGACAAATGAATTAAGGCACCAAAAAACAGCTAAAAATACTGCTTCCCTGTTTTAATATTACATGTCAATCTGCATGATTCACCTTTATGTGTATGTGATACATATTTTACCGAAGTCTGATTTAAATACTTCTCATTTCAATAAGCACCTGCATAAATAGTTACAACTCTGAAAACCCAGGCAATTAGAACAACTAAATGAAAGATGGAATTCACATTCTGTAACATCTCACACTCAGCCCCAGCAAACAAATGCTTCCTTCCAGCTATATCATAATCTGCAGGTGTAAATCACAGCCAAAGAATTCACAAGCCAGGAGGTTAAAGTAATTAGAGCTGCAGGATCACTAACTAAACTTCTTTTACAGAAACCATGTGTGGCTCTTTGAAAAGATTATGATGTGACATACAGAAAAGCACGCTGTACTGTGTGGTACATCTAGGAACCTTAAAACAGGTTTTACTTCGAAAAAACGTCTTGAGTGAGTGGCTACCATGGTTCCAGAGCACGTGGTGGGTGATCACAGAAAGCTAAACTGAACTAACTTTGTTGTTCCACCTGGACATACGCTAGAAGCAGTTAAGAAAAACAGGATGTACTCCCAGGGTTATTTCTCAAGGTAAAAAGTAATGCAACTCAAAACAAAAGGAAGGCATCTTAAGATAACACATGTATTCACATATAACCTGCATTATGAAACAGCAAAAGCCTCTGAGGCAGGCAGAGAATTATAAATATTTAGTTAATTGATATACAATAGAAACGTTGGTAGTTTTTGCTTTGAGTATTAATGAATATTGCTAAAGTTATCTTCAGGTGAAAAACAATGCTTCTGCTTATATTTGAGTCAAACTCCTACTGGGAAGCAACATGGAAACTGTGATGTACCTCAGCTGGACTTAAAAACACGTCGGGACATAAAAAGGGGAAATGTTCCACTCCACTGCAGTATGCAACAAGGCAGGGTTTGGATTTTGCATTTTACCATGAACAACCGCCTTCAATTCTGACACTTGTCGTTCATCTGCTTTGGAAAACAGTGAGCAGATTTATCTTCTTCACAACGTTACTGATTGGTTTTCCATTTCATTTCTAATGTTCTTCATTTTTACTCACGCACATTGTCTTAAAATATTACTGTATAAACTTTGTATTTTGTTAACACCTTCCACTTGTGCTCCACGGCCTTAATCCCATGTGATGCTATGAGATGTTTATGCTATTCTAACAGACCACTGATGCCAAGCCATGTGGTTCAGCTCCCTCCTCTTTCACTCACGACTGCATGGACCCATCTCTGCTTCAGCTACAACTCTCTGAAGATCAGTTCAGCTCATTAAACTGGCACAACACAGTCCATCCTTCTTGCTGGTCTTTTGCATTAGCGAGATGAACTGATCACGAGAGGCAGAAAGGTCTAGCGATATCAAGCACAGGGTTTTAGGTCCATACTTTCTGAATCCCACCTCTGCTCCAAATACTACCATAGGCTGTTGCTCATCTCTCTGTTTAATTACAACACACGGGTGGAAATCAGACTTCAAAGATTAGTCTCAAATTCCCGTCGTTAGAGCTCAGTCAGTGAAATCAATAAAACCAATGGCCGTGGAGTCTCTGCACTCACACACAAGCAATTATATTGCTTAATCAACAGTTTTTAGCATTCTTCAACCTGAACCCAGGGCATCTCGTCAAAAATAAAACCATTGCTCTACATATGCTTATTGCACAGTCATGCTACTGAGGCAGCTGACCCTGCTGCTCACAAGGCAAGCTCCAGCGTGTTTGTCTTTCTAATAGCAACAGAGCTGAGGTTCAAATTAATAACTAGATAACACGTAACATCTTGGCCACAGTTCAGTTTTTGATTAAATGACTAAGTTTATATTGTAATGAAAGCAGTACCACGTTATCTAGAGCTACAGTACGAGCTGATGTGTTCCCCGGTCTTGTCTAAAAGCCATCTGCCACACCATGCGAAGACAACACCACCTATTGGAGTTTGGTCAGCCAAGAAGGCAACAGGAATAAAACCCCAGTCAAAGCTTCCTGCTACAGCTTGCCACTGCAATGGCTTCTACCTGCAAACCACCTCACCTGCAGGTTACCTCCTGCCTGGCAGTAAAAACAAAAAAACCTCTCAGTAAGCCAGTCTAGCAGTGAAACTCAAGTCCAGCATCTTTTAAAACAAGCTATTAATCAGAAAAAAAATTTATGAGTAAGAAAAGAAGTATTAAATAAGCTGGCAATTCTTCTCAAGACACACTCAGCAGCACAAACACAACTTGTCGTTTCAGTGGGGCCTCAGAACAATAAGGGAAAATGATTTGGAACCACTTTTATTTGAGGTTAAAATGTATACTTATACACAATTATTAATACCCTCCCACCACCAAAACTACGACAGCCTAAAAAAAATACACTGGCAGTGGAACAACCTTCCCAGCATCTTATTTTATGTATAATTACCTGCAAGCATACAAGAAAGAGGACTTACCAGTTTAACGTCAATACTCGTGGCACTGGCATCCAAAGCATTTTCTATCAGCTCCTTCACCACGCTGACAACAGAGGTAATCACCTGAGAGCTTGAAAGGAGACGAACAGTTTCTGCTGGGAGCTGTTTCATAGTGGAATTAGAATCGGAGAAGCTGCGCAGAAACAAAGGAGAAATAGAATATAAAAGACACGCTACAAATCTGCATTTCTAAATAATTGTTTTACAGTGACTTTTAAATGTAAGTGACATGTAACGTTACAGCTAAGGAATACAATTTTCAAGACACACTAGGACACAGCTTTCTCTCCAGTCAGAGAGTTTGACTCATGGAAGAAACAGTACACAGAGGTCTAGACTAGGAAATATTATTTTAAGCAGACTTAACTTCTACCAAAAAAAAACAACAAACAACACTTCAAGAATTCAGAGATGTAGTGAGGAAAGCAGTATACTATCTCACATATATAAAGTCATCTCCTCTAAATTACCATAACATGTGACTTTGATCTTGCAATTATAACAGAAAAGACATTACATGGCAACCTGGAGTGCCATCAGAAATGTCTTCAGGTAGCGTATCTACCTAGCACCACGTCTAATTCTTGTGCTAATGACAAAAACTAAAACTTTTGAAACTTTATCATTTTTTTCCGAACTCTTTGTATAATTTTTCCCTGCGTTTGTAATTTCTGAGCTCCGTGCTGCTGACTGTGCTCTGCATATGACTCCCAGTAGCCAAAAATTCAAGGAAGAAACGTGACTTGAAAGTAACTCCTTTGGATCTGGTGAGGGCAGCACAGTTGTGCTGAGAAAAGTTGTATTCATTGGCATTATGAACTACTGTCAGTAATAATGAAAAAACAAAAACAAAAAAAACAACTTCTGAATTATAACCTTACTTTTCTTATCAGACTTAGTATGTACCCGCAGGCAGCTCACTTGATTTCTGGGTCTTCCAACTGAAAATAGAGATGCCTCATATTATATGCCAATAGAGGTGTTTTTATCAGTGAAAACACTTACAAAAGGCTACAAAATCCCAGTTGTATTATAATTTGAGACAACCTACCATAAAGATTGTAAGTGGATCTGCAAGTTTTGGCATATATTGGCATATCTTTAAACACACAACTAGATGTGATTAACCAAGCTCCAGCTAAAATCTTTGCTGATCCTTGCAGCCCGACACAAGGAACTCAACCATAGCTTTTGCTTGTACACAAGAACGGGGGCAGAAAGAGCATTACTAGCTCTTTGTGCCTCAAGGAGGGTTCAAGGACTACATCACTCCGTCTTACAAGGAACGTTGTCTGTCCACAACAGCACCCTTTACTGGGAGATGTGGAACGGCCATTATTTACACTGAAAGACAAACAAACCCACAATCCCAGTTGACTGATTGCTTCAGTCCAAGCTATCTGCTGGAGGACAGCGTGGCCGGTTCCCTGACTGCACACTCAGCATCTGTCCCGAGGATATGAGCACATGGGGAGGAATGGAGCAAACCCAGAGCTCTTCCTGACACGGCGAGGACACCGGGAGGGTGTGCACAGCAAGGGACTGTGGCCAGCACCCCAGACTACCCTGCAGGGTACGTGCAGCTGATACAATTACAGAACGCTTCTCTGCCTTGATATCCTTCTCAGAAGTGCCACTGTAAACATGAAGTACAAAACAAATACATGGTTACCTGGAAAATAAACCAAACCAAAAAAAAAACCACTAACCACCACAAACCAATGCACAGTGTTTTGAAGAAGCAGCAGAATTAGCACTTTTCTGAGCACAGCACCAGAAGTTTTTTTTTCTCTTTATACTTGGCATTTGCATTCCAAAGAGGATTTGCCCTTTAGATGTGGTTAAGAGATCTGACAAATCATTTTCCCACCAAACACACTGACAAAGGCAAGGCACACGGGAAGACAGGCGTTAAAGGCTGACCGATATTACTCGTCCAGAGGCACTCAGGAAGGCAGGTCAGGTCGCACACCTCACTCATGGCTTCTGCACCAAGTGTTTTCTGCCTTACTAAGAGCAAGCGCCAGACTGCAGCTGTGCATTTTTATTAAAAAACATTGACTAAGCTGAGGGAGGATCTAAGAAGCGATGCTGCACGCTCCCACACCCACTCCTCGGCCTCCTGGGGGTTCCTCTCTGTGGGAATTAATAAAAATAACACCAGAACAGCGCCAGGCAGCGCAGGGCCCCCTGCACTAACCTGGAAGCGATGGGGGAAGCCCCACAGCACCCGCAGGGCGCAGGGGCAGGCGTTACACGGCTGATTTTGGGGTCTGCCCCGCTTTATTTTTGCGGTTCCCGAGCAGCCAGGCCCGCTATGGCGCTGGGGGAGCCGGGCGCAGGCCTAGGCCTGGGCGGGCGGCCGGTGGCGGGCGGGCGGCTCCCCCTTTTCCCCTTTTTTTCCCCTTTTCCCCCTTTTTTGTTTTCCCTTCTCCCCCCTCACGACCCGCCCGCGCCCGCCCCAGCCCCGCCGTGCCCCCGCTACCTGCGCGCCCGCCGCTGCCGTGGGCGGCCCCGGCTCCTCCCTCCCTTTGCCTTTCCCTTCCCTTCCCTCCCCTCAGCGCTGCCGGGGGCGGCCCGGCCGGCATTGCCCTGCTCCGAGCTCCCCCAGCGCCCCTGTGGTGAGCTGAGGTGAGCTGAGGGGAGCTGAGGGGGGGACGGGGGGCGGCTGGGCTGGGAGCTGGGGGTGTGTGTGGGGACTGGGGGTGTGTGGGGGCTGAGGGGCTGTGTATGGGCTCGGAGCCGCAGCGCCTCAAGCCGGGGGGCTGGTGCTGGCAGGAGGGGCTGCGTGCGGCGTGGAGCTGCCCTTTTGTCCCCCACAGGAGGGCTCGGCGGTGGCTGTGTTGTCCCATGGCCGCCCCGCCTCGCCGGCGGCCCCGCACCTGCTCCGCGCCCTGCCCCCGGCTGTGGCGGTGCCGGGCTCCGGCCCTGCGGCTGCAGCGGCTCGGCGCTGCCCGGGGGCGGCTAAACGAGAAACATGAAGAAAAAAACGCTGTCAAAATCTTATAATTTCCTTCTGCGCGCTCATAAACCGGTGATGCTTTGTCCTAGCAAGGTGGTGGCAACCTTCTGTTGCAAATCTCAACACATGCCCGTTTGGAAATAGCGTGCAACAAGTGCTGGTTAAAACCAGCGTTGCCCCGGTTCAATTGCAGGTTTGTCGCATCTGTTTTTATTTTTCCACCTCTGCTAATGTGCATGTTGTACATATCACAGCGTGTTTTGCTGCGATATCACAGCTCCTACAGGGCTTTACTATCCTAAACAAGGACAAGAAACAAACTTCCTAAAAAACGCAAATTATTTCTGCCAGTTAAACAACTCTTTTGTATGCTGATTTAGAAGGAAGTTAACAGCTCTCCATCACGGTCCCATAAATAAATACAGTCTTCCAGGTATATTGTCTTACAAGTCATGTGAGTATGAAGTATGCAGCAACTTTTTTTTTTTTTTTAATAATTATTAGAAATTTTAGTATGCCAGGCCAGGAGGGTCTCCTCCATTAACTTGTGTCAGTTTCCCAAAGTAACCAGGATCAGAAAATTGTGCTGTGTGTGTCTGTGTCTGTCTGATCTCAGCCAGACAAAAACGTCAAGGTAAGAGTTCCAAAATCTGCAGAAAACTGCCCGAGGGAGGAGGGAAATCTGAAATCTGCACTTGGCTGCAAAAGAGCAGGCCTACATTAACCCTTATTCAGTCTTCCTAGCACTCGGTTGCCAGGCACTTGGTAAATGCAAATTTCCTGCGTAGCCTTAACACGAGTGAGAGGAGGGGGACAATCACTTGCTATGGGAAGTAGGACAGAACTGTGGATATTGTAGTGGCAGGAGAAAGGAATTTAGAGGATAAAAATTACAAAGATCAGTGTCGCTATAGGTTTGCACCTTCAGCTTCTAACAGCACAGCTTACTCTGTTTTGTTTTTTTAAACGTCCCTGTTGTGGCAGGCCTGGTGGTGTGGGTTTTTTGTGTGTGCGCGCATTTTTTTAACAGCTTCCAGCAGCCTCTTTGTAGTGACTTCTTTATAAAACATACCTGAAGATCTCGAGGTACATCTCAACTTAGGCACCATGTTCCTTCCAGACCTGCTTATTTTAAATGGTCTTTTTCCTAATTCTCAGCCTGCATATATATATATCTGTTGGGAAACTCTATAATACAGCAGTCTCACTCTTCAAACAGTTCTGTTTTACAGAGTTAAAATGAACGTAGGAGTTGCCCACAGCGAGGTAAATCCAAACACGCGGGTGATGAACAGTCGTGGAATGTGGCTGACATACGCACTCGGAGTTGGCATGCTTCACATTGTCTTGCTCAGCATTCCTTTCTTTAGTGTCCCTGTTGCATGGACTTTAACAAACGTGATTCACAATCTGGTGAGTACCCTCTCCTGTAAGACAATTTAAAAAGTTGTTCACGTGTATTTTTAGAAGCAGTTGAAGAGGAAAAAAGCCTGACTGTATGGATAATAAAATCCATCTAGCCAAAACACTTTCTCTACATGACATATCTGCTATTAAATGGGTTGGCACATTTTGGGAAGAGGATTGCTTTGGGTCGAAGCAGAAAAGTTATGAGATATTTCTTATGTACTAAACAGATCTAAGAACTGTAAATGTAATGTATTAAAAATATTTTCAATTAATGTTTCTGCATAAATGTGTTCATATCTTAAAATGTTTGATTTCAGTACTTCAGATGATGCTTGTTCCTTGAGCGGAAGCATTCGTGTTCTTTTTTTGTTTTGGTTTCTGGTCAAGCTAGATGACTTCAGCACACAACACTGTAACTATACATGACATTAAAAAAATTATATTTGAAAGCGGTGGGAAAAACTGCACCGCATTGACCCATTGAAACTGATTTGTTACTCAGTGGATTGTGATTTGAAGGATGACTTCTGTATGCAAAAGCATTTGGAAGCTGAAGACCTTGAAAATCTTTCTGCCTTCTCTCCCCAGGATGATATAATGCCGTTATAACTATTTAAATAATGCAAATGCATATATTGGTCCTGCCAAGCTTAGAGAAAAGAAGGCTGTAATGCAGCAATTCATATTGTACTTGAGATTTGCTAACACAGCTTTCAAAGGCTAGCAAAGAAGTCTTGACAAAAAGATATCTTCCTCCTTATTTAGGAAGACGATAGTTCAACTTGAGACTGAGGTTAGGTAATACCCTCTGTTATCCTGTAGAATTGTTTTTATTTTTCCTTGAGCCTTTTTTTTTTAAAAAAAAAAAGGTTTTAAAAAAAAAGGTTTAAAAAGGTTTAAAGGTTTAAAAAAAAAAAAAAGGTTTAATAATAGCAGGTTGTAAGCATTAGTAGAACATTTCATTCTTTATCTTTGACAATATCAGACATGCCTGACTTAGGAAGATACTAACAGAAGCAAAAATTACTAAATATTTCCCAAATACCTTACTAAATTAATTCAACTCGATATAATGACAACAGGGATGGGAGTGTGCACTGGCAAGTAGTTTTCTAGTGGAACACAGAAGATGAGTATAAACCGTAGTTTGGATATTTTAGCATTTACATGGCAGTTTTGTGTTGTTATTATTTATTATTATTGAAACAAATCCTTAGATGCTTTGATAAAGATTTCTGCTAGAGGAGAACTCTCACCTGACCTTAAAAGCAATTTTGGCGGTCCTTTGTGTAAGTATCGGTGCAAAATAAAATGTGCAGTAAGCATTTGGATGTCCAAAAAACGCCTTTTGCTTATTAAAACTGAGATACTTTGAACATCATGAATATTACACAAACTGGTTCTTTTGTGGTACTAGGCCTCTGGTTAGGAGGCTGTTTCAAAAAAAGTGTAAGAAGACATGAAGTGACTTGCTCAGCTCTCACCTCCTTTACAAGAATTCAGAAAAATGTGATTTTTCTGTATAAATCTTTCTATAATTATTTCTCTGGGTGCATAAAAAATAAATGCACCTGAAAGAAAGAAAATTGGAGTCTTTATTTTCTGGTAGAGACTCTTGCTTGGAGTTGGCATGCTGTTTTTGATAGAAGACAAATGTTTGTTAAAATTGGAAAGTTTGTTCATTTGTTGAAACTGGACTCTCCTATGCCAAATGAAGGGACTCAAATTTATATTTTAGAACCAAGTAGCCGTGGCATCCTTCCATCATATAATGAAAAAGAACAATCCAGTGTGGCTCAGGAGAAGTAGCAGAGATGGACAGATGGCATTCAACAGATTGCTGGTAGTTAGCTTCAAAGTATTTGAAGCTAGAGGGGGATTGCGAAAACTTTCAGAAGTTCTTGTAATATTGCCAACGTTCACAGAGATTTTTACTTTGTGTAGGCTCTACCTTGTAACTCAATTTAAGACTGTTAGGGAAGCAGTAATATACATTGGTAGCCCTAAACTTTTTACAGTACTTGTTTAAATTCTGTTGATGTCATGCAATTTTTGCCATCTGATGTAGAAGATGAGGCACTGGATTGAATGTCACAGACCTCAGCTTTAATTCTGAATCCGCCACTGACTGTGTAACTTTGGGCAAATCATTTCTTGTCTTTTCCTTTTGTTCGCCACTAACTAATGTGTTATTTCAGGTTAGCTGCTCTCCTGGGTGAGAATTCATTTAGCCTTTTTTTCTTTTTTCTTTTCCACAATGCATTGAACAATGTAGCAATTATATAACACAGATAAAAGTGCCACTGTATTCGTTTTTTTCCCCCCCCCTCAGGGCATGTACGTCTTCTTGCATGCAGTAAAGGGAACTCCTTTTGAAACACCTGATCAGGGGAAAGCTAGGCTACTAACACACTGGGAACAACTGGATTATGGAGTACAATTCACATCTTCAAGAAAATTCTTCACAATCTCTCCTATAATTCTGTGAGTTCTAAACTACATTATGATGATTTGAGTCATATAACCCTGATTTCAAAAGCTTTGATGAAATGAGCTGCAATTTACATTTTAAAGCATATTCTCTCTTTCTTGCTTGTTCATATCTACATCAAAGAGGTAGGGAATATGTATTTACAGACCATATTATCAACAGTCTTCCTTCCTGCAGCTTTCAGTACTAATTCATGTACTGAAGTTGAAATTTTAAAACCCATCCCATTAATAACTGTTTACAAAATTAGAAAGCTTGTGAGGAAAACTTACTATTAACCCTCAAAGTTCTTTCAGAGATTTTGAAGTCACAGATACTGAAAAGCTAAACTACTTGCCTTTAATGCGTATACATTACTTTACAGCTTTTATTAACCATTTTGGATCTTGTGAGTTATGCCCTCATAACTTCCCTAAGTGGCAGTGTGCACTGAATGAGGCCCATGGTACTGCATGTCAGTTGTGCCTTGTTCAGATTGTCTTGTGTACACTAGTTATGTAAATATACTGATTGGAAACTCTACAGCACCTGTCTCTGTTGACAAAAGTACGGTTGCATAACTGAAAGAAATCAGATACGTATTTTATATCCAGTCCTAAAAAGTTTGTCTGTTTTTCCTATAAGGAAGTTGTCCACTGGCTTGGCAGGGTTGCGGGAGGCGTGAGGGAAGATATGGTGTTGTGTACAGAAAGTTGTTTCACAAAGGTTAGAGTATGAAAAAAGTACTTATAACTGCTCAGATAATCCTCTCTTTCTTCAAAGATAGCTTCCTGCTCGACAGTGAGAATTCTGTATTCCTAACACTTGTATATGGTTCTCTTCACGCACCAAGAATGTGTAAGAAGCTGAATAAACGTCTCCCATTTGCTGGAAGAGCAAACAAAAAAACCCAAATGTGATAACCACACTGCCATGACTAGTTTTTGCAAAAAAATAAGATGAAATTATTGGTTCAATGTGTAAAAAAAGTACGTAATGAATTGGGTTCTGAGGCACATTCCCTCACTTTTCCAGTTGAACAGGCTGTGGACTAGCTTTAAAGCAAATTGTGTTGGAAATGCAAACCAGACATTTTAAGATCATCCTGCTCACAGATGTGCTTAGCAGAACTGAGTTTTGCACTGAAGAATGTCGAATGGTTTGTCACTGAGTTTGCAAGGGTAGCTGAAATGCACATAGTTTTGGTAACAGCTCTTATACCATGTAAAGTCTGTATTACAAATTCATACGCTCTAACTTCAGGGGTGGGGAGAAATGCTGGAGGACAATTCTACTTGAGAGTTGCTTTCTAGCACCTTGAGAATAATTGAAAGAAGATACTTAGTCCATAATATTATTCTATGGCGTTCTAGAACCCAAGGTGAGATACAGGAATATATCCATTGCTAGCTAGTAAAATGTATCTGATTACTGGAGCACCTTTTTCAAACAGGCTTTGTTGGTGTATTTGTCGATAAGGGTGCCATCAGCTAAGCTTGTTCCCTTTTCTCCTGCAGGTACTTTCTGGCAAGTTTCTACACAAAGTACGATCCAACACACTTTATTCTCAACACCACCTCTCTTCTGACAGTGCTTATCCCCAAGCTGCCGCAGTTGCATGGTGTTCGAATCTTTGGCATCAATAAGTACTAAGCAGAAGGTGTGATGCTGACCGACCCTGACATGGCTACTGCTTCTTGGGCAAAGGAAACAAGTAGTCTACTGTGCCGTTCGTCTAATTGTATTCGATGAGAGATGCATTTACATCTGAGGTACAATTACTACTTCCTAAAGCATTGTCTGGTGTGAAAGTTGGGTTTATAAGAAGATGCCTTCAAATACCGAAATGTGAAATGGAAACGTCAAGAAGAAAGATTTCTGTGAAGAACTGGGCAGGCCTAGCTCTAAAGCATAATCAACACTAAAGACTGTATGTAAGTCTGGCTGATGCGAGTAAGGAAGCTATGAATAAATGCTGAAATGGAGAGTGATGTTTCACAGATGCCCAATCAGCCATGACACAAGTGATAATCTACTAAATAAATCCAGAATTTTTCCATTGAAAGGACTGGTGGGGCTACCGTTGCAGGATAGTTAAAAGTAGCTGGTTACTGCTGTATGGATTGTAGATGGGTGTGTTTGTTACTGCATTGTGGAAGTTTGTCTCACAGTAAATACTGTGACAGGTGGTATAAAATGGTGGTATAATTCATGCCTTATCTGCTCTTGTGATTTTTGTCACAAAGACCGAAGAAAGTCCTTAACTGTCAGCTCAGGGGATTTCTACATCAACTTGGTAGCTCGGTTTATGTATGCTTTTGCAAATTGTCACTCTTGCATTTATTTCATTTTGCTTACCAGAACGTTGATTTGTCAATGTGTAAATGGGACATCCTGAGAAACTGAAATGTCTTTTAAGGTGTAGCTTTTTGACTGCTTTCTCTGATACTTGACTGATGGATTATTTTTCAGTAGCCGAGAGACCTGTAACAGTGGGGGAAAGGGTTGCTGTTGTTACAGGAGAAGGAGCTTCACTATAGAACAATATCAGAATATGAAGAGAAACTGTAAATTGTAAGTTAGAATAGAAGTGGAACTAGAAATAGGTGAATTGACAGATTACATGGCCTAACAGTATGCTTTTGCAGAAAAGGATATAAATAATTTGCATGTCTTGGAAACGTGCAGGAATACTGCATTTTAGGGGTACCGTGTAGTATTGAGTAATCTTGTATATAATCAACTCTGGAACTAGAATGAAGGAGGTACAGCTGAGCTCTAAGCGCTTATTTCTGTATCCTAGCAAAAAAAAAAAAGGATGAATTTTTAAGTATACCATGTGGCTTCCAGACAGAAGCGACTCAAGATTTGACAGAAGACTATTTAAGACTTGATTTACATTTTGGTTGCAATGACAGCCAGTGAGGGGGAGGACAAAAAAAGCTCAGTGGTGTATTTCTTTTCTTGCTAAGAGAATGTTCTGGCAATGTGTGATAAATATGTTGTTTAAAAAAAAAATGTCATTGGAAGTAAAAAATGTCTTATTTGTGCAAAAAAGTGGTAACTGGCTATTTTTAAAATAACATCCATCACCGCATTACACTAGCCCCTCAAAAATGTCACAGAAAATCCCTGTTTTGTGCAAAAGTGCCCACGACCTGAGGACACGGACTGGGTTATCAACGCAGCGTGACGGCGGCTGGTGGCGGTTAGTGGTGAAAGTGCAGGTGGGACAGAAATAGGAACCGCGGCTTCACCGCTTTAATTTTAATTTTGATTTAAAATGTGCGAGCTGCCCTCCCCCGGCCGTCTGCCCCCTGGGGGCTGGGATGAGGGCGGCCCGCCCAGCCCCAAGATGGCGCCGCCTCCGGCCGGCCCCAAAATGGCGGCGGCTCCGCCCGCCGCCCCGCCCTGTCATGGCGGCCTACAGGCCGGCGCTGGCTGGAGGCGTTTAAGGTCGCGGGTAAGGCTTATTAAGAAAATATTTCTTCCTAAGGTCTTAAAAGCCACCCGTGGTAGTGCATAACTTTGAAGGTTATAGCATATCTTCACAGCCACGCATGCTTTAAAATCCTGACTTTCAGAGAAATACATACTACTGGTATATTTTACCTAAAAATCAGCACGCGAATTTTAAATCTGTAGGAGTACTTCCTTGAGAACCCTTCAGTAGTAATAAATTTTACAATCCTTTCCTAGACGTAACGTGATAAATGTTGAGCCATGAAGAGCATTGCCAGGAGCCTTTTGCAAACAGCCAGGTGCAGCCCGGCTGGGGGGCTGCGAAGCCGCTCTACTCCCTGTGGCAAATTGCATCGCCCCAAACTTGTGCTGGGAATAGAAACGAGCTGTGACGATACGGGTGCTGCAGTCGTGGATGAAGCTGGCAATGTGCTGGGAGAAGCGCTGCAATGTCAAAGGGAAGTCCATCTGAAGTAAGAATATATGGCTCACGGGGCTTTCTTACAATACTGTAGTTGTGGCTAAATATGCTGCTCACTAGTGATTTTATTGTTACACTTCCATGTAATATCATCTATATAAAAGTATTCTTCAGAAAAGTTGACGTGAGTGTCAACTTTCTTTGGAAAGGAGCCCATTTTCTTTGGATAGGAGCCCCTATCTTTTGGGCTCCAACACATACTGCTTTAGATAATAGCAAGTATGAGGAAAGAAATGCTGTGCATTTAACAAGTGTTTTTTTTTTGTTTTTTTTTTTAATTGAGACAGATTACTCATCTCACTTGATTAAACATTCAGTTACTACTACTACTAAAACTGCCATGTATATGTTTTAAGGGAAAATTAATCACAAATAGGCATTAGTTACTAAGTACCTCAACTGATGAATGAAGGACTGTGAACATTAAGTTACAGACATTGCTTTGCAACAGCACTGAAGTATATTTAAAATAAATGCATACCAAAAAAGGGAAAGTTACGTTTTTTGACCTCCCAATGATGATTACACTCTCTTCAGTGCATAGATGTTCTTTAGGCTAAACAAGGCATTCTCAAATGTCCTAAGGAACAGGCAGGATCTGGCAAGATCAAGGTGTTATAAAATCACATAAAAATATGGTTTTTAGTTATGAAATACAAATATATTCCAAATACTTGTTTTTAACTAGAACAGGTGGAATAATTCCTCATGTGGCACAGCAACTCCACAGGGAAAACATCGAGCAAGTGGTGAAGGAAGCACTTAGTGTCAGTGGAGTTTCTGTAAATGAACTTACTGCTATCGCGACTACAGTGAAACCAGGACTTGCGCTAAGCCTGGAGGTGGGACTGGACTACAGCTTGAAACTGGTGAACAAGTACCAGAAGCCCTTCATACCCATCCATCACATGGAGGCTCACGCACTTACCATTAGGCTGACTAATCAAGTGGAGTTTCCTTTCTTAGTTCTTTTACTCTCTGGAGGCCACTGTATCTTGGCAGTAGCACAAGGAGTTTCAGATTTCCTTCTGCTCGGACAGTCAATAGATATAGCACCAGGTGACATGTTGGATAAGGTAATGTTTCCATACGTAAGTGAATCTACCTGTTTTTATTGCAGCTACACTGCTCAATCACACTATTAGGATCAGCCTGAAGACAGTAATACAGTGTGATAAGAGCTTTAACATTCTATTTCTCTATTTTGAATAGAGAATATATTCAATATTGATAAATATATTGATATTTAGCAGTCAATGTGTGTTTCCTACAGCATAAAACTTGGCTAATTAATGATTCCTGCAAAATTTCATGGTCCTCGTGTTTGCCCAAAGTATTATAGAATTGCATTTCTAATTACTCTAGCAAAAACATCCATGCGGCATTATATTTTGTCTATATAGTGCCCTGTTCATAATTTTATCTTAATAATGTTGGATTTTGTGGTGTCTGATTTCACTCCATTGACTGCAAAACAGTTATGCGGTTACATACGCAGAAGAATTAATTTAGTTCCCTATATTGATTCTGTTTATCTCCTCAGGTAGCAAGAAGACTCTCTTTAATAAAGCACCCCGAATGCCACAGCATGGCTGGGGGGAAGGCAATAGAACACTTGGCTCAAACTGGAAACCGGCAACAGTACACGTTCAGGCTTCCCATGCAACAATACCGTAACTGTGATTTTTCTTTTTCTGGACTTCAGAACCTCATCAATAAAACCATTATACAAAAAGAAAAAGAAGAAGGTATTTTTAAAGTCAGATATGAACTGTGTGCTTGATGAGCTGTACTCAGGAAAACCCCTTTGATCATACATTTCTATAGGTATTCAAGAAGGCGAGCTCCTGTCTTGTGTTAAGGATATCGCCGCTGCCGTACAGCATGTAGTAGCCATTCATATTATCCAGCGGACATATCGAGCTATGCTTTTCTGCATAAAAAATGGCATCTTGTCACCAAAACATGCAACTTTGGTGGGTATACTTGAGTTTCTTATTTATGTTACGGAGCATGTTGCATTTTCTACTTATGATAACATAACTTGAAGATGCAGTTGCCTTGTTACACTTTCTCCGTTGACAAAAATGGTAATCTGGATGGGTGAGGAAGACTGACAGTATGTATTAAATTCCCTTAAAACACTAGGATTAAAGTAATACTCATTTCAGATATTCATATGACATCTTTTATACTTGGTCTTATGCTACAAGGTTTTTGTTTGTTTTTACTTATTTTGTTTTACCACCTAACCTATAACAACTCAGGCCACATGCTTTGATCTAGTGCTAACCAGTACTAGGTAGCTGGTCTATTATTTATTGCTGTCTTCAAAACTATTTTTTTTTCCTTTTTTAAATATAATGCTACTTAGAATGCTATCAGTAGTTACTTTTGAATTAAGGCTTTTTTTTTTTCTTTTTAAAATTGCTGTCAGGTTGTATCAGGAGGAGTTGCAAGTAATCAGTATATCAGAAAAGGCCTGCAAGCTCTGGCAAATGCAAACAGTTTTGCTTTTCTATCTCCTCCTCCAAGACTCTGCACTGATAATGGTGTTATGATTGCATGGTAAGGACTGGTTTTCTTTGTATTTTTCTGTAATGTTCTTTAGAATTTGACAGTAAGAATGTCCCTCTATAGTGACTGAACCACATACACTACACATACATTTTTACATAATTACTTTCTTGCTTAGGAATGGCATTGAAAGATTACGTGCAGGACTTGGTGTTTTAAACAGCACAGAGGGCATCCGCTTCGAACCCAAGTAAGTACTCAATTATTCACAGTCTATTTCTTCACTTATTCACTGTACTCAGTGAAAGTGGAAGGAGATAGAAACTGATGAGTAACTTTGCAACGCATATAAGGTCTGTGAATCTGCACATCCAAGTGATACAGCACCACCATCTTACTGCAGCAATACTGTTATCTTAATTACTTCTATCAAATATACTACTTTGTTATTTTCTAGAGCTCCCCTTGGAACTGATATTTCAAACCAAGTTGAAGAAGACTCCATCAAGGTGCCAAAACTAAGGAAGATACTACAGTTGGCAAGTTAAGATATAACTTAAGGTATTTGCTTTGCTTTCTGTTGTTGAAGATCACCTGTTGGAGAAATAAATGCTGTGTAGTATCACCACAGTTATTCCAGTTGCTGTCGTTGCTGTTCTACAAGTGTCTAAGAGTTCTAGGTATCAAAACAATAACAAGGAAGTACATTTTCTATTAAACCTAAATGTAAGTGGAAGTACCTCCATTGCTTATGCTTACTTGATAATTTGTAAAAAGATGTAATTACAATACATATCATCTAATAATTTAATAGTATAATATATAATTTATATAAAGTAATTCAAATTGCATATAAAAAATCATACCTTCTGTGAGTGAGAAGTGAAGCTGAAGAGGTATGACAGACACTGAAAATAACAAAAGATACAGAAAGGGTGAGCCTAGCAATCTATTCTCTCACATGTAGAAAGGGCAGTTAGTAAAACAGGTTCCTCAATCACTGGGCCCTGTAAAGTAAGGGTTAGGAATGCTCTACAAATAAAATCCTAGAAAGGTAGGGGAAGGGACCTTAAAGACCACCTTCTCCAGAGACCACTATTTCTTTCTCCCCTATAGATGCGTTCATAATGAGATCCTACAAGTATGCATCTATTTGTATTAGTTGGATGACTGTAAAGTCAGAGTGTGTAAAAAAAAAAAAAAAAAAAAGGCCAAACATTCAAAAAAAAAAAAAAACAAACACAAAGTTTTACTGAATGTACATTTAGGATAAATACAACATTTTGGATGCAGCTTTATAATTCATCTACTGAAAGTAATTTCAGTCGGCTGCAGGTGTCAGATGCTTTTTCACTGTTGCTCTCCAGTTTTGCAATCCGAGATCCAAACTGTACAGCCCTTTTTGGCAGAACAGCCGAGGCTTTAAGACCAAGCTCCTTGGCTACAAGGCGCAGAATCAATTTCTCACCGATTCCTCGAGGTAAAGTCAAGTCTGCTTTTTCTGAGATAGGCAGTGAATTGAGGAATGAAACAACATCTTCATCAAGAAAAGGAAACCTAAAGACAAAGACATACATAGCAAATTATAGATACATTGGTGCCAAGTCTCCAAAGCAGGTATACTGTGTGAGAGGAAGAAGGATTTAAACACAGGAGCCCTGAAGTTTTCAAAACTGATGCTTGTTCTTGCTCTTTGCTTGAGCTTAGAAATGCTAGTTTTATACCAAGGGAAAAGAAAAAAATATATCAGAAAAACACTATGAAGGTAAAAGATAAGTTTTAAAGCAACACTTGAAGATAAACATTAAAGTGTTAAAATACTACAGGAAGCTATGCTGTAACTTGAAAACAAAAACATTTACACACTACATTCTCACAGCCTTCTGAGTTCCAGGCATTCATAGCTAACCACAAATGTTATTAGCAGCATGAACACAAATGAAACAGAATTAAGAGACAAAAAAAGTGCACACAACTTTCAAACTGAGCTTTCTCTCAGACTGATAAAACCAGAATCTAACCAGCAAATCCAGTTTTGCTTCACGTTAAAACAATACTACCTGGCTTCTTTTCCATGATCACCAATAATTCTGTCATCTCTACCAAGATTTCTAGAAGAAATGCGTCCTAATTCCATTTCAAGTTCTTTATTTAGACCTTCTAAGCCATATTTTTTGAAGCAAACACGATGTCGAGAATACCCAGCAAGTTGTTCATCTGCTCCAATGCCTGTAAGCACAACCTAAGAGAACAGAATAAAAGAAATTTTTCTTGGTGTCTGTGCAAACTAATAATACGTAATGCTTAAGTAATTAAATGCTTAAGTACAACATGATAAGGAAAGTAACTTTAATATGTATCTTCTCTATATATTACTATGGTGATGGCATGTTCCTTATCTATTTACACAGCTTACCAGTAAAGCCACTTGTTAACAGGTTCGTGATCAGACTTAAGAAGTACACACATTTATACTCAAGGAAGCAGAAGAAACTGAAGTACTGTGTGTCAGAAATGGGTATCTTGGAAGAATGTCAGTTTCTGTTATAATAAGCAGCACCTGCTAAGCACCAGCCTTTAAAAAATTCATTGCCAGAGATGGTGCTATGTCACTTTAAATAGTTACCTGAATGTACACCGAGATTATATTAATTTCCCAGCTACTGGGTTAATAACCACGTTACACCACATAAAAGTGTTGTTGTCCTGTCTACTCAGCGATATGCACGTAAAATGTCCTCAACACTACTCTACCTGATCTTCTACTGTGCCTTCAACAGCAGCTCACTGTAGAATAACCAGTCATGACTAACCATTTCTTTCAGCGTACTGCTAACGTGTCACTAGCTAGTTAGCAACCACATTTACCTGCACGCAGTAGCCACTGATAGGAGAATGAGATTGTCACTTGGGTTTGGAAACTCACACCCCATTTCAACATATTCTGGACCTGCTGTGATTTTATATTTTGCAAATCTGAGATGCACAGACTTGAGCAGAGCAGTCAACTAAATAATTAGTGATCTACAAGTGGTAGTTTTTAAGCACATCATAGCATGATGTCATAGCACCAAGACCTTCTATGTTTTTGAATTGTTCTGAATATAAAGCATCAGGAAATTGGGTAGGGATGGGGGAAGCAATTAATGTATTTTGTATTTTGAACAGTCATTCAATCAGACTGTAATTATAAAAGATTCAAAGTAGTCGTCTTTTCTGTCATTATTAATGTCTATTTCATCATGTACATTTGTCTAAAGGAGCAGCTAGTAATTTTACAACTTCTAGGTGCTGGCACAAAATAGTATCACTTCACTTTAATTAAAATTTCTCTCTAAATTTATTAACCTATTCGGTTGGATTGAATAACACTTCTCTACTACTGAATTAAGACATTAAGCATGAGAGGTGCTGGGTATTATTTTTTCCTAGTCACTGTTGCTTATTCAAGCTTACTGAACAGCTACACACATTACAGGACAAAGGAACTGAACAGTTTTTAATTCCAGAATTATAAAAAGATTATCAGTCCAGAACTATCCTGCATTCAGCCACTGAATTTCAGAAGCGTCATGAGTATTAAAAACTGCTGCTAATTTCTGCAGTGGAACTATTTTCACAGTCAAAAATCAAGTGTAAGAAAGAAAACAAAACCAAAAAAAAAATAAATCAGTACCTTTGCAGGACTTTTATATGGTTTTATTTCTCCTTGTTTACTAACAGACCCCTCCCCTCTGGAAGCAAACCAAATTGCACAGCCGATGCTGTCATCCAAGACTGTATCCAGTGGATAAATCAAGTGATTAATGCGTTGTTGTCTCATCTCTTTCAATTCCTCTAGCGTAACGTTAATTTCCACAAAGTTCCAGATTCTTGAGGGGTTAAGGGCTTCTAATTCTTTCAGTCCTGCCCTACCAGTGAGTCTGTCAGGGACATCAAAGCAAGACAAATGACCAGCAGTTTTAGCATCTGTCTCTTTACAGCTTTCTTGACAGCTATGCAAATCAAGCCTTATTTCCTGGTTGCTGCGTTTTTTAGTAGTACCCTTTTGCTTAGCTTGTTCTTTCATCATGAAAGCTACGTTGAGAAGATCAATTGGTTCCTCCACAGGAACGTGGCGATCAGCAAGGGCTGCAAGAACCATAGAATCAACACCACCAGAAAAGAGCACTGCAACGTGGGCTTTCCCATGAGAAAGGCTTTGAACTTCTCTTGTTTCCAGTTCATTTCTACAGAGTAATAAAACCCGCCTCTTCACTGCTTCATTTAAAACATCAATAAACTGATGGACTAATTTTTTCCTGTGTTCCTTTGCAAGAAATCCTTGCAGAGTGTCAACAGAAACCATAGGGGTAATGTCACTAATATTAGTGCTTGCACATTCGTCCGAGGCTTCAGAAATTGTTTTATTTAAGGGGATAACCGGTGCTCTGAGACATAGTTTTGATTCATTCATCACAAGAGGTATGTGATTTGGTAAGTCTTTTGAAACTTGGTCCAGAACATTAATGAATATTTCTTCTACTGTTTTCTCTGAGGAGCTGTATTTCCATGGAAAGACTGTTAAAGACAAAGATTTAGTTGTTGCCCAAGCTTTGAGATCAATTTTGAAAATTCCAGATGCTGGGACTTCTTGATATTGGTTCCCAGATTCAGAATAAACACTTACAGATGAGAGACAGAAAGCCCCATCAATCTTATTACTGAATTGCCAAAGCAAACTACGACGACCGAAATAATCTCTACCAAACCATAAACTGTGTTTAGAAGCCTGATAATAAATAAAAGACCATGGGCCCCGAAGCGATGAGAGGAGCGACAAAACGTCAGCTTCATTACTGCATAATTCAAGATGACGAAACATAACTGCAGTGTCATTTTCTGTATCTCCTACAGGCAGTCCATTGAAAATTTCTCCATTCCAAAGGAAAATACTGTTATTGGCATCTTCCAGAGGCTGAGGAGTCAGTACTCCCCTCAAGTGAAGTACATGGCCAGAAAACAGACACTCATATGACAGATCAGACGCAGTTTTTATCAACTGTTGGCTACTGTCTGGTCCTCTTCTTCTCAGACAGTGGTGCATGTCTTCATTAAAGGAACCATGGACAGTGTGCTGGCTAGGCAAGGTAACAACACAACAAATACCACACATCGCGACCGAATTCAGACCGGCTACTTCTTGATTTTAGTCTTCTCTGAATTTTCCATCTCCTGATGTGCCTTCTTTAATTCATCTAATACAACTGTGTGATAAAAATACACAAATAATTAGTTCCAGTCAGTTTAGAAGTAAGCAAGTTTAAGAGCATATCTAAGGAATGAGTAACTTTAGCCACTTGTTCAGTTAAAGAGATGAACACAAAACTGTGAAACAAAATGTCTATAATACTGATATAACACAGTTAGTTCGCTCTAGCCTGTTTGTCTTCAATTATACAAAGTTTATGATTTTTCCCCTCCTCAATGGAAGCCACACTGGAAGTTTAAGAATTGAAGAAATGGCCAGCTATTGCCTACATCATCAATAGGATTTACAAGTTCATAATAAGTGAACTGTTAAAGTGTTAATGCTGTAAATCCAATCAAAAGAAGTGAATTAATTTAGCGGTTTTTCATTCCATTTCATTCTATTTATACATTTTTAACCTGTTCAACCATCGGCTCTATTTATCCTCCATTATTCTGCTTTCCTGATTCCACAAATCCAATATTTTACACAGCTGAAATTTTCTAGCCTAGCTTGCAGTTCAGTTTGTCATTATTTAATTTATATTCATTCCATGGAATTTTGGGGATTTTTTTTTTTTAAAGAAAAAAACGGCACCAAGTGCACACAGATTCACAAAGGGCACAAATAATAGCGACTCCTCTGCAAGGGCAGATGTTCTCCTTCCTGTCTCAGCACTTGCTTTTGTATTGTATGCATATCAAGCAGAAACATTTTTACATTTATCCAACCCAGAGAAATACGCAACCCTGAAGTGCACTTCTCATTTAACATGCAGCTGCCAGTTTTTCATTTTAATGTATAAATTTCAAAAGCTACACGGAAATTTTAAAAGCTACACAGAGATCTTTTAAACAGTTAACTGCTGGATTACCTTTTAGTCTGCAAACTTACTTTTGCATTGAGACAGTGTTTCTGTTCGGTCTGCAAGGAAGAATATGTTACTGTTGGGTTGCTGCTTATAAACTTTCTGTAAAACAAAAACAAACTGCATTAAGGAAGAGTAACAAACTCAAGCAACCACACCTCAGCAGAAATTGATGCAGGTTCACTGAAATATCCTTCACTTTTAGGTCAGAAGGGCTACTTTTACCCTGCTGACAGCAACGCTCTCATGTACATTTCAAAAAACATTTCATGGTCAGCCCACTCCTATTTTGTATTTCTCTCTTCCTCATGGGATCACTTTTTATTTTAAAACATATAAACATGAGAAGCAAGAATATTTAATGACATCTTCTGGTCAACTCAAACATCATAACTTAGATAAAGCATTAAGAAAAATACCTCAACGCCACACCGTATTACACTACACAAATAGCCAAATGCAAATCTGTAAGTACTTACCCTGTTCTTCTTCAAATTAGAAAGCTCATCAATTATAACTTTCTGCTCTTTAATCTGAAAAGTAAAAAACATAATCCAATTTAATTATTAAAAATAAACTATTGTGTTATAATCCTGGTGGGGAAAAACCCTTACCCATATTGTAAAGACAGCTACAAGGACACACAGTCACTGTTCCCTGAATGGACCGCTGAAGTGAAAGTGGATACAGGAATGAAAAAGTGGCATTAAACTACCCATTATTCCTGACAGGTACTGTGATGCTTTGGGCCAGGTAACTGAATTACAGTTTGCAGACCTCTTCTGAATTTTACATGAAGAATACACCTGTAGGTTGGTGAAGCAATACTAATAACTGCTCTGGGAAGGGGCTACCTTGCGGGAATTGGCATTTCCCCTATCCCCCAAAGCGATCATTACTGGGAAGGCAGAGTACGTCTAGCTGTTTATGATCAATATCTCTACCTATTTATGATCAGAGATCGCCCCCAAGAAAACAAAACCAGAGCAAAGCAATGTGCGAACAGCTAACAACAAAAATATCAAAGAACTTTTGGAGACCAAAGTTTAGCATAACCTCTACAACAGACTTTACAATCACAGATATTCTCCAGATTCAAAATGAAACGGACAAAGATAAATACATACATTAGAAAATAAAATACCCCCCTCCTAAAACTGTATTAAAACTGTCCCACCAGACACAACAGCGGTGCCATCTTTTGCTGCAGAGTTTACAGGCTGCAAAACTTCTGTGCTAGCCCTTCACGGCTCCTCAGGCGATTAAGGAATGACAGAAACCCCCCGGAGTTTATAGGACAGAAACTCAGCCGCGATTATGTGGAAAACCCCTGAAGTTTATAGGACGGGACCGCATGATAAGGCAGCCCCCTGACAGCACCGTCCCTCCTCTCCTCCCCACGGCAGCCAAGAGGCTTCACCACCCGCCTCGCCGCCTCTCGGCCCCCCTCAGCTCACCCTGCGGCTCAGCTGGTCCCTGGGGCGCAGCCCGGCGCTGTCCCCGTCGCCTTCCTCCTCTTCCTCCTTCTTCTCCTCCTCCTCCCCCTCGCCCCGCCGCGCCGCCATGCCCCGCTCCACGCCGGGCTGCTCGCGCATGCGCCGCGCGGCCGCCATTAGGGCGGGAACGGGGCGGTGGCAGCGCCGCCGTGTGAGGGAGGGCGGGAAGGGGAAAAATGAGGGAAAAAAATGGAAAAGAAAGAAAAAGAAAGAAAGAGAAGGAAAGGCCCCGGGCTGCAGAGTTTGGTACATGCGTCAGGAGGTCCTTTTTTGAAGTCTCCTTGGTTAAACGAGCTGTCCCCGTTGCCAAGGGTAGCGGTTGGGCGCCTCATCCTTTTGCGCCTCTTTTCCAGTTCATTTAATGCCCCCAGCTTGGGGTGCACATCAAATATCGGAGCAGTGGCGGTGTGCCTGGTCTGGACACCAAATAAGAGGCAGAGCCAATCGTTTGGGACTACCAAACTGCAGCATTTGGCAACGGTCACAAAGTGTAGGACTAAGGGAAGGCGGCAGACTGCCAAAATCCCTGGCGGCATGGCGAGTAAAGCAGCGAGGGGCTTCATGCCCGGGGTGTGCAGCCCTCAGAGGAAGCCGAAACGAAACCACCACATGGGAAGGTATATTTTTTTTCCCCAATCGAAGTGTTTGCAAACAAAAATTGGTTTGGCAAGTTCATCGTGCTGGGCACATGTAAAACAAAAATCTTCACCTTACCTCTCACCCTGGAGACCTTTTTCTGGCCTCAACTCATGCTTTGTTGGCAGTCTAGAACAGGAAGGAAGCCACTAAATGGCTTGTGTCAGGGTTGCTGAAGGCCACAGCATTGTCAGAGGTGGTTTGTTCAGTGATTTAGTGGATCTCTTCCAATTTCGTGCCATCAGTGACTGGAGTCCAGCTCCGGTGTATGGTATACTGGTACATTATAGGACTCTGTTATTGTTCTCTTGGAGAACAGAATGTTGTGATGGGGAGAATGAAACCCACAAAACAAGTAGATCGGTATCCAGAGGGAAGGGAAAACTAACCTGCAGCCCATGCGTGGATTGCATGAATTTCTGCCATGTCAGGCTAGAGCAGCTGTTGCTACAATAGCTGCGGGTGTACCCGTGAGCAAGTCCAGCAGTCTCTTTATGCAGTCAATCTTACAATTTATTAGACTGCTGATGGGTTGGAATGCCACTACAGTATTGCCACCAAAAAGAGATGCAACTGTTAAAATAAATACTTGTATTAAATAATTTTATAATATTGGCAGAGTGTGTCAATGGGAAGGCATTTTGTGCTCACATGTTTTTGAAGAGATTTAAAATGCCTCAAACAATACAAACGCAATTATTAGAAAAAAATGATTCAGTAAATTCAGACCTGGGGCCTTGTTCTGATATGGCACCTTTAAAGAGTGAATGCCACCAGAAGCAGGACTTATTTCTGTCATAATATTTATGTGAGAAAACATCAGACTGTGTGGTCATCATATACTATCTCCTGTATTTGTGCTTTGTTGCCAAAGTAGATTTTGTTTTCTTGTGATTCTGTTGGGAATATGAGCATTGAGTGATAAGTCCCAGTCTTGATTTGACCATCAAGCTTGATAATTAAGCCCCAGTCACAGAATCATTATCATAAGAGACAGAAAAAAAATTCTCTTGGCTTTACTTTGATTATTTAAGGAGTACAGATGAAAGTGCGGATGTTTCTGAATAAGCACCATTTTATCAGTCTTTGCAAATACATCAGGGAAGCAGAGAGTTGTTTAAGTGGCAGGATGATGAAAACACAAATAATAGTGTCACGATTCAATATCATAAATAAATTTAGGCTGAGAAATGGAGAAGGAGCCAAGTTGGTATGACAAGAATGTTCTGAAAATGATTTATTCTGAGGCAGAATTTTATTTGGCTATGAAAGAAATTTTCTGTTCTGATCCATGGTGACTGAAATGTGTATCTCAAAAAATCAGAAGTCTGCTGATTTTCGTGGAAAATAGAGCATATATTTATTAATGAGTAATAGTGGAGGGCTTAGGTAAGGCTTTATTAAGCAAATTGATGTAGGAACATTAGTGTTGTTGTGTTTTTGTTTGTTTGTTTGCTTGCTTGGTTGGTTTTGGTCTCATTTTATCCCTTTCCCTGTCTGGTGGAGTAATTCCTTTAATCGGAGCACCTCCCAGCCGCCTGCCGGCGGCGCATGTTATTTGCTGTTCTGTTACAAAGGTTGGTGATTAAGTAACCCGGTAGTCAAAGTTGATCCCTTTCATGCTCAGTAATAAACACAGTTAATGTTTATTCATCAGAAATGCTGCTGAGGTTGTTCCATCGGTTGGTTCGTACATGCAGGAGTGAGTAATGGTCTCGAGGCGCAGCAGCCAACGTTGTACCACGCGTTGTGGATGCGTGCTGATACGGAGCGTGCTTTTGAGAAGTCCTTTTAAAGATGAGTGGCTTCCTACTGCATCCCTGCTCCTGAACGTATCCACGTTTTACCCGCAATAAGAGTAGCCTCGTTTAAAACCCAACAAAGGAAAAGCTCTGCACCTGCCTCTGGTGCTCCGGGCTATTTTTAGCATGAACCTATTTTGGGGAGGTAAACTTGTAAGGCTCATTCAGTTCCCAGAGGGGGCAGGCAAGTGTGCATGTACAAGGAGGGGAAGTACTCAGCTGGGGCCGGGGAATGAGCTGTTAGCTGCTCCAAGTCTCCCAAGAGCCTGGAAATTTTTGGCAAAGGGGCTGGAGGTAATTTTATCCCAACAGCAGCCTTGAGAAATAACAAAACAGGAGAGCTTCACCAATGCTTTCCCCTTGCTCCACGGCAGGAGTACTGGCTGGGAAAGGATTCCAGCTGCTGCCAGCTGGGCCGCAGCCAAGGCGGCCTTCATGTGTGCTTTCCCTCAGGTTTCCTCCTGCCCAGGGGATTTTACTTCCTACCTGGAGGACTGCACTCCCTACCCGGCGTGTTCTCTCGCAGGTGACACAGTAGGGGTTGTCGTCCACGTGGGTCACAAGCACTAAACAGACAGGGCACCCAGAAGGAATTCTACCCGTCTACATAGCTAGCTGAGTTAGACAGGAGAAAACCATTTCTCTACTGTCTTGCAGACACTGGTAACTACTCAAATTCACTTTGCCTTTGTGATGCTTGAAAGTCGTTGGAACTGAACAGGGCCAGGACAGCTGTAGCTCTAAGGCTGGCCACAAGAGAGCAAGCTGAACCTGTGCTGGCTCTTCGGCAAACCCAGAGCTGGTCAGAGACAGAGCAGAGCCTGGGTTATAGGACGGGTAGATAGGGGAGTGCGTGGTCAGGTGGTGTCTGCATTGCTTTTGTCTTTTTTGGAATCTTTTCCATTCTGATCCTGGGTTATTTGGGGTTCTGACATTGCAGCTTCAGGATCCACACGAGTAAATTCTGAGATATAACAACAATCTCTACGTTAACTTCTCTGTCACACCTGTATCTTAGTAACTTACTAACTCATGCCAGCGTAGTCCAAGAAAATTCAAATTGCTGAAATTAATCAGTGTAGCTTCACAGTAAGCCTTTTGCTAATTTGATTGAGATGCTGGGATTTGAAGGAAGTCAGGTTAGTTTACACAACTAGGAATCTGGATCTTTGTACCTGAATCTATGCAAAGTTGTGGTTTGTTTCCTTAGGTTAAGTATCTGGATTATCAGTTGCACAAGAAACCTTGCAAACCCTCTAATCAATCTGCTTTAAAAGTCCTATTACTGCAAACAAAACAATCTCAGAGCATTTTGTGAGCTTGTAGCACAGCCAGTTTTTTTCAGGATCTGCTTTTGATACACTTTTAAAGCAATCAGTGACCTCCTTTGCACAAAACTTCCGTGTTGATCAGATGCAGGCAATTCTTCATTTTCCAATTAAAAGCAGAATTTCATCCCTTTCACACGGAATGTTTCCAGGCTATTGTGAAAGTAGTTAAGAACTTGCGCAGCATCGTCTATTAATAGTTTTTTTATATTCTGATTACATTGCTTAAAGCTTCCGAGTGCATTGGAGCTTGTTTATAAAGATATTCCCAGCATGGTCTTTCACCTGATGATTTAAACATAAAAGGTCTAAAAATAGACTTTTCCAAGTCCACACCGTGTTCTCTGGTGTAAAATTGAGATATCCCTAATGAATACAAGGTCCTTTCTCCAGGCCTGATGTCGCTATAGCTGAGAATGCAGTCTGACCTTTAATTCTCATATCTTCCCTTCCTTAGTGCACAACACCTTGCTGTGCACTGCTGAGTTCACATGGGCTGTAGTTTTACTTAGTAAAGTAGAACAAAAAGATTTGGGTTGTCATACTTGTTATACAGACTTAATAAACTGACACGGCATTCCCTCACATATGCTAAATAACCAACACACGGGTTCACTTTAGTAAGTGTCCAGTTTGAGAACGGGATCAGATCTCTAGATAAACCTTTTGAGCAATGAATGTTCAGGCATCTTAAAAAATTGAGTGCTCTGTCTTGTAACAACAATCATTTTGTTTGCAGTGCGAAGCCTGGAAGCTGGAAGCCCTTCCTTTGATGCTGTTAAAGAGCATGGGTGTGAGCAGCTCCGAACTGCCTGTGGACAGCAGATGGACCCGTGCCTCATTCGTGCTACCTTGGATTGGGGCATCTCGATGCAAAAGCAGATCACTGCTACTGTATCTATCTAATAATGAAAGGAGAAGAGAACTGCACCAAACACACGCCGAGAGAAGAGCAGCCTGACTGGGAGACTGTTTTTTTGCAAGCTGAGCTAGGAAGCCTGAAGAAGAACAGAGGGATAATGATGTGCTTGCTCCTGTTTCCTGTTGGGAGATCCTCCCTGTTGGTAAGTACTGTGTTTAAAATATTATGCACAAATGATATTTTCTTGAAGATAAAACACAGAGATTAGATTGCTTTGAAGGAGGAGGCAGGCCCAAGCAGTATGGGCTAAAGGTACAGAAGTCAGGGCCTGTCATTGCAGAATGTTACATCCCATAAGGCAGGTTCCCTCAGCCAGGAAATGAACCTGCCCAACTGTGAATTTAGGTGGACCAGAACACATCTGAGTAGGCTGGAGGGAGGAGGAAATGCCTAATACTTTTGCAAAGCTCTCTGAGGCAAGAGTGATGGTAAGGCTGGTCAAAGGCACGCAGCTGGATTAGGATTTACCTAGACTGATTTATTAAATGTGGTGCTCTTGAGTGCTCTTTGTTGCTTTGTCCTCTTTTTTACACACATTTGGAGTTAGTGCTTGCTAGCGAGCAAATACAGCCTCTTGAACAGCAAGGACAGAAAATTTAGTTTTCCCAGGGTCAGAGAGGGGACTGATTGGGAAGGAAACTCTCAGGTTTTCAAATTCTGATGAGCCAGAGGACATGTTATCAGACAGTTTGTTGTGCTTCGCCTATTTTTATACTTTGTCCTTTGTATCTTATGCTATGCTGAGGGCTTCCCATTTACCCACTGCCCTTACTACCCTCGAGCATTTTTTTTTCTACTTGAAACTTTGGTACAAATCAGCCTGCACATGTCAGGACAACCTGGGACCCACATAACTGAAGTCCTGTTGGAGCCTGGGATTCCACAGTTAGGTGAGCTCTGACAGAAGAGCTTAGAGAATAGATCTCATGAGACATTTATTTTGGAATGTCATGGGACAAAAGCATCTTCAATGTTTTTTGTCTGAATATCACTGAGAACTAACTGTTCTCCTCACAGTCACTGACCATATATTCTTTCCCACTTTTCCCACAACTTTTGGAATAATTGCAGCTGTTAGAATTGAGCAAGGACCTGCAGCAGTATGAAAGGACTACAGCTACTGTGAGGTGTAAGAACCTCATCTCTTAGATGGTATTGCAGCACTCAGAAGGCTTCCTTCTCCAAAGCAGAACCACTAGACACTAAGAATCCAGCAGTGGAAATCTGAGTAGGCTTTGAATATTTGTATAGCTGTAGCTGATACAATTATTTGAAATGTAGTCATGTTGACTGCATTTCTAGTACTCACAATGGTGATTTTTGAATAGGGTGGCTCATCACTTGGAGCCAAAACCACCATGAGGGAGGGAGGGAGACGCATCATTACGTAATTCCTGGTGTGTGTTTGACCTGGTGGATATTTAGCAAAACATTGCCAATGACTTGGAGTCTTAACAGTGGTTTAGGTAACAGAAAACTTTAAAAAGGTTTTTTCTCTCAGTCAAATACACGGCCATATGTGATAGAGGTAGCCTAGATAAATCATACAATTTTACAACATTGAACCTCAGAGTAACGCACTGTTTTTATAAATATTTATTTAACGAATGATGTTGGTGTTTAGCACTTCTGAATTCAAGACGGTAAGGTAGGTGTCTGGAGAAGAAACTATAACATCATATTAGCCACCTGTAAATTAAAATCTGAGCCACCATACGTTGAGAGTTCAGTTAGTGCTGTTAGAGCAACCTTTTCAGACTTTCTAAAAAGAGAAGAATATGAGACTATTGGTGTAACTTGACCGAGATGCTAAAATGCCCTTGTTAGCAGTGGAAGTTAGTAATAAGACTAGCAGATTGAGAACAAACAGCCTTTGTAAAATTCTGCTTACAGTCTTCATAGGCTGAAGATGGCAGCAAGGTAAGTAAGGTAAGATTACTTGGGTGCAAAGGAGGAAAATTCAGAGCGACCTATGAGCAACATGCGACCACGTTTGATTCTCTCTGGACCAGAACAAAGAAGCAGAACATTAAGTTGTAATTGAAGAACAGAAATTCCTAGAATTATGCCAGTCCAAAAGGAGGTATAAGTTCTTCCAGAAAAAGGGAGAACTGGCAAACGTTTTTCCCCTCTCTTTGGATCTTCTGAGCCTTCTCAGGTGGTTTCCTCTGGGATTCTCCCAGTAAACGTTACAAAATAATTATCAGGGAGATGATGAATTGCAGTTCTTGATGTGGAAGCTCAAAAGTGGTACTTGAGGAACGTGGTAGATTTTTCAAGTGTGGACTGTGAATATTGACATGGCTTTTCCTTTTAATGCACCAAAAATAGCCCACAATATTATCTCTGTCATAAAGCTATTTCAGTATACTTGTACCTGAATTACAGTACTAAGTTGGTACAAGGAAAGTTCTGCTCCTACTGATACCCAGCACTCTGTGGAAACAAGTAAGTCAGAACCTCAGATATGAACAAGCAGCTGTGTGCAGTCAGATCAAAGGTCCCTCTCGGTCTGTAGGCTGCTTCTGGCTGTATTCGAGAGCTGAAGCCCAGAAAAGAATATGCAAAGAGCTATAAACAAGAAAATAAAATGTTTCAAGTGCTGATTGTACTAAAAAGGTGATCTGTGGGGCAGTCCTTTGTTTTTTGCAAGCATGCTGCCTTCTTTAACAGGTGAGATGAGATGGGTTTGTTCCTACTGCTTGCTGGTAAAGGAGGAGCCAGGTGCGTGCCTTCTCGGAGTAGAGAACGAAAGTGCCGTGTATATAAAAACTCTGGGGAACTTGTCAGTTTTTCCAGGTAGACAGCTCAGCACTTAGGAGGAATTTTTAAGGAATAAATGTTTCTTTGCTTCTTCTAACTTACTGGACTAGGAGAACTACAGTTTTCTAGCACAAGTGAATATTAAAAAGGAAAGGAAAGACACGTTGTCTCTCAGTAGTAATCTGCAAAAGAGGTTGTATTGCAAAAATCCCTTTACAGATGCTAGGACGTGTGTAACAATGTGTGCTTGTAGGATGCAGAAAGCAAGAAGTAATTAATTCCCCAAATGGCTGCTGGAGACCATCCTACATAGGTGAAATGTTGGGGGAGCATTCTCACTGTTCCTGTCAAAGCCAGGATTATAATTTAGTCTATGTTTTAATGCCATGTGGAATGCACAAGACTGCACTGCTACTCCAAGGATCCCTGCAGCATCTCTCCCTGTGGAAATAAATAAATAAATAATAATAATTAAAAAACACAAACACACACAACAAAAAACAGGCCCAAGCCCCTACAAGGCTGTGCTGACACGCTGGTGAGCAGAACTTAAGTGATATGTTTGCCACCATGGCTAATGAAATTATACTGTGTTCAAGACAGTTAAAGGGTAGAGCTGACAGGTTTGGCAAATACTTTCTGAAAAGGCCTCTCTAAAACATGCAAAAGAGACTAGCCAGACCTTGCAACTGCCAGATTTGCTCTATTAGTTACACTGCTACTGCAGAAATTATATGAAGATGCTAATGATTGAAATAATATTAACTAGAAGGATGCCATGATCCTCTTAAAGTCAGTGAGATGATGCCATTACCCTTTCTCTTCTTGTAGTTTACTTACTGGAGGTTTTATTGTAGCTTTTATCTGAAGTAGTTAACTGACTTTTAAACCTCCATTAAATAAGGCCACTAAATGCAGTCCTACAAGGCTTGTCTGCTACTGAAGCAACAGGTTCCTAACAGCACACAAACCATTCAAAGTATTTTTGGCTAAGAAAGGAAGGCTCTCGTGTTCAGTTACTGCCTGTGTAACTTACACTTACTTGTTTACTGTATCTTTACACAAAGTGTTGCCAGGAGACTTTGCCATGCTTATTTTCGGTCACACACTTGAAGAGACTCTTGCACATTACATGCTTCCTCCTTTGCTGTTGTACTTTTAGTTTTGCAGTAAAAGAGCTGAGAGCTAACAACCTGGAGACATAAATACATCTTCGTATGACCACTGTTTGGCTGTCAGTAGCTGTGACTTCTGCATGAGCAGACACGCTTAGGGTAGTTTTTGGTCCTGCTAGGTATTTACTTAGGCTTTCAAGCCTCACAAATAAGCAGTAAGAGCCTCTGAAGTACATGCTCCTTCCTCTTCATTGCTTTCATAAACAGATTTCTACCAGAGACAGGTTTCAGACATTAATTGATAATTGAAATCACAGATGTTTTCATGACTTTTGCATAACTACTGTAGGAGGTTGTACACGTGGTTTCAAATAATTGAATTAAAACTAGAAAAACATCTGTCAGATTCATAAGAATCCCATTGGGTGAGTTTAATTTGGCAAAGGAATCTTTGCACTCTTGATATATTATTCATTTGTTATTAAAAGCTCAAAATCATGTAGAAAAATGAGAAAATTGGGTTCATACATTGCGTTGGGAAATAAACATTTCTTGTTCCGACTAATAATGGGAAAAGGAATTTGAGTTTGCAGTCACAATTAGTATTTTAAACTGCAATAAGAGTCACTATTATGTGATGAACCGACTTCCATATAGGAAGTTAGGCGGATGATCTGCGTCTTCCTTGATGAAATGACTGCTAGTCCTCAACACCAAGTCCTCTGCTTTAAATAATTTGTATCACACAACTGTTGATTACAAAGTGACACGAGCAAGAGTTAGCTGGTAAAGACCTATTTGGATGACTGCGTTCGTTTGGCAGGGAATGTGAGGAACACGGGGTTGAAAGCCTTGCTTTTGGAGGATCCCCATTAGCTTAAATGGATGAGCTTGTGTGTGTCTGTGTGTAGAGAGAGAGCATTTTGTGTACATAAACATACTTCATGAGATAATAATCTTCCCAGACATTCCAGTAATTCTGTAAATAGCATTTTTGCTACATAATTGCATAGTGCTTATGTGTTGTATATGTGTGTGTGTGGCACCAAACAAGAAGCTTGTAGTTAAGCTCTAAAAAAAAATCATTTCCAAGTTTCATCATTCCTGTGAAAAAGTGACACAGAGAAAGATAAAGTATTAAAACTGTGCGTAGGTTAGCTTAAGAAATTGCCAGTGAAAGTGAAATAAGAATAATGTAAAATGTTGGTAAGGACTGAATTAACTTAGAGAAAATAGTTTGGGAGTTGAGAACTATGTAGTAAAATTACGTGCTAAGAAGGAGGCTCTTTACAATTCAAAGTGGAGCTGACTGTGCAATACAGGTGCTGAAGTTGTTTGTAAAACAGCTTTCTGACTTAAATAGTTCCAGATTCTTGTGAATGTTTTGTTAGGTCCGGGTAAAAGTCACTAGGAATCAGTGGACAAGTGGCCACAAGTTTGAGCAAGCTCTTCTGTAGAAACCCGCTCCAGTTTCAGAATTAAGTTTGAACTTGATCAGATTCTGTCGATACAGGATGTTTAAATAGTGTGTCTGATGTACACGACTTGGAAGATACCGTATGGGTAGTGGAATCTACTGGAATAGCTGGTGCTCTGTGTGGGACAAGGTCAGACTTCACCTAGAGGATAAACTCATGTCAGGATGCAGCCCTGCGCTGAAGCCCGGGTTTTATAGTTTAATAGATGCTGTTCTACTTCTGTTTTGATCTGCCTTGAATAGTGATAAAAATTTTCTGTTAGGCTCAATTACCTCTCAGGATGCCAGATCCTGCTCTGAATAGGATTTTGAAATCATCATGGATAACTCAGCTAATATTTTTTCAAGTTTATGCAAGTCATTAAAACTCAAGTGAATT
The DNA here is from genome assembly GCF_964211825.1 of Aythya ferina. Taxonomy (NCBI): domain Eukaryota; kingdom Metazoa; phylum Chordata; class Aves; order Anseriformes; family Anatidae; genus Aythya; species Aythya ferina. The sequence goes on from NC_140303.1 coordinate 6,491,156, forward strand.
AAAACACTAATAGAAATGAAGCAGGAAGGAGGGCAATTTCCACATCACACATCATGAATCAGACCTAAATATGCATCTAAGAGCACTTGAGTTTACTTTTTCCTTTCAGGCACCACTCCGTTCCAACCACACAGAATCTGTAACTATTTATTTTGATAATACATTCAGTCTTATTCAAGCTGCTTTTAGGTTTTCAAAGCTGAAGGTAGAGCACGTGGCTGCGCTGTGTACTGGGCTGAGGAGGAAAGCTGGATGTTTAAGTGTTGCTTTGTTTCCTGGCTGCTTTGTTTCCTAGTCACTGCAGAGCTGTGAGTGTGTTTCACCTTCTGATGCTGAGGACTAAGCTGAGGACATCAGCGGTAAAGATTTTCTGTACTAATACCCAGATAGGGAAGTGATTTGGGGGCGAGGGGGGAGGAGAAGTCTTGTATTCAGCCTCATCCCTGCACAGCTGCTAATGACAGGTTGCGCCATCTATCCAGCCGAAATATCTGGCCCTACACAGAGCAACAATGAGGAAATACTCACTAGATGATCGGCAAGGAATTTGGTAACAGTGTTGACATTAATTATGTTTCTGATCTAACACCTCGTTGGTACTACGTGGTTGATGTGTGGGAGAATTCGTGGACAACTGTGTTAGAACTGGCAAAGTGGTTGAGTGGGACATGCAAAATGGGATGGCTGCCTCTCTGAAATGTCATTAAATAGCAGAAAAAGGACCTGTGAACGGCAATGTGTTGGGAACTGGATATATTCATGATGCACACGGTGGGTGAAATGGAATGTCACAGAAATTCTAAGCTAAAAATGCTGTTTTTTTAAGAGACTAGGTTTAGGAGCACTAATGTCATTTTTTTTTTTTTGTTGCGGTGTACAGTAGAATAAGAGGAACCACATCTCATGCTTCAGGGCATCAGAAAGGAATTCAGGTGTCAGAAAGGAATTGTTTTAAGCCCTCAAGTCTCCTTCTGCAGTGGTGTGTGCAAATGCAGCAGTGCCTGGCATGTCTAGCTCTATTGAAATCTGCTTTTGTAGTATTGGCTGTTGGTCCGAGCAAAAGCCAGGATGCCAGACACTTAGATTGACTGGGATAGATCTGATGCTCCAGTATCACATTTTCTGTTTAAGAAGTCAACAACAACAACAAAGCGTCACAGGCTTGGCTATACCTAGCTGCTGGTAGCTGTGAAGTAACAGAACAATTTCACAAATGCCAGTGTTGTCTGACTTGTCCTCTTGCATGGGAGGACAGGTAGCTGCCAGTGCTAACTTCTGGTTCGCAGCTTCAGTTCTGATTTTTCTCTATGCTATTTAGAGTGATGAATTGAAAATAACTGGATCCAACTTAAGTTCTTTGCATTTGTGTTTTAATGTATTTATTTTTCTTTTTTTTTCTTTTTTTTTTCTTTTTCCTGAAGCATTAACTCCGGTTTTTACTGAGAGACATGACAAAGGGGAATTCAGCTTAGGCATTAATGTGATCCATTTAAATGAATTTCTACCTAGTTCATCTTTAAAAGACTTTATCATATAGCTGTAGGCAGTAAATAGGTCTTCTTGCATGTGTTTATGATGTCTGAATTTCTGATGAGCAGAATAGGTGGCAGCTGTTTTGAAATCATACTTAGCTCATGCACAGAAGAAGGATTCAGCAAGATTTCATTATTTAATTCTTAATAGCTTTTTTTCTCATCAAACTGAATATAGTTGGGGGCTTGAATCGAGTAGTTCTTGCTGCTTATGGAGCAGGCTGTGTCTAATTCAGCGGTGGGCTAATCACTTTTGTTCAATGCAGCAGTTAAGGTGAATAGGCTGGGGATATTTTTGTTCTGTGTGTTACTGTCATTTCATGTTAGCCTGTACTTTTAGACCTTTGTACTTTAAAGCTGTTAGGCAGGCTTCCTGCCTGACTTTGGTGCCATCACTTCATGTGTTTATTTACTTACTGGTTTGTTGGGAAATAAAACTTCACCTCTGAGAATTTTTAAAAATCATCAACCAGCCCTGCATCGCTGTGAAGTAATCCCCGTTTCCTGGCCAAAATTATTGCAGAGGACGGCTGTGCACGGTGGAACAGCTGCAACATCCGGACAGTAAACTCGTCTGAGGAGGGAAAATGGAGTAATTAGTCCTTGAGCTCCCTGCAGGCTCTACCAATTTATCAAAAAAAAAAAAAAAAAAAAAGAGCTATCTTTAAACAGGAAGGGTTATTAATTTGAGGACATTCTCTGTGTTGCCCAGCCAAGTTCAGAGCGTGCATTGTGAAAGGCTCTTGCGAGGAAGAAGCCGTGTCTGTCAAGCTTTTGACACATACCAGTTTTCCTGCAACCAGAGATTTGATGAAAGAGCAGAGCGCCACACCTCCCCACTCGCGTGTGGGAAGAACATTTATCAGTGCTTTGTCTGGGACACAAATGATGTTGTTGAGTTTTAATTCTCTGAGGTGACGAGCACTCTGGCCCCTGTCTCGAGGCGCATACCTCAGGACGAATACAAATCTGTGTCGTGGAGGATCGTGCTGTCCTTTTCTACTCCTGTAACTACTTCTCCCACAGCTGCTGGTCTCCCTTGGACTCCCTGAGGCACTCAGGGTGCAAGCTAAACAGCCGCTGGCTCCAGTTGCTGTTAGTTACTGTTTTCTTGATTATTTTGGCAGGAATGCTTGCACAGCTGCTTATTTTATTTAATTATTTATTTATTTGTTGCCATTAAACATCCCTGGGGACTGAAATCCTTGTTCTGATGACAGTGCGAATATTTCAGCCTGTCCAGGAGCCAGGTAGGAACTCCTAAAATCCTAGCCCAAGAGGCTAGTGCCTCGTAGCCTCCCGGATTCAGATAAGCCAGCTGTGAAAGGCAGTGCCACCTCCTAATGCCCTACAAGCTCCTGAACAAAGGTGGGTTTTCTGAAGTTTATAATGTAACATCATCTCTCTTCTATTTTGTTATGCTTATACGTCGCCACAGCTCATCACACACGAACTCTGAAAAAAATAATTTCACCTGCCACCTTAGCAAAATAAAATCCATTCCAGGCTGTCAACATGAACGAAAATGAGGCAGGAACAGATGCGGGAGATACCTGGCAGCTGGAAGCATTAATCCCTTTCTCAGATGAGATAAAACAAGACGCAGATGAGGACAGTCAGGCAGTGGAACAGGTTCTCCAGGGAGGTTTTGTAGTCTCGAACCTTGGAGGTTTTCAAGACCAGACTGGATAAAGTTCCGAGTAACCTGATCTTGTAGCTGACCTTGCTTGGAGCAGGAGATTAAACAAGAGACCTTGTAAAGTCCCTTGCAACGTGAATTATCCTGTTATTCAAATCTGTGATTTCTAGAAAAGCGTGAGAGTGTCTAGCATCTACAAGGTCGATAAAACCTCCCACAATCTGACCTGATGTTTACCTGCAACGTCCTCCTTTCTTTTTTCTGCCCTTCTTTCCAGCCAGGCTGCTCCCATCTCCTGGTTCTGTCAGTTCCTGTGCGGAGCGCTGCCTACAGCAGAATGACTGAGGTTGGAAGGGACCTCGCCCCCTCGCCCTGTGCTCCAGTCTGTGCCCGTTGTCTCTTGTCCTGGCACTGGGCACCACTCAGCTGAGCTGGGCTCCATCCCCTTTGTACCCTCCCTTCAGGTATTTATAGAGATTAGTAAGACCCTCTCTGAGCCTCCTCTTCTCCAGGCTGAACAGGCCCAACTTTCTCAGCCTGTCCTCACAGGAGAGGAGCTCCAGTCCCTTACTAATCTTCGTGTCCCTCTGTTAGACTGTCGCTAGCACGTCTGTGTCTCTCTTGTTCTAATGGGCCCACAGACAGACACTGCCCTCCAGTCCTCCCCAAGTGCAGGACTTTGCAATTCTCCTCAAACTTCGTAAGTTCCTGCCCGCCCACTTCTCAAAACCCTCTCAGCCCATTTCTCAAAGGAGGTTCCTGCCAGCTATTTCTCAAAACCCGTCTCCCACACCCACTGATCTGCCCCAGACTCCAGTGCAAAGATTGTGCTGATCACTTCTCTCCGAGGCTGTTTGACTTCCACAAAGTTATCCCGGAGGGAGGAGTGGACAAGGACAGCGTGTACCATATTATAATTTCAGGAAGTTTTGTTGTTTCCTTTCATGTGCTCAATTACTGAAGTTAATCTCCTTGCCTCGTTCATGCTGATGATAGCCCTGTGTGAGATCAGTGCCACGCTGTTTCAGGTACAGTAGCTTTTTTGACCTGTCCAGCCAAGCCACTTTCATCCTCATACTCCGGCCGTTCTTTAATCCTCACGTTTTCCCCAACACCTGCAGTAAATTACTCACATCTTGTATTTCAGACTTCAATTAATTCCACTTTCCCTCCTGCCCCCTCTGTTCAATAGATGTGCCCTGTTTGCTCCTGCACCTGCACTCTCTGTGCTGCTGCACAGTCACTGCTCCAGTACTGGCAAGGCACGCAGGGGACAGCTGACTCTGAAGACCTTCAAGGGAGGTGGCCCAAGGAGAGCCCAGTGCAGGGGACAGCATTAGCGCTGTCACTTGTCCTCCCAAAGAGCTACTTCTGACTCGTGAATCCTGCTAACAGTGCACTTCCCATGGGGATTTTAGAAGTGCTCAGCACCCCGCTGCAGGACCCTGCTGCCGAAACGCGAGTGGTATCACTGGGGAAGGCGCGCAGCTGAGTTTTAGCCCTTTGGAATTTCTCACTTTTAGCACAGTAGATCTGTAAACCCAGCCGCGCGTTTTCCTGCATGAACAATTCTCAGCAAGTAGCCCAACACGGTTAACCCTGAGAACTGCCCTCCTTTTTAGGAGCTCCCTGAGTTACAGGGTCACAACGAATAGAGAACTGGGTGCTAAGCTGCAGCCCTTGTTCCTCGCAGTTAATTGAGTGTCACCGGGTTGTAATGGCCATTGTTCCAGCAGCAGCCTGCGCACAATAACACCGCTGTTCCCTGTCTCCTGCTCCCTGGCCTCTCCGTAGAGTCGTGCTTTATGCAATCTGCATGCGGTGAAACTGATAATAATATTCTTTGAACGCTGCCTCCCTTTCCATGTTTGCCGAATACTCGACTGGCATTCGTGAATTTAACCTCTTACTGACCCATTAATTATAACAAAGATAATAATTGTCATTTTACAGACGAGGAAATTGGAGGATATAAAACTAGACGTGACTGTACGTGACAGCTGTCTGAATTTACTGTGCAGGACAATGTTCATCTGCAAATTTTAACGTTTTGTAACTTCTTGAGTGATGTTATTTGTATGTGATGTTCTTGAAAACTAGTGACTGTGTTCTGTCATGTTCGGAGATACAGCCTGTATTTCTTTTTAAACTAGCAGTTATTTTGTTTTTCTAAACAACTCCATCTTGCAGGTTTTTTTGCAAAACCTGTGAGCACACTTGATTGCGTTCATCTAAGTTTTAAAAGGGTCTGAAAACAAATAACATTCTTAATGATAATGTACATAATAACGTACACCCCTACGCTTCCTGCCTTGCAGAAATTGTAAGTTATTTTTCATTGACAGTTGCATATGTAAAGCCTGAAACACATAACTTCAAATAAACTCCTGATAAAGACAGGCAGAAATAATGGTTGACTGAGGGCACCCATAAGACACGAAGGGCCTGGCTGGCACTGGTTGGCTTTCCTGAAAAAACACAGCTTTGAGCAGAGGAATCATTAGGGAAAGTAAGCAACCAGAATTTCTGCAGCCCAGAAAATCGGCTTCTGGTTTGATTGTGACCAAACAAACACAAAGGTGTCTAGGATGTATTAGGCTTTTGATATTAGGGGAAATAATAAATATATCCTGTAGTTTGTTGTGATTTTTTTTTTTGTATTTTAATATTATAAAACTAATAAACGCCAGCCGTCAGCAGTGTATTTCAGTGCTACAACATCAAGAAACACAGGCCTTAAGAACGGTTCCAGCCTCTCAGAGCTGATGACCAACGCTAAATGTATTTGTCACTTTTTAAAAACTTAACCAGCTATTATTATTCGTATTTGGAAAAGCATTTACCAGATTTTCCTGACATCTGTAGGTATATGATAAAAGATAGTCACTTTGCACACCACTTACAGGCCTGGAATCTAATCTGACGATCGTTTGGGCACGTGCTTCCCTTTAGCTGATAACTGGTTGTACACCCAGGATTTGCCTGAATCAAACATCAGCTAAATGCTGAGCGTAATCATAGGAGAAAAGAGGTAGGAGAGAGAGCAGAGTGCAATAATAGAAATGTATCTTGGCATGTTTTTTGTGTGTTTTCTCTATTTATTGGCTGTGTTTGCTGAATAGGAATAAGCGAGCCAATTCACTGCCTCCCAGCCATTGCTGTGAATTCAGCCTTTCATCTTCAAAGTGCTTTCCAAACATTTATTAATTAATCTTTACAACATTCCACGAGACTGGTAGATAAATATCACCCTGCTTATGAGAAACTGAGACATAAAGGTGGAGTCATTTGTTCGTGGCCGCATGGTGAGTCAGTAAGGAGTTTAAGATCAGGATCCAGAAGTGCCTGGCACCCAGCCTACAGTGGGTCAGTCACTGGATCCACCTCTTTCCTGGGCCTGTCTTCCTGTCTGCCAAAGCCTCGTTTTTTTCCTTGCTTTCTTCCCATTTGTCTTCTACTTCCCCCAGGCCCCGCTGGAGGTTAGATCATGTCTACACCAGCAGATACAGTCTCGAATTTTCTGGTTGTACCCCTCCTTTTGTAGTTCAGTAAATGCCCAGTTTTCTTCTTCTCTTAGGTGCTCTCTTTGGTCTCTGCATTTTAGAGGAAGTAGTAAACCTAACTGAATGTATCTTGTGTTTGTTAATTTGATATATCAGAGATAATTAGATAATTTTACTAATCAAATGCCAGTACATAACAAAGCTGAATCACAAGAACACATCTAATTCATCTTCATGAATTAGTTAATGAAATACTTCTTTTGATGGCTTCCTTTAAACCTCCAAATCTAGGCTTCGGCACCAAATGGTGAGGAACTGAAGCACGTTATTGCAAACGGTGTTTCCCACAGCCCATCTCCATGCATTTAATTATCTAGGTCACAATAGCTGTGAAGACAGACATGTTCCTCTGGCCACTTCAGAATGGTTTTCTTCTTCGTGGTGAGGAGCTCCCTATAACCTGCTAATCACTGTAACAGCACAAGATTGTGTATTGCAGAGCCATCATTTTCTCTCTTCAGTTTTCCCTCTAAAAATCAGCCAGGATAAGTTCCCCCTTAGGCCTCCATCCAAGGGTTCTGGTGGCTGCAAGTGGGCATCCTGACATGGCTCCAAGCACGTGCCTTCTGAATTGCAACTGCGAGATAGGGTTTTGATGGGTGAGCTCTGTGCTCTTCCTGTGGAAAATGCTCATCAGAAAAGACTGAAGTAGAATTTGGGAAGGGTGAATGTGTCTCAGTCTTCTTGGATTCAGTTCTTCCACAACGTAGCTGTAATACCTAGTGCAGAAGCACTGCCGAGTCTCAGCAGAGAACCATTGGCACGTGGATAACATACAAAAAAAAATAAAAAATGACCATAATAATAATAAACACATACTGTCCTAAAAAATTAGTGCATCTCTAGTAGCCTTAGTAAGGTTTGTAACGTGTCAGGATTTTATCTGTTTTTCTAAAGTTAGACATCTAATATCATCTGAGGTGCCACAGGGCATCCTATCTGCCAGGGAGCTGATTCTCCAGAAGAGCACAGGTCTCTTATGGGACCTGTTTTTTTATTTGCCATTCGGGTGTTTCGGATACCCAGGGGTGTCTCAAACTAGATGCTTGGTTTAGGCAGCTTAATTTGGCTCTGCGTAGCATGAAGTCATGGTGTGATTTTTTAGCTAAATTAATCGCCGTTTTGAAGCTTGTGCTGCACAGCAGCAGAAACAAAGCACTTGTTTTGCAACGGGAGGTATGAAATGGATCGCTGGCAATACGAATGCGGTCAAAACAGAAAGACTACAGAAGAAAAGAATTCACAAATAAAAAACCTCTGTTCCCCGGGATGGATGTGAATATTGTGTAAATAGACATTAGAGTTGGAGGTTTAATTGTGTCAATGTTTTCTTTAATAATTACACGTTCCAGCAACTCTTCTGTTTGTTCGCAAGGTTAACTACATCACAACAATGCTTCTGACCGTGCCCGACATCCAGAGTTGCATCTTCACTTAGGAAACATCCTCTGCCTGTTTATCCTATGTAATTTCCCAACCACTTAGGAGCCCTATATTTAATTGACTTTGGCACAGACTCTCACCCTAAAAACACTTGGAAGCACGTGCCTAATAAATACTTGACTATTTTGACTGAACACAGTAATGGACAATTATCTGTTTTTATAGAACAGAAGATGTAATTAGTGAGCAGCCCATAGATTTAAAAGACTGCTTGCTTGAAAATTACCTTGAGAGGCAACTCAAGTCAGTTAAGCAAGAGTCCTGCCTTAGCCCCAGCTGAAGTCACAAAAAAATCAATATATTGTTTTTATGAGATGATTTAAAATCTGTTGATCTTGCTGCTACTTTTCCCATATACAAGCACATGCAATGTAATTTAAGAATATAGCTAACATATAGCTGTTCTGTATCAGTAAGATGCAGACTTCATCAGATTGTTTTCTTCTTATAGTTGTCTGAAAATATTTGCTCTTTTTCTCGACACAGGTGTGTTAGGAAAGGAGTCTTGCTAACGCACACTTGACTCACGTGCCAGGCTTCATATATATTTAGACCAAGATCCCCACGATGTCACCAGCTTTCCAAATCAGTTCCCTTAGTTTGTTGTTTGATCTTCTGATGTGAAAATTATCAAAGATCTGCTTGTGTGTATTATTCTGTTAGCTTTACCTTGATTTAAATGGAATTGACTCATGAGCACTGAATACAGATTTATTTTTATGAGCAGTTCTTCTGTAATACCTGGTTATTTGCAACTCTTCCCCCAAATTCAAATCCACATTGCCTCTTCAAACAAAAAGGTACTGTCTTGCAACTGCCAAATAGGAGGGAAAGGATCATTTCTCTGGGCCTGCTATTTACACAACCCCGAGTGGAGATGGCCTTCTTTGCTGCTTCGTGTTCAACTGCCTCACGTTCAACTTGCTGTCCCCCACGTCCGTCCGATCCATTTCTTCAGAGCTGCACCCCAGACAGCTGTCTGCCAACCTGTACTATTGCGTGGAGTTATTCCTCCCAAACGTAAGACTTTGCATTTGCTTCTGCTGATCGTTTTTTGAAATGCTGACCACACTTGTTTTTCAAATTTTCAGTGGGCACTCATATGGAGACTTGATTTCCCTGACTAATTATTTACACGTATCACAGTTTGTGCCATTAAGCCTAATTGTTCCATGAAAAATTGTACTTTAGCCATATGTATGGGTTAGGATAACAGGTCGTGCCATCCATTTGGGAGTGCTAGCCATAATAATAGGGTGGAGAAGTATTATAGCAAGATAAAAACAAGCTATCACCCATATTTGTGTTTTCTTGTTAGCTTGATTTCAGCTAATGAATAGATTTGTGCTTAAGATATCAGAAAAAACCGTCTGCAAATACTTTAAGGCACATTTTCAGCTCTGATGGAGCAGTGACTGCACAAAGCAGAAAGGGAGGGCTGAGACCACCTCCTTGAAGAACACCCTGGGGCAGCGAGGGTTGGATCTTGTCGCTGAGCTCAGCTGCATAAACCCCTGGTGCCAGCAGCCTCTGCAGACCATTTCGGATACTGGGGGGATCTCTGCAATATGGTTGAGACCCTGGGCATCACTGATGGAACAGAGAGGGAGTGCTTTCCTTGGTGCTTAATTGCTTTAACTTTCGTTTTAGGTAATTGAGAACAGTAACACAACTATTAACATGTGCATCTCCTTCTTTCTGTAAAAGAAATCGCAGAATGAACTTACATTTTAAGGTTTTCTTTCTTTATTTATTTTTTTTCCAAATATTTGTTAATGATAAACACATTGTACGAAGAAAGGCTGAAGGTGGACAAAGCTTTCTGTGGGCCCAGCGTTACTTGACTGAAACGCCAGCTGATCTTTACTAGTGTTAGTGGAGTCATCTACCATACGGCACGAAGGTATTAGGTCGCGTCTGATGAGTAAAACGACTCTTTTGAAAGCTACAGCTAGAATTTATTACAATCGAGAGCTAAGTAATTGTAGAATGATAACTAATTACTAGATGGGTTATTATGCATAATCAATACAGCACTTGCTCCAAAGGATTATATTAACGATGTTGCAAAAGCAGGAGGCTGGTTTATTAATTCCTCCTAAGATACAGCAGCTCAGTTAATCACTGCCTAACATCAAGCACGCCTAGAAGCTCGTACATTTTTCTCGTACCTAGAAATGCCAGAGTCACCGCTGCAGGCTCTGCTGAAGGTTTATTTGGCTGAGTCCTGTGCCCTGTTGCAGAGTCCTGCTCGCGTGGGGTGCTGCCTATGGGCAGAGGGCCCCACCCTTCCTCTTTGCCTACAAAATAGATGCCAACAAAGCCGATAGCTGGTGAGGCTGATGTTATGTTTGTAATTGTAGAACTGCTGATATTGATGATTTTATTCACTGCCATCATCTTATTTCCTCATGTACTTCCTGCCCTGTATGCTTTGCCTTCCCAAAAAGTACCTTAAAATGATGGCTCGTTTGAACGTGAGTTAATATTGGCTCCAAAGACAAGACATATGTTTTTATAAAGACGGTTCTGGGCGACACACCCAGAAGCAGAAATTGATAGCACAACAGATAGTGCAAAAAACACATGTACATCACATTCAGAAGCTCTTCGGAGGGATTTCCCTTTTCCTGCTGCAGAGGTACAGCAGGAAAAAAAAAATCACTCATATTACAGATAGTTCTGTTCGAACTCATGCAAGTCAAAAGGTTTTATTCCCCAGTTCACTTCTCGACTGAAAACCTTTCAACATTACCTTAAATCTATTTTATTTTTATTTCATTGAAACCAGTGAAAATTAAATGTGTGCCTAAATTTTAAAATGTGCTTTTTTTTTTCTTTTTTTTTTTTTTTTTCTTGGCACAGAATCAGAACAAAATACTGCAGAGAGGTGAACGGGGATGTCAAAATCTGACTGTCTTAAAGACATCAAGCATAATCTTCAGTGGGAGTTGTTCAAGAGGACAATGCCTTCCACTGACAATAGGCTATTCTTGTTAAGAGATACAAATGCTTCCTGACTTGCTTTCACATTTGATTTTATTGCATGTGTCAAAATTCCCGAACACTGAATGGAAAAGTAAAGCCAAAATTTGTAGGTGTTAGAAGGCTGCAGGGAAAATAACAAATCCCAAAGTTTTCATATTGCCTACTGAAATATGAACAAGAAACAAAATGCTGCTTAATAAACATTGTGGGATTGTTTAGTAAGAGAACAGTGACACCCCGGAGGTGACAAACGGCTGAAGTTCTAATGAGGAAAGCTAAACAAAATGAGCTTAGCTTGCAATAGGCTCTTATCTCATCCTCAGGACTCATTTCAGGCCCTTCCTCAACGCCGTGTTCAAATTCAAGTCAGTAATTGCACGCTCTTGAGGATGAATGTTCAGTAAGATAGAGGGGGTTTGCAGAAATGTCTCTGCTGTCATCTGAGTGTGAAACATCCACTTGTTATTAGCAGACGGAGTGCTTTCCTTCCTTTTAATTACCTTTTTTTTTTTCTCATTTGGTACAAGATGCGTTCGTTACTTGTGTTTTGGGTACAGCGTTTTCCTGTGGCTGAGAGTGATCTCCCATAAGGAGTCCTACTGAAACAAGATAACCTAGGATGTTAGGTGTGTTGGTTTGCTCACCAGCCAGGCCACCACTGCTTCGTTTACAAATGCCTTGGATCAGGCATGTGAGCAGGGGGCTGGTCCAGCCTCCTGAGCTGGACTTTTGTATAAGCTACAGATCGAGTCCTACCCGAATCAAGTCTTGAATTGTGAGTTTGCTCGCCCCTCAGAATGGATCCCCTACAAGGGTTTGTCACTGGTAATGACAAGGATGATCACTCTGGGTGACAATGCCTGCAGCCTGTCATTGAGCTGGCACTTTGCAAGGAGACAAATCCAATAGGAGCGTAACACCGCGGGTCTTCGGGGAAGGTGGGAGGGCCCAGACATTTCCTTAATGCAGGTTAGTGCGTACAGATAGCCAGGTTCCTTGGATGCAAGTGAAATTAATGGTTTTGGAGGAAAAAGCATCTTTCTGCATAGGAGCAGGCAGCCTAAGAAACTCTCCACGCCGTCTCTGCCTGTTTCCCCATGCCAATGCACAGAGTCCCAGCAGGGCCCGGCTCAGCGAGCAGTTCCCCGCTTTGCCCTTCAAAGGGCCGCAGATCATGCACATTCTTCCCAGCTTTGCCAGGCCTTGTGTAAGCTGATGAGTAAAAAGCCACCTTGCACACCAAGAGGGGAGCTGTAATGAAGAATGGCAACATCCTGATAATTAAGCTTCATGAAACCTCTCTGCTGAGCGTAAGATCTGAGCTTACATGAGGTCTCTCACCATTATTCACGCCTCTTCGGTTGAATCCGTGATGACATTTGTAGAAATTATTTTGTGAAATTGCAGCTGCTCTAGATTCAGAAGCCCTATGACAAGCACCACACTTATACAAACTGCCAGTGATGTGGGCAGTGGTTAGAAGCCAAACATGCCCTCTCTTATTTTTCAAGACATGTCTTTCCTGGAAGCGTATCTTTGAATATTCTTTGCATCATAGCTATGTGCTTACCAATCACTACAATGCTTTCTGTTGTTCCTCGTCTTGTAGTTGAGCTGTTGTCCTTGTTGCCAGGCAGGTTAAGTCTACCTGGACTTTCTTAGTTACAGACAGATGTTTCGTTAGAAACATTTTGAAGAATATTTCTGTCTTGTGAATTGAGGTCTTTGGAGATCTGAATCCAAAGCTTAAAAATTCTAAACTACTCCAGCAGTCACGTTTCTTCACTCAGGTAATAACTGGAGAGGCAACGTTAATCATATATTTTAAATAAAGCATAAGGAATCAAAGATTTTTTATCCACCAACAAGTTTTGCATAGGAAGACTATAACATAAATGCAGGGCTGGTTAATTCCTGCGCATTGTCAGAGAGAGACAGTAACGAATTAAGAAATTTGTTAAGAATAAAATGCCTTTGTGACAGCTACAACAGCAGTAAGAGGCTCTTGGGCTGCCCACAAACGTATATTCTAGTGACCGGTGCAAAGCCAGCGTTATCTGCATAGCCAGGCTGTCTCGCTGTTTTGGTCAACGCTTGCAAACACAACCTAGGGCTTCGGCACACGCTGGTTGCCCTTGTTGTAGAGGAAGATGAGAATCCTGCTGTTTACAACCTCTGAAAACTCAGAAGCTATTATTTGCAAACTGAAACATAGATACGAAAGCAGACTTTCTAAACTTACAGACATCTTTCAGCACCTGTGTTTCGACAAAAAAAATGATCTTGCATCTCCCCAGATCCCACTTTTTTGTCTCCAGTTCCACTCTGCCAACGACAATTAGTCAGGCTTGGGCTCAAATCCACTGCTGGTGTGCTGTCCCATTATGTAAATTATTGCTGTGAGGCTGCCGAGTCTGGTCTATACCAAGTAAAACAGGTAACTCCTCTCGTACGGCTTCCAGCTATTAAACACCTCCCTGAATGCATCTGAAATCTGTAAATATTGTGGTGAAAGGGCTCCCGTGAGCCACTCACCCAGAAACAGGAGCTGCCTCTTTAAAAATATTCACAAAGAAATCTAATAAAATTTGGAGGTATTGGAGGTGTAAGTCCAAATATAAGAATATTTGGGCATCTTTTAGTGACTTCTTAGGTGTAAAATCAAAGCACTGCAGTTAATTTATTGGGTCAAACCTCATCCTTGTAAGAAATGTTCCGTGATTCCCTGCTTGACAGGGGAAGGAACGTGGGCACAGACTTCTTTTAGTAAGCATCTGGTGAATGATCAGGCAGCAAAATGGTGGCAAATTCAGAAAAACTGTGGATTTTCTCTACCTGCCACCAGCACTGCCTTTGGAAGCAGACAAAAGCCTCACAAACCAGCGGTGGCTCTGGCCTTTCAGCCTTTGTGCCTTTCCTAAGGAACGCACCTGGGAGAGCCAGCCCCATTAAAGCAGTAATTTTAGGCTTCCTATGTTTATATGGATTTTTATCCCCGTGCTGTTTTTTTTTTCCCAAGGTAGCGCTCCCTTTACGCGAAGGATAACGCGTGATTCACGCGCAGAAAGCCGTCTAATTAACAGGAGCGGCGAAGCCCAAACAGATTAGTGGCCTGTTGTGTCACACACCTGCTGCGGGGATGGCCTATATACTTTGGGGGGGGAGAACGAGAGGTTTTTTGGAGCTCGGGAGGGATTTTGCGGTGTGAGGGGATAACATGGAGGCTCCCGCCTCGGCAGCTCGCAGCCACCACACGCAGCGCCCCCCCCCCATCCCGCCCTCAGGCGGCTTCGCCTCAGCGCCACACGCGGGGGGCGGGGCTCGCGGCGAGGGGCGGGGCTTGCGGGCGGTGGGCGTGGCGGTGGGCGTGACCTCCCCGCCGCCTATAAATTGCGGTGCGCGGCCCCCCGCTTCCGGCCCCGCCGAGCAGAGCGGAGCTGAGCGGAGCCGGGCAGCCCCCGGCAGCCCCGCGGCCCCGGCAGCGCTCCCGGCGCGGCGCATAAGGCCAGCGCTGGCCGACTTCAGCTACAGTGCTAGCTAAGTCGGGGGAGGCAACCACGGAGCGAAGCGGCGCGGCCCGGTCACGGTCCCGATCCCCGTCCCCGTCCCGAGGCATGGCGCGGGGAGCTGAGCCCGCTGGCGAGCGGCGGCGGCGCTGCGGTCAGTGGGACTGGGATTGGGATTGGGGTTGGGGTTGGGACTGGGGCGGCCGCTGTCAGCCCCCAGCGCTCAGCTCTTGTTCCCCTGCAGGCTCCGTGCTCGGCTACTTCACCTCTGCCAAGTTCCTCCTCTACCTGGGCCACGCGCTGTCCACATGGGTGAGTGACACGGGGACGGGGCGCTCGCTGCTGCACCTTGCCGTCAGAAGCCCTCGCTCACACCCTGTCCAGTTTCCAGCCGCATGTGGGACTACCCTCAGGGCCTGCTTCTGCACCTCTGGTGCTTTCTGTGCCTGCAGAGCCAGGGAGGTTCCCCGAGGAGTGAGCTGTCAGTGAAAGGCACCACGCGTGGTCCAGAGTAGGATGGGAAAGGCAGGTCGTTGCAGCTCGTACATGGAGGGCTGCACTACTTGCTGCCCTTACTAATAGGAAACACACCATGTTTGCAGCAGACCTCTTGCTGCTCTCTAGCTAACCTGTTGAGAGGGTCAGGGGGCTGCTCCTTTCCCTGTCAAAGCGCTTAGCTGCTGAAATGCTTTCCTTCTGGATTGAATTACTCACTCTGACATTTCTTACTAACTTGAGTTGTGGTTCAATAACCTTAAAATATAAACAAAAAATAGAGGCTCTGGTCATCTTTCATATAGGAAAATGAAGAATAGAACCTTGTGCTATAACCCGAAGTCTCCTTCAAATGACTTGAATCAAGAAGAAATAGAGAGTTTCCCCCCAGTTCTCCCTGCTGTCCCCAGTGCTGGATTTGGGCTGGATTAACGTGTGCTTTGTATAGCCCTGGCCAGGTCGCTGCTCTACGGTTACAGCACTGCGTGCCCAGCCCCGGCAGTGCCTGGCTTCCAGCACCACAGGAGGCTGTGCTGGTGTCCCCTTGATGGAAGGAGGCTCGGAGTGGTATCGAACACTTGTTTAAACAAGAGCAATGTTTTAGCAATTACTAATATCATTGAAAGAGCTGTGCGGTGCTGTGCCTCTTTGGCTCACCATTCTTCAGAGGCCAGGCTTGTTACCCACCAGACTTTTCATCAGGAGTGCCAACAAAGGGCTTACCTGGCGTTGCGGCCGGCCCTGCTTGCCCCTGGCAAGGCTGGCGGTGGGGCTGCTCTCAGCGAGGGAGGCTGACAAAGCAGGGTTTGAAAACCCCGCTGCACCCTATGACAAACAGGCTGCAGGGCGTCTGTTCAGCTGGTTAGCAGCATTAATGGTGTACTCCTCGTTCCAGCGTGTTTTTCTTTTGTGCTGAAAACCTTGACTCAAAACAAACACCGCCAAAAAAAAAAAAAAACACCCCTAAACCTGCTGAAACAACAGAAATGCAGCTTATTTTGGCAGAACTGGTGCAGGGCTGCACCTTCTCTATCTCCAAAGCTTTAGTGTTCTGGGCTGAACATTTTTTTTAACAGGAACAGCAACCAAGCACCTTTATCTTCAGAACTCAAATTGCTATAGCATCCTTGTTGTAAACAGTCTGTGTCCACAAGACAAAGCCTGGGAGAAATGGGGTTTTGCTGTGGTTGAAAGAGCTTAACTTTGGTTTCCACGTTGCTAAGACATTCCCAAAAACAGAGAGAAGCTGTAAATGATTAAATACAATGTTCTCAGATCCAAACAAAGCCTAGCATACCTTTCTGGCTCTCATTAAGTAAAGCATTTGAATCTGGGCTTGGCTTCAGCGCCTTGCTCTCCTGGAGTCTCAGACCGCATGCTGTTGTCCTTATGTATGTAAGCCATTCCTGTCTGTCACTCAGCGCCAAAGAAGGAACAGAAAGAAACGAAGTTCACCGAGGTGCTGCCAGGCTGATACTCGTCAAGAGGCCAGCAGCAACTTCCCAGCTTTGCCTGTGGCACCGCAGGGCTCAGGAGGCCCGGCAGCAGCCAGGCTCCTGCTGGCTTCAGTGCTGGGGTGGGGTTGTGTACAGCCACTCTGGGATGGTTTATAAGGGCGATGATTACAGCTGGAGAGCTAAGAGGCATCTTTAAAAGTTTGGTGAAGCTAAGCAGCTATAGTTATTGGAGTTGAGATACCCATGTTTTGAGACTCTTTTAAAGTGGGATTAAGTTATGTAATTAAGGTTTTGCCCATTTCTGAAGGCAGTATGTACTGCTGAAATTTCAGTAGTTCTTACACACCAGCTTCAAACCTCTGCAATTCACTCATGCTGTTCTTCTGTGACACTAACTTATCCTTACTTGCTCTTTATGGTTTTTAATTCCTGAAAGAAACCCATCTTTCCTGATACTAACATCTTTAGTTACCCTAGAAGTTAGCAGTGTGTATTGGCCTGGTCAAATTACTCTGCATTAATGTTGGATGAGGTTGAACAGAGTCCATAGGCTCCTTAAGCAAATTGTATGGCAAAATCATGATCTCACTGGAACCAGAGGAGGCGTCCTGTGAATACCAGGTGAGATTGGGTTTCTCACTCTGACAGCAGACCTGTCAGAGATTGTCACTGACTTTCACACACTGAGGTGCTTTTAAAATTACTTTCACAGTCATTGAATTCTTATCCCAACTGGAATATCTCTGCATAAAGAAAAGCCAACAACTTCTATGATCAGATTTTGATACAATATTACTCTTTTGACTTATTTATTCTTCCACCTTAAGCAGTTACTCAGACTAATCAAAATGTAGTTAATCCACCTGCATAGATTGTAAGTGGAATTTGGTAACGAGATGCCTCAGGTCATAGTAGGCTTAAGTGGGTGCTGGACTTGGGAAATGACATCCCTGTTGTCTCATGGCTGGAATACTTTCCGTGTGCCTCCACTAAACATGGAGTACAAGTGGGATGTGCCTTAGAGAACACATCTTTAGAGAATGACCATTCTCTCATGTATGAGCAGGCAAATCTAAGCCAGTTGTGCCTGGATACACATTCTTTTATTTATTATTTAGGAAACATAATACCCAGATTTTTCTTTGAGCAGGTGAAATTTTGTTCCCACATAATTGGCATGTAATTCTTTTTCTGCTCGTGGTTAAGGAAACAAATGTTTATGCTCTGAAGAAGCCTCTTTTGGAGAACTCCATTGACTTTAAGTTCTTTGTGTGCCTGCGCTACCCTGAGGACTTGCATCAAGCTTTGCAATTATGTTGCCCCTACAAATAGCATGCATTTTATATCTCTATGGCTGTGCTGCTTGACAGATTTGGCAGACTTTGCTTTGTAAGCGCTTCTATGTTGCATCTTCTCCCCCAGCCCTTTAGAGTACTTGAGGTTCTTAGAAATTGGTGCTATTTGCTGTTTCACAGAGCAATTGCTTATTTTAGATAAGGCAACAGAAGAAAACAGTTTCATCTTTCGCTTATGACAGACTAACATTAGGAACCCTTGCAAAACAAACCATCCACGAACAGGACGAATGATTGTATTTATCTGCCTTTTGATGAAATAAAACGTTTTCTGTGGTGTACTGGCAGCGTCATGTGACATGTGACACTGGTAAAACCTTGATGTGCATTCATTAGCAGGCCACAGGTCTCTTTGGCAGCAGACCTAAAGATGTTTCGAATAGTAGGAAAATTACATCACTTGGATGTGTTTAGTATTTTGGGCTTGTTTTTTGCCTGCTGTTACTGGTGTTGGAGCACTGAAATCCTGTATTCCAAGCACCAGTACTGCGAGGGGCTAACCTAGCTCTGCTATCCCATCTCTTAGCAACGTGCCCAGGTTCACTGTTGTTAAAGATGTCAAGTCCCTTGATTTCAGAAGCTTCAGTTAGTATTCAGGAATGTGTAGGGTGCCACTGTCCTCGATTTGCCCATCTCTATATTATGGCTTGCTTTGCCTAGACTTGCTTTTGTATTTTAAAATGGTATTTCTTGAGCGTTTTCAAGAGCAAACTGCTGTCTTGCTATGTTATTTAAATAGCATTGCTAATCATTAAATCTGTTGGTGCTAGCTGATCTCTGGAGAATCCATGTAAGCTTTCTGAGTCCTGGTGGGTGTGGCTGGTAACACTGCTCTGTATTACAAAGAAATGAGGATTTTTGGGGTGAGCTTCAAAATGTATGCTACATTTGATTAGTACAGATAATTTCAGTGATGCCGGGATAATCAATGATGACAAGATGCATTGATTAAAAAACAAACAGCCACCCCAAAATCAAAACCCCCCACCTCTGTACGTGTAACCTATCTGATACTTCTAACACAGATATTTTCAGGGCATTAGTAAAACAGTCAACTAGCGTGCTTGAGAAGTGCAAATACTAACGCTGTGTCTACTTTCTGTTACTCTTAAAGGGAGACCGTATGTGGCATTTTGCTGTGTCTGTGTTCCTGGTTGAACTGTACGGAAACAGCTTGCTCCTGACTGCGGTCTATGGCCTGGTTGTGGCGGGATCGGTTCTTCTCCTGGGAGCCATTATTGGAGACTGGGTGGACAAGAACTCCCGGCTCAAAGGTTAGATGTCCAGAGCAGGTTATTTACTCAAGGATAGATTAAATTAATGGCAAAGCTGTTAGTTAACTCCTGAAGTCAAATATGAGATCTGGGCTTGCTCGGTTTATTACGGGTAGTGTTTCAGAGTGGTTATAACTATACAGAATGTCAAAGACAGGAGGCGAACAGTTCTGTATCATGATACACTCACTACTCAGGCTAAACCTATGCAATACATAGAGATCCACAGAAATGCAAAATATAAAAACCATGGGTTAAGGTAAAAGTTAAGGCAAGTTCTTTACCTTCTAATATGAACACATCGTGCATTATTTGTTGTCTTGTGTCTAGATATAAACATCTTTTGTGTAAGTGATACTATTGGATTTGTGTTACCTGTGTTTGAAATATGTTTGCTCTAGTTTCAAAAGTAATGTGGCATCAAGTTCTTCATATACATGCTTGCTTTCCGAGGGTTTACGCAGTAGCATCACTTGCATACTACACTGCAGATAAATTTTAGAGGCTTAAGCTGAGTCTCTTGACCTTTTAAAAATGGTGTCAGCGTGCAAATGTTTTTTTTTGTCTGGGAATGACTATTTAGGCACTACTTCTAGCTGTGAAGTTGCATCAGACAGTAAGTTCATTTTCTAAGACAAAGGAATGTTCAAGATCAAAAGTGATACGTACTTTGGTTTTATATTTGGGTTGGGAGAATAGGAAGCTAAAAAATACTTAAAGAATCCATGCTTATTTTTAACCTTTGTAAGCTTATAGTTTACTCATGTTCACGGTTATTCTCTTTTGATTTACAACAGTGGCCCAGACATCCTTGGTTGTACAGAATGCATCTGTCATCCTGTGTGGTATTATCCTGATGATTGTCTTCTGGTTTAAGACACAGCTTTTGACCTTATACCATGGATGGCTTCTTGTGAGTGCTCCAATTTCTTAATAAGGAATTCTTTTATGAAGAAACTTCTGGGAGTATGGGAGACAGATGCACTTTTGTTTTTCTCGTTGTGTTTAGACACTGCTGTGAGCTAAAACTAGCAAGTAAAACAAAGTAGCTGGGGAAACAAGTGATTGTTTACTTTTAGGAATTGTGAAGTGGACTTGGTCTTGTCTGAAGAATAACAGTAGAATGCATGATTCAAATGTGAAAGTGTCTTTTCTCCTTGTACAAGGTAGGAGCGAAGATCTCCCTTCATCGCTTTTCTCACCTTGTAACTTTTCCCCCCATTTCTCTAGACGATGTGCTATATCCTGGTTATCACGATAGCAAATATTGCCAATTTGGCCAGCACTGCCACAGCGATCACAATTCAGAGGGACTGGATTGTTGTGGTTGCAGGGGAAGACAGAAGCAAACTGGCAGGTGAAATACATTGCCTTTTTAATACTTTAAATTGTCTTACTTTCTGAGTTTGAATTTAGGCTAGAATTTTACAGAGCTCAGCACATCTTTGAGTTCCAGTCACTGTGCAAAACAGCAGGTAGAAAGGGCAGCCTTTATTTCCCCCTTTCCTGCTCTGTGCCAGACTTAGAGGGATTAGAAGTTACTGTTGTGCTAACAACTCGGTCAGGTAGCCCTAAACTACTTTTGTCCTTGTTTAGTGCTACTGCAGCTTTGTCAGAGGAAATCTTTATTCTTGTCATCCAAATAAACATGCACCAACTCCTAAATCAAATAGTGAGTGTTTAATAGAAAAGCTATTTAACCTTAAGGCACTGAGAGCCAAGTGTTGCAATACTTTATTTTTAGGTCCCTGGAATGAAACGGAGAGCTGTTGCGTAATCGGGCTCCTTACCTAGGGATCAAAGAGATGCCTAAGAATGAAGTCCAGAACAATAAAGTGTATGGATGGGGAAGCTGCCAGTAGGAAATGCTGTGCATGCGGATGTATTTGAAGTCTCTCAGTTCTCTAGCATTAGTGTCTAACTCAAAGCTGTGGATTCAGTTGGAACTGAATACTCAGTATTCCTTTGGCAACTGATAGCTTTGGTCATAGAGTCTGGACTTAGCCTCCTTTTTGGTCTAGTAAATATTTTTCCTTCTTTTTTTCCCCTTTCTTGTGCAGTGGCATGGCATTATTAGGAGAAAGAGTTCCCATTCAAATTCTGCTGCAGCTTGGTGGCCATGACACTCCTTGGATACGAGAGATTTGGGGATCTTCTGCACCAAGGAGGCATTGAATCCGAGTGCCCTTTGCTGGGGAGTGCTCCTAGCAGCAAGGCAGTTCCCACCAGGGGCTGTGTGATCGATCTTTGGCTATGCTGCTGCTCTGATATAACAAGATTGGGAACTGGCTGCTTTTGCAGTGAACTTGGGCATGCTGTAGGGACTCTGATCAACCCGATGAGGAGATTTGAGCCTTCCCAGACAGAGGAACTGATACTGCAGTGCAAACAAGGCACAGAGCAGCTTGACATTGCTAAGACATTTATAGCTCGTTGAACTAACTCTGGGACTGAAAGTTCCAAGTCTGAGACACTTCTGGAGTTCAGATACCTCAAGGCTTAGACAGCATTTCAGCTTCTGGTCCCTAATTTTGTAGGAAGCTGCCTAAATTATCCATAAGTTCACATGCCTGAATCATTGTAAAGATTTGCATCACAACCACAAGGAATAAATCTGCAGTGTATCTCCTGTGATGGAATTTTACTTGCCCATCTCATCCAGGAGAGGTTTGCTCTGCTTTAGGTGCCTGCAGTGTCTCACTTTCATTTCCAAGTATACAAGTTCTCCATTCTAGTCTTCTGTTTTGACCTTGCAGTGCTTTTTCAGAAGGTCGTGCCTTCTGTAGAGCAGCAGTACCAATTAACTTTCTTTATGCACGTAGGAAAAATATGATCTGTCCAGAGTAGCTTTGAAGTTCTTCTAATGGTTCTCATTAACCTTTCTTCTTATGTTAGTTCTTATTCAGCAAATCCATGCTCCCCAATCCCTGTGTGCCTTCCTGAGATAAGGTACAGACCACACCTGCAAAGATCTGCTGCAAGGGAGGCGGTCGTGCCTCTGTACAGCTCGATGGGTTCAGTTACATGACCACTTACATTCTGTACTGAAAATTCAGGCAAGAGGTTACTGTGAGTTCTGATGCAACTCGGTTTTAAAACCAAGAAAAAGCCCAAACTAAGCACCTTGGCTCATCGGATCCATACAGAAGCAAATCTCACTCAGGCTGGATAAGGTGGCTTTGTACTGAGTCATAATGTAACTTGGAGACTGAGGTTCCTGAACTTAAAAAAAAAAAAAAATAATAATAATAATTAAATGCCACCATTGACTTTGCAGCAAATATTGTCCTCTATCTCAGCACTGCTAGATTTCTTGAAATAATAGCCATAGTTAAATAAATTGGTGGGACAGGCAAATAATAATTGCCTTGGCTTCCCCTTCTTTCTTGTCCATGATTCATCTTTCTGTTCACTCTGATTACTTTTGTAGCTCTCCCGAGTTTGGAAATACTATCCTTACCCAGATAAAACAAAGCTTAGTTCTTGGAGCTTCTAAAGCCAAGTATTAGGCAAGTCTGACTTACTCATCTTAGCTAAATATCAGTGAAATAGTTAATACTGAACCAGTTAATACTGAATTGACTTTGAATTCTAATTTGAATACCCTAAACCAGTCTCTGAATGCAAAGGAACAATTCTCTGTAGATTCAGTAAGCCAGCTTTATATTGCACTAATTCCATTTTCCCTTGAAAAGCTTTATTTTCTTAATAGGAATCTAAAATCAGTTTGAGCTGTATTGCTAAGCAGCCCGAAGCCTTAGTGTGCAAAATCATGGAGCATCCAGGAGCTGTTAGGGGCAGAACGATGGCACCATTAATTGAAATCCCCAGCAACCTAGAGGGACTGAAGCTGACTTCACTGGGGAGGGTGAGACATCTACCAGCAAGTGGGAGATGTATTGTGGGCTTCTTGTTTTGCCCGTAAACATCCACGTGTGGAGCAGAAGGGAGGGAGGACTTCGCTCAGGAAGTCCGTAGCATGCCTGCAGCTACCATCGATCAGTGTGACTCGATAAGGAAATTGAAAGCCATTTCAAAGGTCTGCTGCTATCATGGTGGGTACTGTGGTCACCACGTATTAGAAGTGAATGCAGGGAGACTGCAGCTGCTAAAATTATCTTTTCAGGAATGAATTCTACCATGGTAGGTTTCTGTTAGTGTCCCGAGTTGTGCATGTTGGGGGGGAGTGTTAGTGAGTCCATAGTGTCACCTGAATGTAAGGGCAGCCTGTGATCTACTGAGAAAGCATTTCACCTGCAGGAGTAAGCTGCCACTGTAAATGCAGAATCCTAAACCTGGAAGACCATCTGCAGGCAAAACTGGCAGAGGAATGGTTTGGCTTATGAGCTCCTGGATTGGGCTCAGTAAATTCTGACACTGGAACGCTTTAAAGGAGTGTCTAGCAAATCCCTGTTCCTACTGAAATCACTTCAGGTTGAGTCAATGCTTATTGATGTGTGTGCTTCAGTGCAACTGTCAGTTCTGGTAGTGAATGTCCCACTGTAAGTATTCAGCAATTGATATCCTCAAATCGTTCTGACAGATATGAATGCCACGATACGACGAATCGATCAGTTGACCAATATCTTGGCCCCAATGGCAGTTGGTCAGATAATGACGTTTGGCTCTCCAATGATTGGCTGTGGATTCATTTCTGGTTGGAACCTGATGTCAATGTGTGTGGAATACCTGCTGCTCTGGAAGGTTTATCAGAAGACCCCTACCCTGGCTCTCAAGTGTTCAAAAGTTGAAGAATCAGAACTGAAACAGCTGAATGCAAAAAAAGGTATGGGAAACACAAACATCACTGTTGCAGTCCGTGGTATCCTCGCTGTATCAGTCAAAATGAAATTGTTGACTTCTGTCTTCTCACTGCTTTGAAGCTCAAGCTTCTTGCTCCTAGCTTGAAGCTTTCAGTTTTCGGGTAGAGATACAGAGACTCCTAAGTAGTGACAATTCCTCATGCAGCTATTTGACAAATCCCATAAAATGTAGCCCCAAAATGAATACTTTCCTCTTAATCCTTCAGTCTGCCCTGCTATTCAGGGCTGGTCTTGTTGAATGCACCCCTCCATCTGTCTCACATCTCAAGGGCTGACAAAGCCCTTTGCTCTGGAGTGTCTATGAGGAAAACAGCTTGTGTAGGTCTCTTCCTGCTAGCTTATCTCTACTTATGCACAGTACTACCAGGCTTTCAGGAAGATATAGAATAGGCGGTAATATTGCTAATCTAGCAAGTTCTCAGTTCTACGTGCTGCAGGAAACGGAGGAGGAAAGTCTGGTTTGGCCATCTACTCAACTTCCTTGGCCAAGCTGAACAACTGGGATTTGCAGCATAGGTGGCTGCGATGCTGATCTTTCAGGCAACTGCAAAACTAATACCAATGTTAATTTTGATTCTCCTAATAGCACAAAATTATTTCAAAGAAGTCTGTTTGTTCTGAAGCACTTGAAATGTACCAGATACTAGAGTGCAAGACCTGAGCCCAGTGGGGCTACCAGTATGTAAATTCTACTGAAAGCCCATGCTGTGCATGGTACTCCCAATGACAGCATGCTTCTTCTTTTTAAAGCTAAAAGTGTTTTTGAAGAACTCTAGTTTTCTCTTCAAAAGTGAGCTGACAAATCTGTTCTTTGCTCAATATATAGTGAGTTGGGAGGCTGCTATTAAAAGTGCTGAAGAGACTTTTCTTCCCAGGCGCAGAAGCCCTGTGGTCCAGTAGGCTGATGGCAGCCCTAGGGTAGAGGAGCATGATAAAGAGAGCAGAAGGCTTTCTCTGAACCCAGCTCTTCTCTGCTCCTGGTGAACCAAGCATTCAGCAAACAGGAACATTCTCTTAATCTTTGCTGTTGCAGTGTTTGGATTCAGTAGAAGGCTTGCAGTTTTTGAAAACTTGCCAAAAGACTTGAAGTGCCCCAATTGCAATACGGGGAGTTTAGGCAAATATAAACACTGCCATGACTTTTCTTTTTCAATTTGCTTGTGGCCAGTGGAAGCATGGTGCCTTTTCCTTATGCTAAAGGAGTAAGCATGGAATTGTAGGAAAGCATGATAAAGTTTTAAAGCCTTCTGGCTTCGCTAGGCTTCAACAGGCTTCTGTCTTGACTTTCCTACCGTAACATATTGACGTGTTTAAATATTCCCCATTTTCTCTGCTTAGTGCATTTAAACATACACAGCTGTATTAAAATACCAACTAATGCCAGCTAATTCTCATCACATAAATCATTTCCTTATGGAAATGAAGCATTTAGTCACAAGTCTGAAGAAAGCATAGCCTGCTTCGTTCTTAATACAGTTTAATTGAAAAAGCAGGAGTTTAAACTGATACAGGAACTTTACTTCATCTCACTGTGCAGGTGAGATTTAAGACAGTCAACGAAGTGGAGGAAAGCTGATGAGCAAATTGAACCGAGGCGCTTCTGGAGCAGTGAGCTTACTGCAGCCGCTTGCCTTGCAGCTCCCTGGCAGGAGTGTATCTAACAGTTCCGTTTCTGTTTACAGACAATGACATGAAACCCGCTGAAGGAGTGCAATTAATTGTTGAGAAAGATGTAAGTGGCTTTGAGCCCCAGCAGGAGAAGGAAGTCGGCTGCGCTGCCCGGGTTGCCGAGCCTTTCATCACCTTTCGTGATGGATGGGTTGCGTACTACAACCAGCCCGTGTTTCTCGCAGGCATGGGGCTTGCGTTTCTGTATATGACTGTTCTGGGCTTTGATTGCATTACCACAGGCTATGCATACACTCAGGGTCTGAGTGGTTCTGTGCTCAGCCTCCTGATGGGTGCCTCGGCAGTCACTGGCATCATGGGAACGGTGGCTTTCACCTGGCTTCGTCGCAAATGTGGCCTGATTCGCACGGGCCTCATTTCTGGAGTCGCCCAGTTCGCTTGTCTGATCTTGTGTGCCATCTCTGTCTTCATGCCTGGAAGTCCGATGGATCTGACGGTTTCCCCGTTTGCTGACATCAGTGCTCGGCTGTTTAAAAGTGAACCATTACCTACTATTGCATCTCCAGGAGGGGAGCCCGAAATGGCTTTGGCAACTGGGATGCCCAACGTGTTAAACGGGTCTACTACTCCTGCTCACAGCGGCCCAGAGATGAGTCCTGAGCCCGTGCCTTTAATCTCTGTTAGTCTCCTGTTTGCAGGGGTCATTGCTGCTAGAGTTGGTGAGTATCGCATCGCTATTGACATCTGATCGATTGATTGCTTTTAATTCTAGAACCTACAGTACTTGTCAGCTAAATACCAACTTGAATTGCGAATTGTAGGCTGCAGTTGGTATTGCATCACACTTCTAAGTCTAATTTGTTACACTTCACAGGCAAATGAAATGTTCTTACACAAAGCAGTATTGCCAATGCAGGCACTGCAGTCCTGACTTGTGTATCATTCTGCTCTAACATGAGGAGTTGGCATACTTGGTGTAGCTTGTTCTTAATTAGTATAGCGTGTTCTTTGGAATGATCTTCTCTAAATACTCTTCCTTTTTTCCTTTCTTAAAAATGTGTTAATACGAAACAGGTCTAAACCCTAATGCTACATAAACCTTCAAATTTTGCAGTTTACTAAATTAGTTCCTTAAATAAATGACCTCTTCTTCAAACTCTTCTTTAAACTTGTGACCAGCAAAGGAGTTTAGAAGAGGAAACATTGATTTGAATGGCAGCTTGATTTTTTGAGGAATTGCCAGATAGTCTAGTATTTGTCAACAGTAAAAAAAAAAAAAAAAAAAAAAAAGTTAAATATGTATATGTAATAAATTTCATCTATGGAACCTTCATACTCCTAAGAATTTCTGCAGCTTATGCTGAGTTTTGGAGGAAGAAAATACTTGATTCACATGTAGAAAGCTTTTAGCAATGCCAAGTTGCTGTAAAACAGCTATTTAAATAAGGAACAGGTGAGCAAAACATTGTTAACTTAATAGGTGTGTTGAAGCAAAATGTAATGGGGAAGTTGATGGGCAAGCTGTTTGTATTAGTTCAGGAAATATGAGTAATGGGGAAAGAAGTGTCTGTGTGCTGTGCCAGTGTGAAATGCATCGTATTCTGACAGGAGGTTAGTTTGACCTGCATATTTTAGGCAGAAATAAGTGTGCGCAAACAGAAAGAGATTGTGTCAATAATGAAAGCTTATCTTGAGAAGCCCAGTTGTATGCATAACTTTTTTTCTCTCCTCAGGCCTTTGGTCCTTTGATTTGACTGTCACACAGTTACTCCAAGAAAACGTGGTAGAATCTGAAAGAGGCATCATAAACGGTGTCCAAAACTCCATGAATTACCTTCTTGATCTGCTGCACTTCATCATGGTCATCTTGGCCCCTAATCCTGAAGCTTTTGGCTTATTGGTGCTCATTTCTGTGTCTTTTGTTGCAATGGGCCACATAATGTACTTCAGATTTGCTCAGAAAAGCTTGGGAAAACAACTTTTTGCTTGTTGCACTCCTGATCCCAAAGCAGTCTCTGATAGTTCGCTGCCTGGTAATACGTCCACTGTCTGAAAGGATCCACTTCTTACTAACTTGCTACACAAATATCATAGTTAAAAACATATATGGCCTTTTGTTACCATGTCTGAGGTGTTTCTCTAGAGTTGAATGCATAGCTTAAACATGTGAGGAAGCCTTCCCAAGAGAACCAAAATCCATCTTACAGCGAGCCTGCACAAATGTTTCATGTTTGGCTAGGGACAACCTCGCTGGATCTTCATGAGTAGTGTTTCAAAGGAACCTCAGAAGTAGTACATCTGGTATTGGATCACAAAATCATGTCAAATTTAAGTCCCTAAGATCCCTACGGTGAAACTGTTTTTGCAGTTCAATGTAGTCACTTTGTGAATTCTGAACAATTCTTTTGCTCATTGAGCAAAACAAGGTTTTTATTTAGTTGCTTTAGAAAAGCTTCATATGCCATATTTTTTTCTATTTTTCCCCTATTCATAAACATCATTCCACATATTGCTCCCCTGTCTTCTTGAAAAGGTTAAAATGTTCCTGAAGGAACTTCTGATGCTTTCCCCAAGGAGCTTTTTAGTATTATATCTGTTCTGGTTTAACTTTACAGAAACACCTATATAGGTTTTTTGTTTTTTTTTTTTTTGCATGTTTTCTTACAAGTTAGATTAGCCATAGGTACAAGATATTGTATTACACTGTTGCACTTCATAAACTAGAACATAACCTCATTTTAGCAGAAGCTATTAATATAATGTAACATTATAAAGCATGGCTTTTTTAATTGCAAATGACAGGTCTGCTCAGGTTTGATGTAGCAGAGAGTGATAAGGTCAGGAGTACTGGTACAGAAAACTTAAAATCTGGGCTAACTTAGCCTTTGCTTTTGAGTACAAGCAGCTCTAGTTTACCTTCAGACGCTACTGTTTTCAGAAACCCTATTGAAGTCTGATGCATTGGAAAATGGTTCGTATTCCAGGCAGAAGAAACAAAGTGGATGACTTGCTTTTATCTGTTTTACATTTATGTGGATTTTGACTTAGTTTGTTCTAAAATACTGCTAGGACAATGAGATGTTGGATTGTGTGGCCCTCTAAAGCAACTTCAGAGAAATGGAGAATGCTATATCCCTCTGATTTTCAAGAAGTTCTTGTGTTAGTTGGCCCTGCACGTGTACTAACACAGTGCTTCTGTAGTCTTTACCCATTTATGCACTTTTGTGGAAACTATTCCAAGCACTTTGCTTTTCTGTAGAGTTCCAGGTTTTCCTATGGTATGACAGCATGGCTTTTCAACCTAAACTCTTTGCAAAATGTTTGCCAAATTATAAGAAGCATGCAGAAACATGAAGGATAATTTTCACAAGTTGCTGACATAACTTTGAAGGTTTTTATTTTAGGTACTGTCCTTCACACAGTCATCTATGATGCCAAACTTCGACCCTGGAATGTAAGTGTGTGAACTCCGTTGATGTTAAAGGCGTTACACCAGGGCTGGATCCAGGCCATCTGTCTTAAAATTTGTGGTGATTATCTAAATAGAATGTAAACCACTTCTAGTGGCTTTTGTCTCACAGTATTTTGTAAGAAGAGTGAATGAATGGGAATTCAATGTACAATCTACTTGTAGCCCTCAGGATTCAATAACTGGATGTAATAATTTTTTGCCTCTAATGGACCAAAACTAATGATTATTAATACGTTACTGAAAGGTTCTCAGGGATGTTTTCACTATGTTTGTGTTTTCTTTGTCCAAGCTTTGGGGTTTTCTTTTAATGTAATATGTAAATTAGAAGAGCTTTAAAATTTGTGACTCAATCCTGAGTGTAAATTCTTGAGGAAAAGGGAATTTTGCCCTCAGCAGAACTTAAGTCAAAGAGAAATAAATCAAGCTAAATCTAGATTTGTAGAATCAAGATGCCCAAAGAATTGCCTTTACAGCATATGATAGAGAATAGGGTTGAACCAGTGAGGAATTTCAAAGTAGTAAATAATGTCTGCTTTGCCAAATATGTTGTCTCCTGTATGTAATCTAAATTGGGACCAGATTTCAGTATTGCTGAATATAAACAAAGGTAGCCCAAATAACAGCGAATGCCTCTGTACTGCGCTTTGAGGAACATCTAAATACCAACTTATGTCTTGGACTCGCTGGCTGTCAGGGAAGTCAAGCTGAAAATGCCATTTCCTGTGGGCTTTCTATAGCCCCCAGAATCGAGTGTGCCTAAAGCTTAATGCTACAGCCCTAAGCAGCAGGCATCCCAAAGGGGATCTGTTCCTGCAGTCCGGAGAGCTCCAAGACCATACAGCAGGTAGAGCTGGGAGCTTCCCATGTGCCCATCTGTTCCCAAAGCATTTTTATTTTTAAGATCATCGTAGTCCTACGTGTAGTTCAGTAGGGTAGCAGTTTGTATTGCAAAGAGGCCCACTAGATACTGCAGTCTGGATCTCAAGCCAAAAAAGTAGTATTGGGAGGGGGCTGGTCCTTCGCGTTCTGTATGCATACTGTTCCTGGGATTTGCATGTGCAGATATACAACTGGATGGCAAGACAATCCTGGAAGGCAGAAAAGCAAGATAGATACTAGCTTTAAGAGGAGTACGGAGGTCTAAATTGGAAATCTAGTATAGTATGCTTTAGAGTGAGTCAGATGTCAGAAAATGTACGCTGCTTGAGCACAACCCGTGTGCATGTCTTCAAAATGTACACAGACACCTGTACTGATCAGTGCTTTGAAGCAATGTGGAGCCTGAAGTCTTACTTAGCAGGACTTTCATTAAGTAAGCATTTTTGGCCTTGTATTTATTTATTTTTTTAAATGTGTCCAATTTGGATGAAAACTGCCCTTAAAATGTACGCACTAAAAATCAATCTTTCCAAAATAGCCTATTTTGTTATACAACCTTATGCTGGACATAGTATTGATTTATGTATTAATCTTGTTAAAGCTAATGAATAAATTTGCACAAAAAATGTTGTTGCGTGTTACTCAGTTTGCATGCATCTTGAACTGATCCCATAGCTGTTTTTTCTAGCATGATGGGATGGGAACAGCCAGGAAGCACTAACAAATAGCTCTGAGGAGAAGGGAAATAGTAAATGGAGTACAAACCTTTCCATGACACTACGTCTGTCTGCAGTAAACTGCTTTTTAGTTACCATTCCACAGAATCTTGCAACCTCAGGACCAGCAGTTCTGTCTCCTAGCTTTCTGGGCAGCAGGAAGCAAATGAGTTTACCTTCCCAGTCGTCTTCCTGCCATACTGAATTTGAGCTGATGGCCTTTTGTAGCAGCAACATGTAGGTGAGAACACTATACAACAGCTAGGCATAATAGTGGTTGCAAACAAACATGGCATTTCTCATACTGTGGGTTGCATCTTGAAAAGACTTCAGACGAGTATTTTGTATGGGACTGCTGCTTGGTATGGAAGGTGTGTATGTTTGTGTGATTGCTAAGTCTTTGGAAGGATGCTCTACTTGTTCAGTAGGATTTCCCTGATGAGATTCTTCTTGGTTTTATTTTCATAATAGTTTTCTTAGAGCTAGCACTTCCAGTTTTCAACCCCCAAATCCTACCTTGATACAAGGAAAAGGATGGAATAAGCTCAGTCCCTATGGATTAGACTATTTCCCATTTCTTGCCTCAGTCTTGCCTCAGAAAGCTCTGTCCCTTAGAAATGCAAAACAAGTAGGCCAGGTTCATACTGAATATTTTAAAAAATACTGTAGTTATGGCTGTCTTCACTTCCACAACGCAGGTGGTGGATGGGATCATGTATGTCCCAGATTAGCTGAGCGAACTCCTTGGCTTAATCAAGGGGTTGAGTGTTTGTCTCCTATCAATCTGAAAGCCCACACCTTTTCCTATGGGGTTTTATTTTCCCCACTCTTTTCCCTCTTCTTTCAGAGCCTGCTTCATTAGTGTTGCCAAGCAGTCTTTAAACCGGTAATGTACAAAGGATCACATTTTGCAGATAAAAAATTCTGAAGAAAAAAAACACATTCTGTAACAAATAAACAGCCCATTCTTGTCTTTCATTTCAAATAACTTCTGCTGTTTAGTATTAAAAAACAACAGCTGTTACTGAGTCAGTGTGAAGTCATAAGCTCCTTGCAAGCCCAAAATGATAGAAAAAAGAAAAGAAATAATTCAGAGTAAAGATGATTGTTTCTGCTGAAGAGCAGTGCTGCTAACATGTGACTTTTCTCTGTGGAGATGAGTTTGCTTTCTCTGCTTTGAAGTTGACCAGTTTTTAGGTCCCCCGGGAATTAATTGCTCTATTCAGATTTTTCTCTTGTGCTTAGTAGCAGAGAGGCTGCTGGTAGGCATCAGGGTGCTTGTGCTCAGTACTCTCTTGCCCTCTGTACTCGTGTTCTTTTTTCTGGGTGCTGTTAACCACAGGGTGTAATAACCACTGTGGGATTAAAAGAAGGTATTTTGCTCCCCTAGTAAGACTGTGCCTCCAGCTTGTGCTTTCAATAAGCCAGACTGTGTTTTGCAACTCCGATGGGCAGAAAAAGCTGGACGAGGATGTTTGCTTAAAGACTTGCAAAGTGCACGGACAAAGTGCGAGCTGTTCAGTAAAGCTTTTTCAAATACTTCAGCTCGTCCTTGTGCGGGTCAATATTTCTTTCTGGTTAAACTTTTATTGCATTTGGTCACAAGCCTGCAACCATGTGCTTTCCGCTCGTATTCTAGGTAGAGAGTGATGGAGCAATCGGTTCACACGCGCAGCCTTAGAGGTCTTACTCTGTGGTAAGTGTGCAGGAAGTTACCTGACTTACATCTAGAAAATCTGATTCTACTCCTTAGGCAGATAAGGGAATGAAAACGCAGAGCAGCATGTGCCCTTAGGGCTTCAGCAGGTAACTGCACCTCTGCTTTAAAGGAAACAAGCAAAGCCTCCAAAAGCAGCAAAGCAAACTCTCGTTAAAATGGTAGTATCAGCTCAGAAAACCCAGCCAACCGTTTGTCCGTGGTACAACGTACAGCATATCAGCATCCCGATGACACCGTAAAGCCTGAAAATACATTTTTGGCTTGAGCAGCCCATGTAACGCAGCGTGACTTGGTGTGTCTGTGTGTGTCCTAGGTCGCTGTACGCCCACCGCTGCCATCACCGTGGCTGCTAGCTCTGCCTGGGGTGCTCCTGGCTCTGCCACCACATCTCCTCGCAGCGCTGCCCGCTCTTATCAGCAGGGCAGAGCAGGGCACCAGCTCTGCCTGACCTCAGGAGCACCCTGCCTGCAACGGCCCGCGGGTGCTTGGGGGCTGATTAGCCAGCCAACAGCACAAACAGCACCAAGGAGGGAGTCCTGTGCTTATGCCAAGGGCTTTGCTCTCTGGGAGGGGAAGCAGTGCCAGGCTTGCCTCCAGCCAGGCGCTGATTCTCATAAACCCATTAAAATGGATTCTATGATTAAAATCCGTCCTGAAGACCTTTCTCTTGTATCCTGGGTAGCTGGAATTAACCGTGTGGCTCGGGAGCTCTTTGCCACGAAGTGATGGAGGAGCGTGTTACAGAAAGCAGGGTGACTGTGGGAGTCCCTTGCCTATAGAAAACAGGTAAAACGGCAACGTGCCTGTAACGAGCTGTGTTAATACAGCTGTAATTAGTCGATTGCCAACAGCATCCTAACCAATTGATCAAATGGTCTGGAAGAAAAAGAAGTCGAAACCACCTGTAGCCAAGTGCAAGGCTCTGTGTTTAAGCTGGCACAACTGACTGCTCGCATCCTGGCTAGGGAACACCCATCTGCTTTTGCAGAAAAGACTTGCGGTGTTATAGCGTCAAGGCCAAGCATAAGTCAACGCCATTAACATGAAAAGAGCAATGGGAACAGGTAATGTAGTGTGTGATTCATGAAGTGAACCATGCAGGCTGTTCTTTGGGACTGGGCAGACTGGGGTACTGCAGCCCACTTTTTCGTGAGCAGCAGTGCGAACTGGAGAGAAGCCAGAGGAGTGAAAGAAGCATGAAATTCCTCTTCATGCTTAGAAAGTACAAGTAACACAGCTTCAGCACCTTTTCATCTAAGGATCCTTTTAAAGGAGGACACCTAAAGTGAAGAAAACATTCATTCCTTACATTAGCACTTGCAATACGGTTCAAACCATTTCAGGTACTTTATCTTGAACTAGAGGACTCAAAACAATGCCTCTTGATTCATGCCCTTATCACTTCAGCAGAGAATATCTTACGCTTTATTATTGAGCATGACAGTTAGGAATGTTAGATCCCCTCAAATTATTTTGGTGGAACAGTGCAAACAATCCTGTTATCATTAAGCAGACTTGCCAAAACAGTTGCCCAAAACGCTCACATGCTACGGTATTCCCGTGCAGAGCCTGCCTACGTGATATGTGCACATCTCCTGTGCAGTCTGCTTCGTCAAGCTCTTTCAGCTGCCTGGAGCCTGCTGATTTAAGTAAGAGCTGCAGACCTTAGCTTGGAGAATTTGGGCTGTGTGTTTTGTGGGACTGCTCCTAGAAAGGCACGTTTTGGTTTCAAGACTCCCGAGAAGGTGCTTGCGATGTTTGAATGTCTTCATTTTGGGGGGCTTCCCTCCGCAGGCTGACCACGTTAGACACGAGAACTAACAGGGAGTTACAAAAATATGTTGTCTGTCCAGCTGAGAAAGAGGGAGGAGGAGTTGTCCACGTTAGAAATATTTGTTCAGCTGCTCCTGGAGTAAGGCCAGTCAAAGTCACTGTTTACAGTATGAAGTGTGCTGCAGTCCATTTATCTCCCAAAGATAACAAAACAAGATAAAGCACCCATTCTTGGGGACAGCTTCGACAAAAGTTTCAGAGGAATAAAAATAAGTTAATTGAAACGTTATGAGCTCTGATATTTTTATTTGCTTGGCTGCAAAATGCTTATTCCAAGTCAGCGTGTAGTGACTTGGCATTGCTCAGCCGTGCCCAAAAGGAGCAAACTGTGTCACAGCTGGGGACCACAGAAACACTAAACAGCCCCTCTGAGCTGCCGGGCTTCCTCGGTGGAGGTCTGAGCACAGGAGGCTTCATCCACATGATGTTTTCTTACAAGAGGTTGTGAACGAGCAGCCAGAGCTGCTCTGCAGAGACCCACTGCAAATTCTGGTAGCATAAACTCAGGATCTGAGGGGACTGAGGGGACAGCATAGGAACAAATTGCCCTGCAACCCCGGCACACCGCGAGGTGGTTGGAACACGAGCAGTTTGGAGAGAGACACACAGCGTGGCACTACGGCACTGCATGCCCATGGAAGGAACGTGAAAACAACACTAACATGAAATGCTTCTACCAGGAGAAAAGCTTTCCAGGAGAAAGTCTCCTGAATGTCTTCTGAAAAGTTTCTTCCCCATCTGAAACCCATAGAAACTTCACATAGGTCATTGTGCTCATTTATTTTCAAGTCCCAATGATTCTCTTCCTTTTGTGCAGGATAGCAGTCCTAGAAATTGTCTTATGATAAGAAAATAGAGCTGGTTTTGTCATGCACGTTTCAAGGGCCTTTAACTTTACTGCCGTTACTGTGCCAGGATCGCCTTTCTAGAGATTTTCAGTTGTCTGAGAGGCAGAGTCATGCTTTGGCTCTTTTGTTTTCTGCTCTCTTGCGTGCTTTAAATAGTGCCCAAACTTGGCAGATACCACCAGCCTCAGTGCTAAACCCACCGTATCTACAAAAGAATGCAATATATCTCATCGCCTCTAAGTCCTTCCCCTGACTGTGTCATTTGGCCTCATTTGGCCAAAAGAGGGAAAGAAGGAAACTGTGCTCCTGCTGCTTCTTTTCTGTACCTTTAGTTCTGTGGGACCAGGCAGACACCCAGAGGAACAGATTTGCTGAATAGAGGAATTCAGGGAATAGAGGACCCAGAGCTGAGGATGTCCAAGCTTTGGATTCGAAGCAAACACAGCCTGATTGCACAATAAGAATTATTTGATTTTTTCCTTAAGGTGAATGCATAGGTTTGTTCCCCCTCTACAGATAATGAGTTCTTAACGGGTTTTGCTTTGCTAACTGAGACTAGGTTTTCAGTAATGAAACGGGAACTTGGCTTAACTGGCTTGGCTGGTAACTCAGGGTACCAGTTAAGTTCAAGTTCAAGGCTACAAAGG
The DNA here is from genome assembly GCF_964211825.1 of Aythya ferina. NCBI lineage: Eukaryota > Metazoa > Chordata > Aves > Anseriformes > Anatidae > Aythya > Aythya ferina. The sequence goes on from NC_140303.1 coordinate 6,526,975, forward strand.
AAGTCAGGTCTCATTTTATCTGTTCAGCTGAGGTAAAATCTCAATGTTTGTCTTATCTAAATGGAACAGAGCAAACAGAAGAGATGAAGGGCAATATTTGGGTGTTCAGCAGAAAGCTGTGCCTTCAGACTGGTTTTGTATTTCTTTCTGATGTTCCACCTGCCGCCTCGCTGGCATTCCTCGTATAGAAGCTGGGGACACGGGTTAGGTAAGTATCAGAGCATGGAAGCAGAAGCACTAGAAGACAGTACGAATAACCAACCACTGCACTTTCTAGCAAGTGTAACTACTCTGAAATGTGATAAAGCAATTGAATTACGGGTCCACATTCTCCTCAGCCCTAGCCAGGCACTTCCACATTCACAGAGCCCCAGACCATGGAAGCTGCACCCGTGTCTTCAGGACAGGTGCTGATTTTGGGGTCTATATTTCCAATGCATTGCCTATTTGCTGAGGATGGTTTTGTATTCATGGACAAATTTGACATCAGAAAAGAAGGATCTGGAAGCACTACCCTGTTGGTGGCACTTCATCAGGGTTATTGGTGGCCTTCAGATCCTCAGCTTCAGGGTGCAGACCTGACGTGCTGCCCAGTGCCAAGCAAGATGACCAAGGCAGCTGCAACTTTCAATTTTTGTCAACTACAAAAACGTTTGCAGCACTGCTGCAGAGAGGTCTGTGCACTGCTGCTATAAATTCCAACAACCTTCACCTTCGGGAAGGACAACAGCAAATGTTGTACTGAATTAATACAGACGTATTCAGAGAATGATTTCTTTGTGACCATTTTGATCTTCAATGTAGTCATTTTATATTGATGCCTACACAAATTGTTCCTGAGCAAAGTTTTAAGGAATGAAATAAATAAAAGAAGCTCACTTTGGTAGCACTGACTGCAGTTCTTACAATGTGTTTTTATTCAGCCAACTTTGCATCTATGAATAGCACTGTTTGGAAAAAAAAAAAATAAAGGACAGAACAATTTCGCAAGAGCACCCAGAGGAAGTGATACAAGGCATTATTGGGTGAACTTGGGGAGGAGTCAGCACTTCTTGCCTTATGTCATGCTGGGTAACATAGACCAGAAGTCCAATGCCTGTAGGAGAGCATATTGGAGAGCTCAGGCTGGAAAGCTAAAAGGATATAAAATGTTAAGAAAGAAGGAAGTGCAGCAGCTCACCGGGAACACATGACGGAGCACGGGCAAATAAATATCGAAGGATGAGGTTTTTTGGTTTCACGTGATCACCGCTCTTCTAGGCACTATTGAAATCCCCGCACCCTTCAGATCTTTATTGTATTGTGTGGCAGCTCCCGTCCTTCCCTGCTCCCTCACCCCAAACCATTGCTTGTCTCACTCTCTCAAACTGCCTCGAGACTTTGGGGGCTTGGATAGGCTCAGTCATTTACTGCTGAAATCAAAAAGAGTAGGGCCAAGAAGCAAGACCTGTTTGTGAATTTCTGGAAAAAAAAAGTTTAACCTGTCAGGCAGAGTGACCAAGAGGAATTACCCGATTACAGCTGTGCCAAAGAGTTTAATCAATTACTCACAAAGTTGTGAGAAACAGGTAGCATAAGTGGGAAAGGTAATTAGGGAGGTGAAGTACCTATAACCTCCTGTGCGGCGTGGAAACTGCAGATGAGCTGTACCAGGCAGCGCTGCTAAAACAGCAAACTGACTCAGCACCTCTTCAGCAGCCCCTGTGTGTCCAACCCACCGCAATTTGGAGGCCTGTAAAGGAAACACCAGGAACAGCCCCCGTCTGCTTTCGGAGCAGGCTGCCCTCCACGGAGACTGGAGAGCCGGGCTGCCCACGCTTCCTGCCTGGAGAGCATTCTCTTTACAAAGGTGGATTTTATTTGCAAGACAAATGACACGATTGTATTTAAGTTATGGGCAAAAATGCAAGAGCTGCAACTTCACACAGCTGGATTTACCGCAGACATTTTACTTTCCACTGCACTAATACAAAGTGCATGAGAAAGTTTCATCAAGTGATGCACAGGCTCCTGAATAAAGTTGACAAGGCAAATGTTTAATGGGGAGTATAGATTTTAACTGGACAGTTACATCCGTGTCTTGTTACCAGACTTTGCACTGTTTTCCCAGCCCCAGCAGGAGCTCAGCAGTAGCAGCGATGCCCCGGGGGGAGCACAGTTGGTGATTTTGGTGCTGGTCAGCCACCACAGAGAGGTCAAGTCAGGAGAGAGATGGGAAGTGATGCTCCCAGACTGAGCAGAGAAAACTGCAGTCATTTTCCTTCCCTTCTGAAGTTTCTCCCTACACTTTCTTGGTGCCCGTCCCCTGGCAGCTAGGATGAAGGGGCTACTCTGCACAACCTGCCCCTCCAGCAGGGCTAAGGCACCTAGGGTAAGGCCAACAGCATCCATGCTGGCATCAGGCACCATGGGGACCAGGGGACAGAGAGAAGATGAAGCTTGTGCTGCTGGAAGTGGGGCATTGGCCTGCCTTAGACAGACTTTGCCAAGGTCACGCCAGCCCTGCACTGTTCCCTTTCTGCTGATAAACCTGGGACTTCAGCCCAGGGCTCCGTCACACCAGGGCAGAAGGAGTAAGGGAGGAGATCGCTAGGCTCCCCGAGAAACTCAGGCGGCAGCTCTTGTCTCTCCTTCCACCACCGGGACGCCAGGGGCAGGGAAATGCAGTCATTACAAAGCCTATTAGAGAACATAATTAACTCCGGCTGGAACTTTTGAACTTAACTTTTAAAAACCTCTCACCTCTTGTTAAGAGTATTAAGCAATCACTTTTTCTAAGACCTCAAAGAGCACCGCTTATTGATTCAACATTTAATCAACATAGATAGGCTCTTTTGCTCCCTTCGATCTAAGAAATGACTTCAAGGCCCCGAACTGAGAACATCAGCCTCACCAGAGGACTGACCGTCCCAGAGGTGAGTGATAGCTGCCACCCTTCAGCGCTCTGTGTGAGAAGGCACAGACATTTCATTCTAAGGTGCCTCCAACTCAGAAAACTCACAGGATGGTTTGAAGCTGTTTTGGGGGCTTTATTTATTTATTCCTATTTAAAAACTAATGTTATGAAAGGGAGAATTAATGTAGGAAAAAATAGAATCGCTATTCTCCTCCTCCCAAGGAGGCAGCAAAGTTAGGAGAGGGCTTCTTCACCTTTACTGAGCAGCTGCTATTCAGCAGGCATGAGACAATAGGGAACACGAGTAGCTTGTATGTGCTTTGCCAAATTAAATGTTATTTTCAGTATGACCGTGAGGGAATGATTCAGCAGTTTCCTAGCCAGCAAGTCGCTCAAACCTATCCCAGAGTATTTTAAGGCTTGCTATCACGTGTTCCTTAGTTATAGTTTTCCGTTTTTACTTTATCTGTGATTATATGGTAAATCTATTAATGTATCACTCATTAGAAGAACGAGAGCGCACGAAGTTATACAACATAAGGAGAGGGCTCAGCCGAATGAGTACAGTTTTCACTAAAAATATTCCCACTGAACATAATTATCTTTGGCACTCTCTCTGAAACTTCAGTTCTTGTGAGAAAACTGTTTCAACCAAAGCGACCCCAAACCCACAGAAATATGACCGTGACGGGGTGAACTCCTTCATGTTACACAGTAAGGCTTTATGTCACTGTGTGCAGGCAGGAGGCTTAGCAACACCGAAGAAGGAACTTGTATGTCTCCTGGATTGGGGTTTGATTTGCAATTACTCGTTTGTATTTTTCCTGACAATCAAAAAACACAACGATTCGAGGTCAGCTGCAAGGCTCGCAAATTGAAACGGCGGAGTAAGGACGAGCATAACCATAGCTGGATGCTGCCTTTTTATCTTAAAGCAGGGGATGTGTGTGAGAAACGCTCGTGCTGCCTAACCTGCAGCCCGGTGTGTGCTGCCCCATCGCTGTGGGTAGGTGCTGAGGGTGCATTCAGCGCAGCACAAACCCAGCACCACGAGCAGCGAGCGGCGCCTCACCGCGGGCTGCCTTCTGGCCTCCCTGCTCCAGTATCCACCTGGCCCTTCAGCTTAGATTTCATCTTCCACCCCTCAATGTTGAGCTAGAAAATAGGATGCAGCACATCTGGTGGCCCATGTCTACCTTCTGGCTCACACAGAGAGGAAAAAAAAAGCCCCAAAGCCTGTGTGAGATGCTGCCTCTGCAAGCTCCTACGGCCTACAGAGCCGGGAGGTGGCCTCGGGCCCACCAAGAGGCCATGCAGCTCCCTGCAGGAGCAGCCCCAACAGGGACTGCTCGGCAGATCTGTGGGGCAGGAAGGTTCCTGGGAAAGCAGGGAGAAACTTCTAGCATCCCCGTGGCCAAACTTGCTCCTCTGGAGAAAAAAAATCTCATGGCATTTCCTTTGCAGGGAGGGGCAGGGAGCGAGAGGTGGAAGGAATCTGAGCTGAGAGCGGTGCCGGCTGAGAAAACAGGGTCATCAGCACAGCTCTCCGTGCGATTTGGTGAGAATTCACGATATCTTTGCAAATTCAGTCAGTGATCGAGACCTAAAGTGAGGTTTACAGCTAGGCAATAAAACTAGATACTGGTTCAATGGCTGAACTGAGGCGCGGGGGGGGGGAATTATTGAGGAAAGAAAAACCACAGGTCTTGCTCAGCCTCAAAAACTTGAATGCTCTTGGCAAAAACAAACAAAAATTAGCAACAAAAGAGCACACACTCCAAAATGTATTTTGGGAAAGCCAAATTATTGAGCTTTATCCAAAATGTGACTTAAAGTATTATTCTCTAAACAAAAGTAACTCTGCAAAGTAGAACATTGAAATGTTTTTAAATGTCAAACCCCAAACTTTTTTTTAAAAGTCAAGAGGAAAAATTGTTTGTTTTACTTGAAGCCGTTCAGAGATTTAATCCAAATTCACAACATTTCCTTGCTGCTGTAGTCCCAGCCTATTGATTCGTATAGCTGGGGAGGGGAACGTGAGGTGTGAAGATTAAATGGTGAGAAGGAGTACAACGTGGCATCAAGGCCCCACAACAGCAACAAACCAAAGAATTAAGAAGATAAGTAATCCCCTCCAAGAAATAATCAGTTTCCCTCTGGCATGGGTAGCACTGGCAAAATTGCTGTCAAGGGTTTGTGTGCTCCTGTGTTCACTCAGCTCATGTTCACGTGGGCAAGAGGAAATGTTTGGACAGGACAGTGCAAATGTGAGGCTTCTCTTGGGAGTTTTTCTCCTGGCTATTTTTGGCAAAGCAGGGCCCTGTAGGTAGAGACTAGATAAATAAATCCAATGGTTTTTTTTTCAGTCATTAGAAGGAGGGGAAGTTTTCATGAGAAGATACGTTAAAAGAAATCTGTAGGGGCTGCATATTGTAGCAAAAGCTGACCTGTAGCTACTGGTTTAACACAGCACGAATTAGTTGCTCAGAATGAAAGCTTGCTTTTCACCGGATTCCCACAGAGTTTACACTGTTGTGAGCAAGTAAAGCCCAAGGAAGATATGAAAGCTTTACAGAGCGCTGGGCTCGTCAGCCTCTATGTAAGGCAAAGTTCAGCTCGCTGCTCGCCGTCGCTGAGATTCTTGGCAGGCGCAACAAAGCTTTCCTCCCACCACTGCCGGGGCCGTGGCGCGGCTGTTTTGATGAACGTCTTCCCTGTTTCAGTCTCAGAGAAGCTGTCAGAGGACGCTGAGTGTTATTACCTGCGTCTTCTGTGTGTGGGTGTGTGTGGGGAACTAAAATTGACTGTCAAAAACTTCTGTGTTCCTTCCTTCAGAAATGACTGAAGTATTGACATTTTATAGGAAGTTCCAAATAATGACTCAGTTTACAAATTACAAATGGTTGTGATGAATGGAAACCTGTGGCAATCCAGAGCATTGGTAATGATTTTATAATACCTTGCACTTCCCTTAGATTCTTTTAGCACAGGTGCTTGTGAGTTTCCTAGGTGGTGACAGCCTTTGCTTTCTGTTTTTTCTCCATGTAAAGAAGTTCCTTGCCAACACACGTTGTGCTTTTTGGATGGAGATATGACTGGCTTTTACTTTCTTTCATCTTATCCTTCTGTCTAAAACATCATGATGATAAAACTGCATGTGTGAGTGGCTCTGTGTGCCTGGAAAACCAAACACACTTGATTAGGCTCCAAAATGATTTCCCCCGGATAATACTGTTTAATGACAACAGAGAAGTCTGTACAGTCTTCCATCCTTTAAAAGATGAAACAATATTACCATTACCACTCACCACCCACTTCAGATTAATAATGTTTATCTCATAATGCTAATTATTGAAATGATGAGATATGAACACAAAAAGTTGGATGGCACAAATCTGATAAGGCTATGGACTTGAGGTATAACCCTTTATTTTAAACTATATTTTTACTTCAAGCTATGAGTACGTGCAGCTAGCACTTGACACAAACCTGAATAGATTCCCTGTGTGGATTACAGGCTGTAGGAATGAGGAGAAGCTAAAAATACTGCCTGTCTGGTTACTGAAGTGTTACCAGAATGATGGTTACAGCTGATCACAGAATAACCGTCCGCTTTTCCAGCTGCAGGTGTTGAGTCTGTGCTGACATGAACAGAAGTTGTACTCAAGTGGTCAGGAGATGTGTGCAGTTTCCTATAAGACAACTTTATAACTACGGATCTGTATTTTCAGCTGCATTAAATCACAAGCCTGAGTTCTGATTATCAAGTCAGAAAGCAGCTGTTGCACAATGTGGTAACGTAGCTCATTAGGTAAGAAACAATTTGTTGCTTTGAGCTAAAATAGTAATAATCCAATTGTTAGGGGTCTTAAATATTTTGGATGGGTCAGGTTTCTCTTGTAAGTTAGGCTTAACATACAAGGAGTGATAGGGAGCAATCAGTAGAACGATTTAAGCTTTATAAAATTCATGGTACTTCAGTGCAAATAAATATTTCTCCGTTGGCTCTCTATTGCATCTCCTTCCTGAGCTAAAGGGGAGCCAAGAAAACTACAGTTTAAGCTGAGAGACTACAAGTGAAAAATACTCATATTAGATGTTTTCCAGAACAGCCTAAGTTCTGTTAACTGGCTGGGCAGGAGGAGGGGACACAAGAAGTAAATGCAAGTGTCTCTGCACCAGCAAACACCCTGAAAGCAGCTCTCAGGGTTTGGGGACAGCTTGCCATTACTCTGACCTTCAGACCTGCTCAGCTCCTTCAGGCTGACACCCTAGCTTGGCTGCGTTCCTCCCCGAGCTTCCACCTGAGTCTTGGAGCTTCTTCCAGCGTCTTGGGCAGCAGGTAAAGCCTCCTTCCCACCCACCAGTCTGTCGTGCAGCAGCCTGGGCTTGCTGGCACCCACAGCAGCTCACAGCATCGGCAGCCTCTGGCCCCCCAAAGGGCTCGTGTCAGGCGTGGTGAAATGCCTGCAGGGAAGAGCAGCTTGGGAGGAGAAAAATATTGCCCACAGGCGCCCTTGGTATTGCTATAGCAATATCTGCTGAGGTTTCTACAGTGGTATTCTCCAATTGTTGAAAGTTTGGTCACATTATTTAGGCTGCTGGTTTGTAGATTAGGGACTAAGTGGACAAATGCAGGCCAGGCCCAAAGCCCGTGGAAGTTGACAAGGGAAAAAACCTACTTTATTGATAAAGTAGTGAAAATACGGCCTTAAACGGAGATGTGGAGTGCAGTAAAACATTTCGATGTGCAGTACGGAGATGTGGGTATGAGGTCAGCAGTGTACAAAACACCATCTGCACCACCCCAAGGCTGTGCTTAATTTAATACAAGGAACTCCACCTCAGCCCCAGAATATATGTAACTGTCTTCCACACTGCCACTGATATGGAAGAAATGTTGTGCTGGAGAGCAGCTTGATCTGCTGGTCCAGAGGCCGTGAATAGCAAGGATGCTTTAGCTGCTGGAGAGCCTACTCCCGTGCCTATTCTACATCAAGAGGTTTAACCTCGACACGTGGCTGCCGACTCCAAAACATTATGTCTAAGCGAACCAGAAAATTCACATGATGCCTCTTACCTCAGGACCACTTGTTAGAATATTTGCTGTTATTTATTCCAGCACTTAGAAAGTCGTGTGTCTCAGCACACATACAGCAAATGTAATTATGCTGATACTTGTAACTATGGAGTTTCATTTCCTTGAAACCCTTCTCTTTCCTCTGACCTTGGAAAAGCAGAAATGCATTAAGGAAGTCGAATTGTTGTCTATTGGTTATCTATGGAAAGTTGGCACATGCCTCACATGATCTTTGTTTTTGCCTCGAAAAGAGCTAATGTGCTTCTTTCGCCTCGCATATGGTCTGGAATGAACTTCTGTTGCTCCTGTTTGCAAGCTTTCAGAGGTTTTTTTTTTTTTTTTTTCTCCACCCTCCTAACACAGGCTAGAAATTAAAAGCAAAAATTGAAATTGAACAAATATTTTATGAGTTATAAAAATATTTGTAATATCAGTTTCAAGTAATTTCAGCTGCTAGGATAAGAAGGGATTCTCAAATAACATTTTAATTAGAAAGTGGTTTGGTAGTGATTTGTATTATGGTCCAGCAGTTATTTGTTTTGTCAGAGTGGCAGAGATACTTGCCAGAAATGTGAGGATGAGAGGCAGCAGCTGCGAAATGACTGCGCATTGCTAAGAGACACCGAGCAGAAAGGCATTGCAAAGATATTCAGGCATTTGGAGAGGTGTATGACGAAAGCTTAAATACAGCAGGGAAAATAAAAACAGTAGGGTACATAAAAGTATTTATTTTGTCTGCCTATACAGCTACGTCTAAGAACACATTTTTCACATGCTGGCACCTGCTAAAGTTAACCAGGTGTTTCTGCCTTTAGGTGGATGAAATTTGTTTTTAATTTTATTCATTTACTACAGCATCAGAAACAATTTTATTTATTTATTTATTTATTTATTTATTTATTTATTTATTTATTTATTGGTCCTGAAAATATCTGGGCTTCTATGAACAGGGCAAATGTGTTTCTTGACCAGGTTTTGGTGGTTCTTTCTGCTGGTGAGCTACACATTCAAGGGAAAAATGACTTATACCACATCAGCTTTTGCTATTTGGTTGACAATCTGTGGGGGAAATTGGTTCTGTGAACCTTTCTCATTACGAGTTAAAGTGGGCAGCACCAAAGCCCTAATATACACACCGTGCTTAATGGCGTGTCCTTTACCATGTGAAGTAATATGTGTGACAGCACACATGTACCATCAAACCCTAAATGACATTTCAGAAGGGGAAATGCCTTCAAAAAAGACCGACTAGCTGTAAATAGTCTATTTTAATAGATCAAAATCGGAGTCCAGTGCATTGTGATTCCACCAAGAAGCACGCAGCACGCTCTGTGATTTGCTCCTGGGAGCAATTGTGTTCATTGTGCTCATGACATGTACAAATATACAAGAAATAATACTTCTGAGGTTTCACATCCTTTCCGAGTGTAATCAGAAGACCCAGGAGTAGATGTCTGAGCAACGACAGGGGTACTGCGGAGTCATATGTTTCCCATGGACATCAATCGTGACTTCCCACTCTTCGCTGCCACACATCTTCAAAGCACAAAAACAGCTTGTGTTTTGGGCAGGACAATTATTTGCTTCACATCAAAGTTTTTTTGCAGCTCTTAATTCAAAATAGGTTTCAAAGGAGTAAAACTAGTGCAGGTCTGTATAACGCACGGGGGGCGATGTCTTCTCTGCCTCTAGTACCCTTTCTACTGACAGAGCTCTGTCTCCTCTGCAAACATTAATTAAGCTGCCTGCCAGAAAGAAAATGTGCTTACTGTTTCAGAATCAGGGCCACTGCTAATTATTGCCACAACTCTTCAGCGTTTGCAAAGAATTGCAAAAATAATCATCCCCACACCTTACCTGTTGTGCAATTGCAGTGTGATACCTCTCCTGGTACTTCAGCCTAGAGTATCTGAGTGGTCTAGGCCTGTGAGGTGGGATTTTGTCCTTCAGGATCGTGCCCTTGTTGCTGCTTTGATTGGTCCTAGGGGCAAAAGTTTAATAAAATAAAAATAGGCCCTTTGTCTTATACTTAATGGATTCAGTAGCTATCTGAAACCTGCAGTTAAACGTCATACTAAACAATACAAAAAAATTACTGGAAAAATGAATTATAAAAGGGATTACTCATCCTATAAAAATCTCTATGCTGTGCGTATTCTGCTGTAAGAGTCTATCGATAGAGATGCTCGTTGCGCATAGACAACCTCCCGTGATTATCTGGACTTCTTGACCCAGGGATGAAGCAATCCATTTCATCCTTGACGTAGGACTTAAGTGTCCACTAATAAAAACTGCGGGCAAGGCTCTTACTCCCTTCGTGCTGGCTGCAGGGCAGAGCAGTCCAGGGCCTTGTGGCCGCCCGGTGTCCCTGAGCACGGCACTGGGCTGCTGGGGCCATCCTGTGCAGGGGGATCCTTGGTCCCCTCGGTGCTCTCCCTGAGAAGTGCTGCTGCAGGCTGCTTGCAGAAAGCCAGTTGTGAACGTCTGCTTTCGAAAGTCACACTCGGTCCCAAACATGCGTGAGTTGAAGGTTGTTTCTGTTTCCTGAGGTTAAAATGGGACTTTTGTTGTGTGACGAATTCACGCTAGGCCAGCCACTCAAGCTATTGCTTGCTAGTTCTCTCCAGAAGCTTTGTGCCCCCACAGAGAGGTGAGTGAGGCAGTTGTTCAGCATTATATTTACCTCTAGAAATCATCAAATCTCCATTCAAAACCCTTTACTAAAAAGCTCTTTAGACTTGAAATTTTTGGTATGAGGACAGAAAAAACTCGTGGTTTTGTTCAAGACTGTGCTTTCTTCTTATCTCTCTGGTTGCCCTTAGCCATCCCTGCCTGCCTCCAGACTGGACTCGCTTGTTCTGGCTGCCAGACTTGCTGGAGTCCAAGCCAAGGGGAATTTTTCTTTTTCCACAACATGTTTTCTGGGGGGTGGCTGTGCAGGGGAGCTGCTTCCATCCCCAGCCGTATGAAACACATGTCATCTCATGAAGGAAGCCAGCTCTCAGGAAGAACAGGAAGGAAATGCTTTTCCTGTTTCATATAAGCTCCAAAGGCTTGTGAGCTACCTTTGCAATTAATCCAAGCGAGCTGCAGTTTGTTGGTACGAAAAGAGATGTTAAAAGAGTTGCTAATCTTTGAATGCCTTTCCTCTTTGGAATTTGAACATGGAATAAAATCCTTGGCGTAGGTATATTTTTATTAGGAAAAATTGTGTATTTTTCCTCCAGTCATGTAGTTGGCCGCAGATCAAAAATTGGAGATAAAAGCACTCGGGGTGAGAGGCATACTTCAAGCTTTCTCCATCTCAGCTATTTAAAAGTGCTTTTCTAAAAATACATTTTAGCTAGACTGAAAGCTGCACTTGGAGACAGCCTAGAAGATGCTTTGGCTGGCTGAGGCCACCCGTGGCAAGGTATGCTTTGTGGGAAGTCAATGGTTAAGGACTGCTTTGCTTCTTGTTTTCAGCCTTCCTGTGGCCCTGGAGGTCCTTGTGGGAACATGTTCCAGGGGAACCGCAACCACAGCTCCCTTACTTTATCTCCTGGGTGGTTCGTTCCTTGGCAGGATGCTTAAAATAAATACATGCCATGTGAAAAGCTAAAGGAAAAGCTGAAAAACATTAAAAACTCTAAGTAATGAGAGCTACAATGAAGACAGGGCAATACTCAAGAGTTTTTGTTTGTTTGTTTGTTTTTACTCTTTTTTTTTTTTTTGGTGGTTAGTCAGCTTGGCCATTCTCTGCACAACTGGGGGGACAGCTAAGCATGAAAGATCCCCCTTTGCAAACCCCAGAAGCCACAGCAGATTTGCTCCATCGGCTTTCTCATCGGTTTAGGTGCTGGGAGCAGGAGAGCAGTGCTGTGACTCGTTAGTGGTTTGATGAGCAGGGATGTCTGAAGGAACACTTAAGGAACACAAATGACCCCTAAGTCATATGATTTTGATCTGGGGAATGTGCTCGTGGGATTAAAGCGAAGTCTGACATGTTTTTCAGCTTTGATTTACCAAAAGTCAAAATACAAAAGTCACATGACAAAATACGAATTTAAACAAACATGTGTACGGAATTAAAAACTGCAAAATATGAAAGCAGACTCATGACTAAACTGCTTCAGGGGACTGCCCACACCAGTGTTATCAGTCCCACATGAGATCAGCATTCTTGGTGGTGTCATGCTGTAGCTTTTATCTTTGAGGCCTACCAGGCCTCGGTACTGTCTCATTTCACATGATAATTTGGATCTGGGACTATCTGGATATTTTCTGAGTTTGTCATCATAAACTGGGATTGCTTTAGTTTCTCTGGAAATGAAAGTGAATAGAAATATCTATTGAAACGTCACCAGTGTAGTTGGAGGCCTTGCTGCTCTTTGTAATGTAGGCAAATCCAGCAGGGTACGCAGTGAGGGTTCCTGTCACCTAGCGCAAGGTGCGTCTTTCATTACGCATAACCCTAACCTTTTACACCAATATTGAACAACTTTTTTCCCCCATCTTCCTTAAAAGGCTGTATTTTTAAAAGCTTTTCAACAGCATGATGTATGAAGGGAGTTCCTCAGTGGGATTTTTAACTTTCCAGCAGAGAAGCCTCGAGTTGTGCAGTACGCGCAATTCCCCGGGTTGTTGGACTGCTGAAACACTGTCTGGTGACATGTTGTGCTCGCTTCCCAAAGCAAGCAGACAGGAAATAACAAACCACATACAATTTTTGTGCCATGGAAAAAAGAGTCCTTATCCTTTTGGTGACAACCTCACTGTTGGACTTGTGGGTGCCTGACCTCGCTTTTGGCCACAAGCCTTCTCTTAGTGAAATGTTCTGGGTTTCCCCCTTACAGGGCTCAGCTCCAGGCAAGGAAGCAGTGCTGCAGAGAGCTGCTTGTGCTGAGCAAGTGCACTCGGTGATGGGGGCACTGGTCACAGACCCTGCAGCCCAGGGACACGAGGTGGCCTCTGTCTTTCAGGACTAGGGTAACTGGCTGTAGGTGCAACCACTCCGTGGTATATTCCATATGAATAGAGATAGAGGGGTAGATTTATAATGGGAAATGTGGGAAAATGTCTAGATATGCACTGTTATTTCAAAGCTGTAGTCTTTTAAGCCATGCAGCCTTAGGATATACAATGTACAAATCTAATTACGTACCTGATTACCTTGAATTCTTCTTATAGACTGTTGGCCTGAAGCTAGAAAACTATGCATATATTTGCTCAGGTGAGACTTTTGTTCAGCAAAAGGGTACTGTCTGCCATTTTTCCATGCGATTGACCTCACGGACTTCAATGGGATTGTTTGTAATCTTAAATATGATGTATGCTCAACCAACTGAATTGCTGTCCAAGTAAGCTCTTTTTTCTCTCCTACATCCAAGGCTTGATATGCTCAATTTATTTATTTAGAGTACTAAACTACCACCACTGCAAGCTAAATTTTATTAGAATTTCTTTTCATCCTTTTCAATAATAGTATCCGCTCCAGGGTTTTAGAAAAAAATAAACACATTGTAAATGTTCTGTGGATATCATCTGGTTCTGGTTTCCGACTTCATTTTGTTTTCTAAATAGCAATGGAACCGATTCAGCAAATACAGGAACAGTCCAGAAACATGGTATCGATTAATGAGAGATGGTTTGGAGATGCCTGCCGTATAGCTCAGCGCATTCTGGGTGTGTTTGTGTGTTTCAGAGAGATCCCCTGATTTCCCTTATTAGCACAACGTTGGGAGTTGACATTGCTTAAAATACTGTCATGCAAAAACACTGCAAGGGAATAGATTCCTTGCTAAGGAGCAGTGCCCTGTGTTTTGCTGATGGACTGTTTAAAGGATCCTTTTTCATTAATTACAGTTTCCATAGAAGAAAGTCAGAAATCAATGTCTCAACTATTATGGGAATATGAATTAATTTGACGTATGAAATCTAGTAGAAGAGTGTTTCCTAGTAACTTCTTCAGGTTAAGATGTTCAGAAAGTTATATGAATCAAAGAACAAATAGCCCCAAATGTCACATTTCCTCTTTTTAAATGACCAATTGTTTTCAAGAGTGCGACCATGTATGCTATTGAGAGTTTAAGGGAAGAAGGGATTAGTAAAATCTGTCTGAGCAGTGATATCTGATCTCCCAAGAATGACACTTGATAAAGGATATGGTATGAAATTCTTGTCTTATTCTATGGCATTCTGTGCCATATTATCATTAATATGTCAAATCCCTTTAAAGATCTGTTATGCAGGTTTGAAATGTGCTCTTCCTTTCCTTTCATCTTATCACTTTCTAAAGTGGAGCACAGCCGTAGGATGATACATCACTAATAGATGCTGTAAATACTAATATCTGCTCATATATGTATTGGACATACCAGTGGATTTGTAGAAGGAGCAATGGGCTAAGCCAGACACGGCTGCCAGGTTATTTCTAGAACAATTTTTCCTCTCTTTTCTCTTGAAGAGCAGAAGCGTCACTGAACTATGTCAGCTAGGAACTTGGGCTGAAGGTAGATTTGCTGCCAAGAACATTTTTCAAAGCATTCAGCTTGCCTTCCATCTTTTATTTCAGTCCATTATAGTCAGATTTGCAAGCGCGGTGCACCAAGTACTTCCTTCCCCTCCTTGTTTCCAGACCATTTTAATAAAGGCTATCACGTACATGATTAAAGTAGTTAAATTCTAATAGTCTACAAATATTTGAAGGATGCTATGAACTTTCTGAACTATTTTTGAGGTTACTCATTACTTTAATGAATTAATGTTTGTTTAAATGCAAACACAGCTGTTTCATATGTTTGTTTGTTTTCTGTTCCTTTCACGAGGGACTCATGAGATGAGCAAACAAAACACATGGGGTTGAAAAACCTTATTTCTTCAAAGCCTGTAATCCCAAATGACAAATATTCTTGCTCTCCAAATTGCAAAGGGGAGGGGGGGTGGAGAATTGTTATTTTCTGTTGCCTTTTGGCTTGTAATTTACCCTAAAAGCCATAAATATGAATAAAACCGAGCTTCCAGTTATTGCTTTTACGAAGGAGCTTGTCTCCATCCATGAGATACCAAAATGCACAGACCTTTTTTCCCCAGAAGAGCTTTTATGCTTCCCTCCATCAAATATGCTTTCCTACAGGGCACTTCAACATTTACCATTTGCTCAGGTTTTTTCCAAAAAAAAATCTAATAACCTCATTTTTCTCCCTTTAAATATATATTTCCTTCATTTTATGCTAATTTTTCTTTATGAGCATCAAACATTTAACCTTCTTGATAGTTTGAGCTAGTAGTAAATATAGGATTAGCAGACTTACACGGAGGGCTGGTTCACATCTCTTTCTTTGCAATGTGATCTCCTTAATGAATAGTCAAACTGAATTTGGAAAATGAATGCAGGATTAAAAAAAAGGCTGCTTTGTAACTCTCAGATTCTACTTAAAAATAATTAATGTTGACTGGATTTCGTTAAAAAAGTGGTTTTTACTTTATTATTTTCAATTGAATGTTTACTGTGAAATTCTTTACTCTTTTAATTTCCAGAGAGGAAATGCCTAAAGACTCCGAGTTCGTTTCCGAGGAACCCTGCTGATTTAATTCCTAATAAATTCTATAGATCTGAGCCTACACCTGGTATGAAACTTAAAAGCAAATGACAAGTAAGGTGATTATTTCAGTAACGTGTTAAGAAAATTCACCTAATCCCTATTGTTAAGTGGTCAGAATTTTTTCCTCTGAGGGAAAAAAATTAGAACAAATGCCTCATTAAAAGATTTGTTTTCTGCGGTCTGTCAAGCTGCTTTTACTTTAAACTTTATTTAGATCAGTGCTAGGTTTGCATTAGTCTAGATGTGGTTTCTTAGTAGCTCTTGGATCTCAATTAAAAAAAGAAAGATGTCCAAAGCTCCTGTGGGGGCTAGGTTCCGTAATGGAAGTCGCCCACTTCCATGGCTCAATCCTGTTTCCTTGTTAAAGGCCTCTTAGCACATTAAACAGGGCGCAAGGGCTTGATCCACATTTCTGGATGGCTCTCTGGCACCAACAACATCTTGCTGCTCATGTGCACGTAGGTCAGCGGGGGCTTGAGGAGGGATTCACCCCCGTGCTGCAGGTGGCCCAGTACGTGTGTGCAGGGCAGGAAGGCACAGCAGCCACCTCTCCAACTTGGCATGAGTGGCTAGTCGAGAGTTACACAAAAGGAGAGCAAATTGATTTCTAGGTTGGTTCCATTCAAAAAAAAAGAAACTTCCTGCAATTTCTCTGTGCGCGTCTCCCTCCTCTCCCCTCCCCTTCCAAATAACTTTTGAACCCTTTGGTCACTTTTAACCCTGCTTGATCGAGAGGTTGCCCTACTGCATGCTCATTGGGATGAGCAGCTGGTAAGAGGAGAGAGTTGCCATGAGCGTCCTGCTGGAGAGGAGCCTGTGTGGGACCAGGGAATTCACATGGAGAAGAGACGTGAATGCTCCAGGTAGATGAAAAGTAGCTGCTGGAGACCGAGCTTAGAGAGCCCGAAGCCACAAAACCATGGGAAAATTAGCAATGCTGTGCTGTGCACAGAACTTTTTTCTTTTTCCTAAAGCTTTTAGGCATGTTTCCTTCCCCTTTTTTTGTCAGTTCCCCTTTGCTGCTCCTTCTCTTGCTGACACTACTCTTGCAATGTGAGCTGTGAGTCTCTGCAGGTTCGTGCTTGACTGACAAAGGGATAAGCACATCAGCTGCGTCAAATATGTCTTTGCATGTTGGATTTCTGCATTGTACATCACGCAGTTGGATGTAGTCTGAACAACTGCTCGAACTTTTCAATATAGAGAGATTTTCTTGCAAATAAGCAGCTTTTTTTTTTGATCTGTTCATATGTGAACTGGCAGCAATGTATATGTCAAGGTCTCAAGGGTGGCTGTGTCATATGTGTAGTGTGGATATCTTTGCAGCATTGCTGTCAGGTCTACTGGATTTTTTGCCCTAACTACGTAAATGGCTTGAGTTAGAGCTGAGAAGGGCCACAGAAAGCCTCCATCCAGCATTTGTATTTCCTAACCCATCTTCAGTTGTTTTGTAAGAAATTCTCCTTACAGTGCATTATTCAAGGTTGAAATGTTTTTGGAACATTCTTTGCTGGTTAAATGGAAATCTTTTATTTATTGCTTCCAGGTGATTTTCAGTGATGTGTGTTTGGGGTGGTTTTCTGGCTTCTTCTAAACCAGCTGATTTAGAAGTGGTTTTTTATTTTGCAAGTGATGCGGGTTTTTCTTTCCACTTAATCCTTGAGATCAGCTAGTGGACTTCCCATAGAAAAAGGAAGATATCCCCAGCCTGCTCGCAGAATTTGCCATCCAGAAACAACACACCATACGGACTGACTGACGAAGCACCATGGAAATTTTCCTTTCCTGCCATATGTGATAGTTCTCAGAAATCCTGCTTTCCTTTCCACCGTGGCAAGCGAAAGAGGGCTCTTTTCAACGTGGGGTGTTTATTTCAGCTCTTAAATAGCCTCTTTGTACTAGCAGCATATTTTGTAGTTGGTTATGCCTGTAGTACTTTGCCTTCTATGATTTTGAAGTGGGATGAGAAATAGAGCAACCTGCAGGCTGTCAGTTCATGTGAAAAATAAGGAGAAACGACCAAAGGTGGGCAATTTGGGGCTTGCCTTTAATGTCTTGATCACAGCAGAGCATTCGCTGCTGAGCCCTTGGACAACAGAAGGTGACAAACCCATCCTTCTCCTGAGACAAGGCTCTGGTCTTTTAATTGTCTTTCATGCTGGGAAGGCCTATTTAACGGAATTGTAATGAACCCCCTGAACTTACAGATACATGATTTTCAAAGAGGAAGAGGATTGTGACAGGTTTTTGCCCTGTCCCCCATATTTCTTCCTTTGAAGAGCCAGAACTCAAGGCAAGAGAAGCCGAGGGGGCAGGGAAACTCTAAGCACAGCCAGCACGTAACCTGAACAAAACCTTTCCATGCAGAAGCTTTCTGCTTTGGGGAAATTGCACCTTGCCTTGGAATGACAAACTGCAAGAACGCCAAATTGCAGCGGTATGATTGTTGCTATTTGTGAAGTAGGTAGCCATAAATGAAAGAGATGGCATCTCAGCTAACGCTGGGATCTGTGTGTGTCTGCTGGCTTCTTCTGCTGGCTTGGGGGAGAAATGAAAACTCCTTTGGTCACTAAAGGACATAAGAGAGCCAAGATAGCTGGAGCTTTGATCACAGTACCAAAGCTGGAAATACAATAAACTAAGCAGCACTGCAAACAAACACAAGGCGAGGCATCAATAACAGAAACTGGAGGCCAGCTTTATGGCTGAGGTAATCTGGAGGCTGTGCTATTTTTAAATCAGGGAGTTGTAAGCGTAAGAAAGTCATTTTGAAAAATAGCCCCCAGATTCTGACTTTTCCGGGCAGTACCTTCTTTCTTGAAACCTGCTCTTTTTCCCTGCTCTCATGAAGCAATGTGTTGGGTTTCTGGCTGCAGTGTCCGCTCGTGGAAGATAAGGCTCATTCCTAGCAACACAGATCCATCCGTGTGGGTCGGCGGAAGATGAAGGTCACAGCTCCAATAACGTGTTGAAAAACTCCTAATTATTTAACCGGTACTGGGACTGCGTGAGAAAAGAGTGGGATTTGGGATGTTTAGCATAAAAGCATCATCCCCCATGCATACAAAGAGCTTCTGAACCAAAAAGCCCTCCTCTGTTCTCAGTGCAGCTTGGCTGCAGCTCGGTGCCCATCTCCAGCTGTTTATTTGTGTCCTATCGGAGGTAGTTCCAAGCCAGCTTTTTTCCCCCAGCCTAGCTCACCGCAAGGGCAGTGAAAGCTTGTGCTGGCACAAGGCTGGCAGGGATTCAGGAGCAGAAATGAGCAGAGGAGGTTAGCTAGAAGGTGGGAACGCTTCTTTCCAGGGCAGCTGCTTGTGCGTTTAAAGCATTTAAGAGCCCTGTAACCTTCAGAAGTGCTGAGCCACACATTTCCAGAGCTCTGTGGTAACTCTTCCTTACACCCACACTGTTATTTACCTAAAGGGCTTCATTCTGTGTGCTATACAGGACTTTTTCTTAACATAAGTAGCTTGGACTACATCCACTTTAAAACCAAGCACGCCACTAGGAACACGGTTGATAGCAGCATTTTAAGATTCAGTATTTGCTGTGGGTTATATGTTTTTGTGCCCATGGAGTACAAAGCCCAAGGGTGCTTTTCGATGACTTCTGAAGAGTCAGGATTTCAGGCTGACTTGCTTTACAGTAACACAGGTTTCATCACAATTTCTGCCATCTCTGTGATGATTTCATGTGGTCACGACGCTGTCATAGCAAGTTCTCTCCTTCATGTGCTAAGTTAATGAAGCTGTTTAAGTCCCGAGCTGTTCAGAGCATTATTTAAATGGCTTTTGCAACCCGAGAGGTGAGTGACCCTGCTGTCCTGGCGAAATTCCAGTTTACATAATCTACTACTTAACTCCCCAAAGAAGTGCTGTGCAGAGGCCAAAACTGATGCCAGGCCCGTTCGATCCGACCTGGTGTATGCACAGAGTGTGGTGCCCTGCTGAGATTCGGGATCTGGCTCAAGCCACCAGTATTTGCTGTGTAAAACCAGTGTTAGCTGAGGTATAAACTGCTTCCTATAAACAACTGTGGCAGATACTAAAGGCGATCAACAGTAACTACAAGCCAGAATAAAGAAAGAGCAGCTTTTAGGACTGTCCAGATCCATTTGTCAGTATTAGGTGACCCTGACAAAAATTACCCTTGAATTTAAAGTAAATTAGTCAGAACAATATTTGACCTGTAAACATTACCCCGGAGACCTTCCAGAGGATCATTCCGACTCTTTTAAGAGCATAGATGAAAACAAAAATGAAAGGTTGAAGAGCTGAGTGTTTGTTTGTTTAAAGGAAATGGAGCAGATTACCAGAGAAGTTCACGACAAATGTGGAAGAAAAAAAAAAAAAAAAGAGTTGTGGCAAAGAAACCTTATTTTTATTAGGGAAAAAAAAAAGAAGTCATCAGAATAGATAAGCATTGAACAGATTGCATGGGTTGCAGAGTGACTTTTATGAGAGGATTACAAAATAAGACGAATATCTGCCAGGCATAGGAATATACCTCAGTTATTCTGCTTCAGGGCAGGAGGGGGGACTGGAAGACGCATTGCAGTCCCTGTGAGTTATGTTTCAGGTGGTGCTGCTGTTATTCTCTGCTACTTCTACTTCTGGCTGTTGCCACGTGCTCGAGCAGGCTGGACACATACTGGGAGTTGGCAGATGGAGGCAGCTGCCATGGTCAAGCAACAGAGAGGGTTAGGCAGAAAAACATCCAAAAGACAAAGATCTGGGTGATACTAGAACACCCTCACAAAAATTGCAGTTTGTATTTTTTTTTTTTCCTGTTCTTGGAAAAGCTTAAAAAATATTGTAACCACTTTTTAGCTCCTTCTACTAGCCTGAAGGTGGCCGGCCGTGAACTGCCCTCCCAGGGCATGGAGTACAATCGGCCAGTGGTAAATATGGAGAACCTTCCTGTCCGCTGAGATACAGAAGGCTTTAAAAAAAAGCAGAAGGCTTTAAAAAAGCAAAACTAAACCAAACAAAAACCCCAGAGGGCCAGCAGAAACCAACTGATTTAAAAATAAAACGTTTCAAAACATTTGGAACAAATCAGAGAGCGGAGTTCCAGCCCTCCCTCCAAATCCTTCGTTGCAATTGCAGTACCTTTCAAAAAAGGTTTTCAAAAAGGTTGGTCAGAGTCTAACTCCTAAATGCAGTAAATCTCTTAACAGAAACGTTTTTCCTGCTTGAGTAGAAGAAACATATACCAGAAGCACGAAGTGAGGACATGCACTGTAAGCATGAAAAACCCCTAAAACTTACACAGGACAAAGGTTAGAAAGGTAAGGGTAATTGCGATGTGTTTTCTTGATGACAATTCGTCATACACTGCTCCATTACCCTAACACAAAACTGAATTGCATGGGAGTTGTATCTTGTTCATAACCGGTTACTTTCCAGCAAAGCACCTTGCTTTCCCAAGAACACGATAACTTTAGGAAAAGAAAATGAACACTAGCAGTGAGATTTCCTTCTTACCTTTAAAGTTGGACTTGTGTTGGAGGCTTTGATGCAGCAAGCATTTTTGCAACAATGCGAGTAGATCTATCTACTCAGCTTGCACTTGTTTTTCTCCAGGGCTGAAGTCTGATTTTATTTAAGAAAAAGACCAAAACCTTTAAGCGTGTCTTTCCTAGTATAGCGCACGTTTTGAAAAGGGGAAAAAATGCATGCTCATCTTCTTTATTTGGTACTTTTAAAAACCTCTGAGCTTTCAAAACTGTCATTTGTCACTTACAATCTGAACACATTTTTCTAATTTGTCATGCTGAAACTTTGAATTTAGGGGAATGTCCCTTGGGTCCAAGGTTCTGAAAAAGCAACACTATCACCTGTAAATCTGTAAGTGAAATGGACAGAAATAAAAATTGCGTAATATTGGGGGAGCTGAGATTTTTCTTTGTGGGTACGTATACCTGAAGGTTATCTAAACAGCTGGTATAAAAAGGGAGAAAAACACAAACACAGAAAACTGGCCTTAGCTACGCTGTATGTAACAGCATTATTGCGTTTCTCTTCTCTCCCTGCAAATTTGTAAGATTAAAATAAAAAAAGCGAACCTTCAGGTAAACAATTTGAAAAAAAAAAAAGCATAGACTTTAAGATGTGCCATTTCTCTGCTATCCCAAAGCCTCTAAACAAACTGAAATGCCTGAAGTATGATTTTTCCTTAGCATTAAACTTTGTAGCAATATTAGTCTCAATGTAATTTATGACAGAAGAAAATATTTTGTCTGTTGTCCCTCACAATCATAAGTAATAAGCCCTTTGCTGCCAATTAATGGAGCCAGCCCCAGACAATTTAGCCTGAAACTATAACAAGTGACGTTTTTCACCTCAGTCTAACAAGAAATACATACACTTTGTGCAAGTTCCAGGCAAGAAACTGTCAATAACATGCTTTATGCAGGGCTGTATTTCTTAAAGTATGTTTTTTATTCCCCACCTTTATCTGTTTTGACATCCATGAGACCATAAAGTTCTAAAGTAAAAAGCATACTCTTTTTCCACACTAATGAATTTTAAACTAATTTTGATGTCAATTCAGCCAGTACTCATATGTAGTGGTAGACTTAATTGTTTTCAGTACAGTGTATGTTTACAAGTGATTACCATCGAGGCTGTGTTTTCATCTCCAGTACTTTGATATGAATGCAGCGTCCCTAGTGCAGGGGACATTTGTTTGCTGCGGGTTACTGCTTCATTTACTGCACAGACAGGGGTGCAGAAGGCTTCTCATTTCTGCAAGCTTCTCTGTTACAACTGTAGATTAAGACCATATACTCTTGCTAATACCTCTGTCCTCAGCTGTCACAGGACAGCCTCAGGACACCAGGGCACAGTATTTCCCAAGGCTCAGGGAACAGGCCTGTTTGTACACCACAAGCTGACAGCCAGAATTGTCAGTGCTTCTGATCTGTATTTTAATCTATGAACTGCTTCACGGGGAAGGCACTGGCAGTTGGTCAGCATGATAAACAAACAGCTGCAGTTGCATTCAAGAGGGGAAAATACGCTTTTCAACCCATGTATGTGAGGAAGAGATAGCTTTTTTCTGTTGAAGGGCACTTGTACCCTCCAAAAACCAAAACAAAAGCAAACCGGCCTTTCACTACATGGTATTAGAAATGATACAGGAAAGTGTTTTCCAGCTTGTTCCAAGGCAGGATTAAAGGCAGTAGCAAAGGAGGGAAGAGGATGATTTTTCACCAATAAAGTATCCTACCTGTTTCCAGTATTTTTAACTTAAATATTTTTAGCAGAATATTGTTTCTCCAGAGCTCTCTGACCAATGCAACCTCCACCAGCTTGCCGTTATAGTACACAACAGGACACTGTTTCTATGCTTAGCCCTCAGCTCATCCCTCTCACAGCTCTGTTATGCATACAGTAAGGTGGCAGAAAGGAGATGAGTATCCCTGCAAAGTTCTGTGGTGTTCTTGATAAATGGGAATGCAGAGGTTTCATTATGAAATAATGACTTCAAGTGCCCTATGCCTGAGAGTCTCTGTACTGTACAAATACCAGAAAACATGCTAAGACCAAATAATAGGAGGCAGTTATATTCCAGAACCAGACACATTGAACCACCTGTCACCTATGTCAGATGAAAGAATTTCTGAGGAGAAGACTTGCTACTTATCTGTATACAGCACAACCAATTTCCCTACTAGATCCTGAACTCTTGAATTAAGTACTTTATGAACTGAAGCCCTTTGCTGCTGTTCTTTGGCCTCAGTAGCCCAGTCTCTGCTGGGGAAGTTTTCAGAGGCTCAGCTGTGACTTCAGAAACTCATCACAAGTCCAGTAATGAATTCAGCTTCACAAGAAGCCTCTTATATGCACTTGCATGACAAAAAGATACAGGTCAGATGTCTTCTAAGCTCACAGAGAATCAGTGATAAAGCTAAGAACAGAGGCATTTTTTTCCAAAAACTTTAATCCCTCCCCCAAGTTCTCTCTTCTTATGGCCATAGATGTTGATAAAATTCATGGTCAAAAGAGTTGAAAGGGTTTTGGAACAGTATTTAATATCCAAAGCTTCAGCTTACAATACAAAAGAAAAAAGCATGATGTCTGTTTAGAAAGCTGATATCCAACTGTAGTCCATTTTTCTAACTTTTCGTAGCTCTTTTTCCTCAGCTTTGGACAGTTTACATGTTATCTCTCCTAATAAATCCATAGACTTTGTATTTTCTTGTTCCATTTCAGTAACATCTTTTTCCTCGTCTGAATCCTCTTCTGCTTCTTCACTTTCCATTTCTACTTCATCAGCAACTTCTTCAGCACTGTAAAAGGAAGATGATTGGAAATAGTTAAATAGGTAGTTCTGACCACACATGGTAGTACAGTTCAGTTATCATGCAAATAACTTCAAGCAAATATTGTTTTTTTTTTTTTTTTAAAGTCTCAGGCTACAGAAGAACTACTGTACTTCTTGCCATCTCCATTACAAGCTATTTCACATGGCTGGCTTCTCCTTTAAGTAAACTTCCCAAATACACATTTTCTCCAAACATAATATGTACTGTCAGAACATGCAGCTCAGCATTATGTAAGAAGTTATTCCATACTTCTATAGATTAGAAACATCGCACATACTGGTGGATGAGACAATTAAGGCCACTCTTCTTTCAGATAAGAAACAGGTCACTTGGGGTCTTAAAAAATGCTGCAATAGCACATTCCAATGAAGAATTTTTTTTAAATAGAGAGGTATTTAAAACAGCTGCTCCCTTCTCACTTGATTCAAAAGAAACTCATGCTGAAATAGAAACTATACGTTAAAGTAATTATATAGAACAACCACCACCTAAAATATGGTACTTTGACACTATTAATTCAAATACATGTTCTTCAAATACCTGTTCTGTCATTAGGAATGTCCTAGGTGACAGAACAGTCCCGGTCTCCTATAAGTCATCTGATCTACTGAAGTTTATCCCTCCAAGTCAATGCATTATAGATGTGTTATATCACTGTTTATTAATACTGATACGGAAAAGAGAAGGATTTAACATTAATAAGGATATCAGTCTATACAGTGATACACACTTACCAGCCTTTCAGGGGCCTGCTCCTACAGTCCTTGTAGCTGTATGCACTTCAAATGCACAGGCATACTAATTACTAGAGTCAAAGTATGAGCTCTACAGCTGCAAATATTTACAGAGGCCACTGAACTCCTAAATTCTTCTGTACTAAACCACACAGAAGTTTCTATATATTCTTCGTATGCGACTTTTGCCACTATTTTGTTGGCAAAAAAAGTTTACTTGGACAGTCCAGTAAGAATGTTGATCTCAGAAGAACAGGCCACCAAATGCCTGTTTGGCATTTGGTACTCAAGGCCAGGCTGGATGGGGCTATAAGCAACCTACTATTCTATCACCTAAGAGGAGCAAAGGCAAAGAGTGTTAGAAAATTATCTAAAGTGTAAGAATAGCTTTTTTGAAGATGCATTTAAATTCAACTGATCTCAATAACTAGTATGAGTTCTCCCATTTTTCTTACCTTTTTTTCTCTTTGGAGATGAGCAATGAATTAATAAATATAGGACACAGGAAGGAAGCAGACGGCAAAACGTGTGCTGGAGTGTGCAGGAGCTGAAGAGAAAGCAGAGAAGCTTTATTATGAATGCTTTTGCCTGTCATTATTTTGCTTGTTCACTTACTGTAGTTACTCCTACCTCTTTAACAGCAGGGGAATCTTGCTCGTGGTGATTACGAACTACTTTTGTAAGGTCTGTATCCCCTTGTGATTGTTGATGTCTGTGCTTTCCCAACAGCAAGCTAAATGGGGTCACTGGAAGGCTTTCTTCTACGGCCAGCTTGAATAAAAAAAAAAACCACAACTTGTACAACTTGTATTTGAAACAAGACAGTTTTAATTAGAACTTCTATTGTCAAAGATCTAAATTCCATCTCATTTTGAATTACCGAAATTTGGCTAGAAGAATTTAGAATCAATCTAGGTGACAGAACTCCATGCTCAGATTTAACTGAGCTGAGCCATATGACGTGGCTCCTGATACTTATTTCTCTCAGGCCACAAACCAAGGCTCCAAGCATTAAAGAAACCAAAACAAGGAAGAGAGCTAGCTCAAATATCAGGTGGTTTTGCTTCATGCATGCAATCTACATTCTTTTAGAAAATTATCAGATTTTGTTCAGGAAAATTAGAAAAGAAGTATTATGTTACTAATACTTCACCTTTTAAAGGTTTTATGAACAGGACTTCTGCCAACATATAAGCAAGTACAGATTAGTGCCCCTTCAGATAAGGGCCTGTGACTCCCTGTCAGGATGTGATAAGTGTTTTCATGACAGATGGGAATTAGAATCTGTCAAGTTGAACACCAACAGAATTTTGAGTACCGCTACACATTTCTATCAGAATTACTTTGAAAGGTACCTGTTTGCTTGACACCGTAAGCCTTTCTTCTGGGGACTTTGTGCTAAACGTCATTAGCTCCTAAAATAAAGAGAGATGTAGCAGAGTTATGACATCTAGAACTGCTTTCTGTGTTTCAGTACCTAGTCCACAAAAGTTTGGCCCCAAAAGATTTGTTTGTCAAGTGGAAGAAACCAATACAACTTTCTCTTTATTTTTAGAAAGAAAAGGAAGCAGGAATGAGCCCAATATCTCTGTACAGACTTTGCAGGTAGAAGGGAAAACAGACAAAACAACCACACAAATAATATGGGGAAAATCTGAATATCGTATGAAAACATTTGCATAGCTAGCAACACTTCAGCTTCTACATAGTTTTTTTCTGTGAAAAAAGCAAGAGAAACTATTGGAAGCAAAAGAGCAGTAAATAAAAAAAAAAAAAAAAATCGATGTTAAGCTGTTTTAGCATTTGAAAGATTTTAATGAAGAACCATGTATGGCTTTTGTTGCTTTGAAATTATGAAAGGAAACTAATACTCAACAACAGCTGAGCACCCTCACATCCAAGGAACCACTGCTAACCATTATTTCTTACTTGTGCATCGGTAAGAAGATATAGTTGGGATCTTCTTAGCCAAACGTATTTTTCTGAACCAACTGTTTCAGGTACGTCTCTTGGAACGAAGGCAGCACACTGGATTTTTTCTTGACAAAGGTTTCTCTGGATACAGATCGGCCGTGGCTCATTAGGCTTAAACACAAACACTGCAAAAAGAAGAAGTCTCGCCTTTAAGTCATGAAATTCTTACCTTCCTGGATAGCTGTCAAAGCCCTGTGTATGACAGCCAGTAAGGGCTGGACTGGATTGTCTTTAAGCACTAGTTTGCAGGACTTTTAACTGGATATCCTCAATGCATATGAGAAGTTACCTTTTATGGTATTCAAATCCAGAGAATACGCTTGGTAATTAACTTTTCTGTAGAACAGTAGCTCTGGGAAGAATAAACATATCAGAGCTCTGACACAGTTTTCCACAGGTGCAAACACAGACTCAGGTTTGGCTTTTATGGAATTCTAAGAAAACCTTTTCTAGAAATTATGCTTTCACAGTTTTAAGATCCACTGACTACTACTTGTCAAAGAAGCCTTTGTACTCACAGCTGGACTCTTTTGAGAGCCATGAGACAGCAGCAATGTGTTCTGAAAGGGGATCAGGTTGCAGAATTACAACGTTGAGGTGAGCACTCCATTCCACTGAAAAGCAAACATAGCAACAGACAGATGTGAGAAGGCAGCATTCAGTTCCACCCCGGTGCTTTGCCAAATAAAAGGTCAAATGGAAATGACTCAAGGCTTGGCCTCTGCAAGACGCATACAACTTCACTTATTCCCAGATTAATTAAAACACAATTATCAACTTCCTCTACAAGTGCAGGAAATACAAGCTGTTACTGTGTTATCACCTAATGTAGAATTAAATATGAACATACATGCTAAGAAGGATACTATCTTAACTAAGTATTAAAATCTGACCCACTACAAAATATTCTGTGGAAATCTGGATCAAACCAGAATTATTTAATGGTACCATAGTAAATTTGTGTTAGATGTCACCACAGTCACTCTAGTACACATTTAAGCTGATCTTACATGCACAACTGAGCAGGTTCCAGCAACAGAGAAAGCCATGATCAGTGGCACCAATAAGGTATTTGGAACATGTTAGTCTCCCAAAGCAGATGTCCCTACAGAAGCAAAAAGTCAAAAAAGTTAATGACCTTCAGATTTCATTCTTGTGAATCAATACTACATAGAGAAACAAGTCAGACACATTCAGTTAAGATTTAGTTCTGAGATTTGGTCAGGATAAGTTTGCATTTTGCTTTCACCTCTAGCGAGAGGATGCTTTCTTTCACATGCAACCACAAAACAGGTCTGGAAGATGTCAAGTATGCATGACTCCATAAGGATTACGGAGAATTTGGAACTGTTCCTACAGCATTCTGATTTTAAGCAGTGATTTTAACCTCATAAGTAACAAACATGTAATTACTAGTGTTAACATCAGGACTGGAAAAAAGCTTCCAGTATTTAAAAAAAAGATTCCCACCACTGAGCTAAGAACTAGAACAAGTAAAGTAGTAAAAAAAAAAAAAACAAAAAAAAAACTTATAGGTTGCTGATTTGTTTTCTGGAGAAAATAAGAGCCTCTAACATTAGGCCAGTAATGACTTGGAGAAGCAGCTACAAAAGTCTTAGTACTGAAAGGAAACATAGTTCATTCGTAGCATCACTCAGAATTTGTTTAGAGAGAGATCTGGCTCAAAGACTAACTAGAGGAACCAGCGAGGTCACCCATTGCCTGGCTTTCTTAAGGCAATCATAAAAAGGTGATGCTTCACCTGGATCAGGAACTACTGTATATTTGCAGTCCATCAAGCTTCATGTTGAGGTTGTCCTATTCTTTGGGCCTCTAAATTTTATCTGTACTGCGGACCTGAGCCATTCCTCACCACCCTCATGCAACAAAGAGACACCTGCACCTCTTCAGTATGTCTGTTAACATGGCAGCACCCAGCAGAACATGCTAAAGTAGTCTGCCAGCCACATACAGGTTTCCAGCAGAGGTTATCAGCAATCAAAATACACATTGACATCATTTGCATTATAAAATATGGCATAATGGCTTACCAATATACTTCCTATTTGAATTAATGCATACAAGAATAAAGCACTACCTTTTTATATTTATACTTCAGTATTTTGATTCATCTCTACATTAATGGGGAAGTTCCAGTTAGTCTTTTCCATATATGAAATATGACATTCTGCTGTTAAATTCAGCATTTCTAGGAACACATACAAAATTGTGAAGTACTATGAATTGATTCTGTTTTGAATACTCAAGTAAGACATGAAAAGCCAAATATAGAAGATACAAAAGCCAAACATACCTTATCTTTCCAGGTGGATGGCAAAACGTACACTTCAGATCCCACGTACTTGAATCCCATACAGTGACAGTTTCTTCAAAGCTAACAGCAAGCAAAGAGCCATCTTCTGAGAAACAGCAGTTAGTCGCTTGGTAGTTGTGATAGCTGCCTACAAAGTCACAGCTCCAACTCAAACTCTGCTGTGCTGCATTGAATAAGCAAATTAGATAATTAAATTCAAGTCTATACACAAAGAGAGGAAAATTCAAGTATTAGTGCAGCAAAGTAGGCTCAAGAGCATGACAGCTCAGTTTCAGAAGGCTTACTTTTTTGTGAAGTAAGCAGAATCTACCTTTCTCCAGTACAAGAAGCATCTAGTATCTAGATTTTTCATTTGCCCTCTATTTTGCATCCCAAGATTATCATGCTTGTTTTGCCAACTACATTAAATGTTCTCAAGTAAGCAGGTAATAGATTTACAAAGTGAGAAAAGATACCGAAAGACATCCTTTATCATCATCGATTCACAGCTGTTACATAAGAACTGCCTTTGAAAAAGCCAGAACCAGTTCACTTCTTTAAGCAACACAGCACCATCTAGAGGCACAGTAGAGACTTGCTACAAAGAAAACACCAAAAGGTTGTTCCACATACGAACCAGTTAGTTTATTAATTTAATACATGCTTTTATGGATATGTGCTGCACAGAAGATACAGCACATTCAATCCTTTTACCTGATAATTCCTCTCCTCCTCTGGAGGAAATACATAAGGGAAGTCAACACTAATTTTTACTTTTATGCATGCCATGGAATAGAACTCTGTGTAGTCACAGAAAAATAATAAAAACACCACCCCAGCATTAAAGAGACCAGTCAGCAGATGCAAAGCTATCTCAAAGGAAATAAAAAAAACCATTAGGTCTCATCTTCAGTCCACATTGACTTAAGATCACAGTTGCCTAACACTGAAATAAAATTAAGCAGTAAAATCTTTTGCATTTGATGTTCAAAGGCATATGGAATAATGACACACGACACGAGAGGGGCATGTATTATTTTGCAAGAAGCAAACCCCAGCATGCATTTTGAAGAGTAGGATTTGGTTACTTAAGTATCTTGGAAGTGGATCCTAAATATCCATTCTAGGACTTGTTTGATCCAATAAAAAAAAAAATCTATAAAAACTGAAACATCTAATAGGAAGGAAAGATGTTCAAAAAGTCAACTATCAACTGGTGGATTTCCAGAATGCTAAAGCGTTGTTGTTTTATACTAATGGCAACCAAAACACTATCTCTGTTCCGCATCCTGCTTCCTTGAGAGAATTGTCAAGACTATACTCACAGAAATGTCTGCTTTCCCAGCACAGAAGCATCATTACACAATGACAACCCTTTAAATAATTAATACAGGCTGCCATTCCCTTCTGCAGCTAATTTGGTAAAGTCTCTACTGTTTAAGGAACCTCTATATCAGTCTGTAATACTGCAGAACTACAGAACTTCATGACAGAGGATGCTCAGGAGAACATAATACTCCACGCACCTGCAGAAATATGTAAGTGGATGGGACCAGAGGGCCAGGTTCTAAACAGATGAAGTTAGGGTCAGATTTATATCGTGTGTTGTAAGGTGGCAAATAAGACCATGTTACACTTTGACCATGCTTACCTTCTGGATCAGTGTCTTCTAGTATCACCCAGACTTTAAACAGACAATCTTTGCCAGCTGTTACCAGTATCAGGGAGTCATCTTCCAATTCATCCATGTCACGGAAGCACATGGCTGTTATGTGGTCATCGTGGGGCATGCTTATTTGAGTATTCAACTTAAAGCTAGAAGGAAAGAAAAAAAGCTTGTCACTTATTTCATTTTGAACTTCAGGAAGATTACAGTTTAGAATTATTCTAGAAGGGGCAGGGAGAAAGGGAATCAGAGAAACAAAACTTGTAGTCAGAAAGTGATTTTTCAAATAAGCAGTCAAGAAACACATTTGAACTAGAGGCATGTTTTGTTAAAGAAAAAACAAGGTCAGTTTTCTGTAACTTAAGACTAATCAAATAGCAATTGAGTGGAGAAAGTAAGAAATTACATTCAGGACAGCTATTCCTAATCTCTACTTATTCTCTATTTATTTCATGTTTGTGGGCTGTTTCAGATGTGTCACATGCATTTAATCCCTTCCTACAGTTAAATCCAATTTTCCTATTATTAGTTCATTTGAAGAAACCCTTTACAAGACAACATTTGCGTAGATATTTGCATCATGCTTAAGGTACAGACTTGGACACCTAGAAGGCCATCTCTAGTTATCATTACCTTTGTGTTTCTTCATCAAAGAACCACAGCTTCAAGTGTAACTCAAGGTCAGGTTCTTCTTCTCTCTCTTCCACTGTTGCTAACCACTTGCCTTGGGCACTAAATGCAACTTTAACCAAGTCAGTTTGGTTTAAGCCTGCCTGCTGGATGTATTCTTGTTGAACAATATCCAACTGAAAAACAAGACAAGAATAAATATGAGAATTCCAGTGTAGATTTATAGATATTAGTCAGAAGACAATGGAGAAAGGATGTGCTGCAAGCACTGATTTGAACTGATTGGTCTTTGGCATAAAAAAAAATCAGGATAAGCAAAATTATGGCATGCAAATTCCATAATAATAGGAAGTGTGTGCATGTGAAGAGGATATTGCATGAGGATTTTACCTACAAATTTGTGGCATTTAACTTGAGAGTAACAACACTGGAGGGATTTATTCAACTGTCAGCATTTAGCTATGCGTACAGGTAACAAGACTGTGACAAAGCTGACAAAATCTCAGGCTGGAATCCAGTTGCAGGGTACGGGTGCTGGGTTTTGCTTTGTCTTCTGAGAAATTCTGATGTATCATATACTTGACTGAAGAAGTTTTAGCACAGGCCTGTCCAACTTACACTGTACAGCTGTTTGTCACTTTGGAGACAATAGAACTGCAAGTGGCCAGCCTCTCCATTCAGGACCAAAGCTTTGGTTCTAGGATCAACCACTAGACCAGTCTTGACATCCCTGGCTGGGAACAAAAGAGGACAAATGACTTCAGATTGGAAGTTACATATTCTACCCCTTAAGGAGAAGAAACTTCACTGCACTTACCTCTAATTAGCCCTTGAATACTTTTGGAAAATCTTAGGTTGCTGTTTATTATTGTGATTCCTGAAAGGAAAAGCATATAGAGACTTAGAACAGGCTTCCACCAAGCATTAACATCTCACAGAGGGAAAGGCCCTTAACTGTATACATATCAGATTGTGAAAAGATGTCTCCACGTAATCTGTGAGATCCCTAAATCAAGATGTAGCCAAGCTACAGCAAATTTGCAGAACTGATGGAAGAGCAAAACAACCTGCTTTAAGTGTATGTTCTTTCAGATCAGCGTTCAACCTGTTATGTATTATCTAGTTAACTCATTTGAAATGAATGAAGTAGAGGTAATACAGACTTGCATTCCATTTTTGCATTAGGTGGTACTTAAAATACTTGGCTTACTGTTGTCTGTATGCAAGGTGCAATAGAGAGTGCCATCAGACGAAACAGAGATGTACTCAATAGCAGATCCCAAGCGAGGAAGGAAATCCTTCTTACAGTCTGATCCGTTGTGCCACTGAACCAGAACAGCTTCAACTCCTCCACTCAGCAAGCTGGTTCCTTTCCAGGAAATAAACATGCAGTTAGAGGTTTTGTTTAAAAAAAAAAAAATATTGTCAGCACATGTATGTGTTAGTAGAAAAACACACACTGTCACATACAAAACAGTTATTCCTCATGCCCAGCCTGTGCAACAGACATATACATGTATGTTTCCTATTATCCCATGTTAAACCATTAGAGAAACTTACATGAAGTAACGAAAACTTGTGCCAAGAGTAAAATTTAAACAATGGTTTGGGAATCGTAAGCCCCATTACCTTTTGTATCAGTTCAGTATTTGTGTTAGAATATAGATGTTCTCCTTCTATAAGTATTTTGCAGTAAGAAGTATGCCAAGAAATACATTCACCTGAAAGTGAACTGGGTTTTTATCATTAGGTTTGAGCTCAGACAGGACTGGCTTACTTTCTTCAGGTTCAGACAGACTCTGGCAAGAGCTCATTGGCATTACTGATGAAAAAGGAGACAGTAGGGTGTAAGTGGTAGGAAGAGGGGCTAGATTTTACATTCTGCCACAGCAAGTCGATTTTTGTATTATGAACACCAGCCAAAATAGCACCAGAAAAGCTCAACCGCTTCCACTTATTTCAGATCCTTCCTGTACATACTTAAAATTCTACAAACTTATTTGTTAGTAAGTGGATGAACTTGAACTTCCATCGATTTCTTCCCCCCATTCTACAGCTCTGTGTCTTTGAAAGACTCTTGTACTCACCCTCTATAGAAAAAGAGAGATCCATGACCCTGTCATGATGCCAGTGCATGGTGGAGAACACATACTCTTTGTTGTGGTAGAAATTCCTCCTATGGAGAAGGAAAAGAGTACTTCAAGCACAGGGTCATCAACTGAGCAAACAAAGGGGAATATTGAATCGAATCAAGCGTATCTTTTTTCTAACCTCTGAACTACAGTTTCTTGTATGCTTTGGTGACAGGGAAGGAAACATGCCAGCAGCTTTCCCGGGGAATGCTACACCTTCCTGGCATGCACTGTACATCTTACACACACTGAGCAACCCAGAGCTGCAGAGCAACTTGGCAAGCTGACTCTTCTTAACCATGCAATTCCACGAGTGTGCTCTCACTGGGACTCTATTGCCCACAAAGTTCCTCCAATTACTCTCCCATTACCTTTTTCAAATACGTTACAGAATAGTGGAGCGTGGCTGAATGGGAACATTCCCTCTGCTTTAACATTAAAATTAAGCTGTACCCTGAAGTCAATGTGAGTATTGCAGTCCCACAAGCCTGGCTATTCTTTGACATTTTCAGCAGTCATAAAGAGCAACGTAAGGACTAATTAGACTGCTTTGCTCAGGTTTCACTTAATTTCTATGGTCATGCCAGTTTATGGGGTACACAGATGAATCAAAATGAACATACCAGAGTCGAATCTTTCCATCAGCATGGCCAGTTGCAATACAATCCTCCTTAGGATGGCACGCTACACAAGTGAAGAGGTTATTTCCACCTTTCGCGTTTGTTGCTCTTAGAGAAAACCTTCAGAAGTTAAAAATGGAACTCTAATTATATGCACATTTTTGAAAACAAAAAGAAAACTTCAGCTGATGCACAAGTACACAGAAGTAATTCTGACAGCAAAATCAACCGTCTTCCAGTTGTTATAAACTTACACACACAATGTAAAAAAGAGCGAAACTTTCTTTCCACTTATTTCATTACATCTTTGCTTTCAATCAAGTTTATTTGTTCCACTCCTCCCTATCCCACTTGGTCCTTGACCAACCTGTCACTTGTTTCAGTCCAGCATCGTCTAGAAAAATACATACCTGAGCTGAAAAAATGAGCTATCAAGAGCTACTGTGAATACTCTTACTGCCCACCTTCCTTTTTAAAGGAAGCTTCTCATGTACTGTCTACAACCCACCTAGCATAAAACCAAATGGTTGATGAGAAATGTAGATTACTGCGTGCACACATCACCAGTTAACACATTTTTAATATATTCAGATTGAAGCAATACCTGATATCTTCATCGTTCTTACCTGTTTAACTGTTTCCGTTTAAAAAAATAAACTTGGAGATGAAAGTTCTTGACCGATGCCACATATTCACCCTGTTACAGTAAAAGAACAACCAACCAGTTAGGAGATAAAGACTGTACTTACACATGGAAGAAAAAAAAAAAATCGTGGTTCACTATAAAGCACTTGAAACTGGAGATGACACCGGATTGAACACCAGCATCTGTTTTGTCTACTGGTGCTTAGAAAGTACCTGCACAGATGGCAAGAAAGGACTGTTACAACACTTTGAGCCACCACTTCTAGCACTTTTGTCTTCATCCCTGTTTTCAAATGTTCATTTGACCCCACAACCCCAAAACATAGTACACTAGGCATTTCCTTTTCCCTGTTTGCTGTTCTTTAGACAGAACCAATCCTTAGGACAGAATCAATCCTTGTGAGCAACCAAACACTGCTGTATAAGATCTCAGCAAAACAAAGCTACATATCTACTCCTAAAATCACATTTAGTTAAGATGTTAAGGATGTTAAGATGTTAAGGATTTTAAAACCTTCGATATCAAAAGGGACTTTAAGACATTCATGAAATTATGGGTAGACTCCGTTCTCCTTGAAAAACGGTATTTAACAATAGGCTCGTTTCCTGGCACTTCCTACTTTTTCCAGTCCATTTCGTATGTGTCAAAAGTTCAGTTCTAGCAGATTGTTTTAACAAGTATCACGGCTGCCTCCAAGTGCTGCTGAAGCTTATGTCTCTCAAGGAAGCCTTTCCAGAAGTCAGTAACCTACAATTTCTTTACAGCCAAGGTTCCATATAATGATTTTTTTTTTTTTTTTTAAAGGAGTATGTTTTGCTTGATGAGTCTGAAGTGCTGCTGTGCTGTATATGTATGAAAGCAGCATATCGGTCATTTAACAGCATATCAGTCATTTAAAAGGAAAAGAAACAAAACAATACCCAACACTCCCCACCAAAGGCGAATATACCTCTCTTCCAAACGCAGTACACTTTGGTGACGCATCCACACCTTCCAGAACCACAGAAAATTCCTTGGCTTCCACATCTTGGCCTGCTGTTTTTGTCAGCTTCACTGAGACCAGTTGGAATGTATCTGACCAAAGAAAAATCTGTTACCAAAAAACTTTTGCAAACAACTTTATGCATGTCCATTATAAAAGCGATTTTTATAAAAGCTATTTGCACTCAGTCCACCTTCACAAAAATCAAGAATATTGGAAGGTACTAATATGTCTGAGAACTTTGTAATGCTTCTCAGAAAAATATTGTTTAAGATATTCTAATTCACACAGCACTGAATGTTGAGGACTAAATAGCAAATTCCAGTGCAACCATAAGCAGAAAGCAAGCGAAGTTAGATAATGTTTGATCTTGCTCTGACATGATGTTTGTAGAAATAGAGAAGGAATAAGATCAAGCTATATTTCAAACTAAAGTCTAGTAAAAAGTAACCATACAAGCAGTTAAAGTGGAATAGTAGCCTCAAATGCTGTGTGTACACTATATTACGGTCGACACTGTTTAAAGATTACTGCATCTACATCATCAAATATGTGCACTATGTGATTTAGAAATGAAAATGAGCACTTTCCTAGTCAAATGTAAAAAACAGACCTCAAAGAATGAAAATAAAAAAACAAAATACAGAACCACAGGCATCTGTCATAAGACTTAGAGAACATTAATACATTAAAGCACCCTGCTGTGCACTATTCGCTCTGTTAACAGTAGCTTATAAAAACAATATCATAATGATGACACTAAGCATACCTCTTTCACCTCTCTTGGGAATTATAACAAACACCGAGTCCTCACAACTATCAAGTGCATACAGTGCGAGAAGTTTGTATCCCACAGTGAAAGTCTGATGAAAGAAATAAAAACCCAACAGTTACTATACTTGAGCATAGAGTTTTCAAGAGGCAGCAACACAAAACTTTTACAGTGGGGAAAACAGATGTGCTTTGAAGAAACCTTGCTGTATTGGTTGTCCATTCAAGGACAAGTAAGAACTCTATTCCATCAAGGACTAGTATCCATATTAAAACAGCACTAACATACACCAGATTTAGCAAAAAATAGGAAGGCACCTTACCCCCAGTACAAAACAGAAGGCTCAGCTATTGGAAGTGCCCCTCCACTTGGCAGAAAATAGGACCAACAGGACAGACAGCGGCCCATACTTCCACACCATCCTATCAGCTCCTATTGGTACCTCACAAACTGCAGCGTATTCCCTTAAAACTACATTGGGCTGAACTCCAGCAAGTAGTAGTCAGTATGTCAACAGACGGCTGTTTTTTCCCCTAATAATATTATTTATCATCATGAATTTCTGCAGTGACATATGTATCAACATCTCATTACTGCTATGAATAGACAGCTTTCAGGCTGCGTTAATAGTAGAATGCATCTCAGACTGGTTTGTGTCAATCCTTACTATCATTTTACAATCAGTGGGCCAAGAACAACTCTGCCACGCACTCACTGCACCTTGATGAGAATCCCATCCGTGAAGTCCCACAGCTTGATGCTGCCATCAAGAGAGCACGAGTAGAGCTGAGGAGCGAAAAACAGCTATTACAACAAAACATCAAAAGCCAGGTTCTACCTAAAACCGCTACTTAAAGCCTGAACACCGATCTGGGGAACTTTTTGAGCAGCCACCACCCAGGTGCGGCCCATCTCCGGGGACAGCGTGCCTTACCCGGAGCAGCACCACAAGCACACCCGCAGAGCCAGCCCCCCACAAGGGCCCTGCGGAGCACTCCTCCCATCCCCAGAGCCCCCCAGCCCCCTCCCCAGCCCTGCCCCACCTGCAGGCGGTTGTGCGGGTTGAGCCCGACCCCCGTCACCAGCCCGCTGTGGCCGCGCAGCAGCCGCACCAGCTCCTCGGTGGCCGCGCTGTACACCTTCACGAAGTCCCCGGCGGTGCACAGCAGCAACCTGCGGCGAGAGAGGCGACAGCCATGACCCCTCCCTGCGGGGACAGCCCCCCAAAAACACCACACGCAGCCCCCGGCCGTACCTGGCGTCAGCGGAGAAGACGGCCCGGGCGCCGTGCAGGGGGCTGCCCCCGCAGCGCACCACGCGGAGCCCCGCGGCCGCCACCATCTTGAGGCCGCTGCCGCCCGCCCATTCCGGCCCCGCCCGCTGCCGACATGGCGGCCGCCCCGCCCCGCGCCTCAGCGGCGCAGCCTGCAGGGGGGTCGCCTGCTTTCCTCCTTCCTACGCGATAAAAGTTGTCTTAATGTTGGTATCACGCCTACTGTGGGGACACAATGCAATTCACTGCCACGTATTTAGGGTATCGCTGCTGTTTGGACAGCGGTACTTGGAGCCATTTGGTAGCGCGCCTATAGGTGGGCACCTGTACACAGTAACTACCAAACTGTCTTTTGCTCCTGAAGTGACCTAAACTGGGGCTGTGGGACTGGGCTGAAATCCTTCAGCATGGCGAGGAATGACCAACATGTACTGCCCGAAGGAGTAGGAGATGTTAGAAGTATCTATTTTGTGGTATTAAAGTGAGCAAGGAGCAAAATGAATTTCAGCTTTTTTTTTTTTTTTTTTTTTTTTTTTTTTTTTTTTTTCCCACTTGGTCGAAGTGGGTTTTCTGATTTGTTTAAATTTACACTCGTGGTACATAAAATTTATATGTCAGTCTGTGAAAAGCCAAAGAAATTTGCTTTTTTTTTTTTTTTTTTTTTTTTTTTTTTTTTCCTCTCCAAAATGATAAAAGTTGTGGCACGTTCAGCTTGGTGGTTATTTAGGAGGAATTGTGACTTTTCCAGAATTAAGTACTACGAAGTATAGCCCAAATTAATAGGACAGTGAAATAGAGTTCAGGAAAAGACTTACAGCTGAGTTCAGGGGAGCAGAATGAGAGCCCTTTAAGGCCAGGTGTAATACACCAGGTTACCTTTCTCATTCATGAAGTCAGGAATACAATTCAGGCCCAAACCTCTTGAAATAACAGTAAGTTTGCACTCCACTCACTATTCAGCAGATTTCTTGCTTTCTGGAAAACTTGGCTTACTTCAGTTGTGCACCTTAATAGAATAGGGGTTAGGTGGCTGTCTGATGGGGAGTGCTCCAAGCAAGCTGTGAGCTTTGGCATGAGGTACACTTAAAAATTTGGTCTGCTGTTTGTAAACTGGCTTTGGATGCCTTTTTGCTGAAAATCAAAATCATAGGAAACCATAGCTATTAGGCCTTGCAATCACAGGAAACCATCGTAGGAAACCATAGCCATTATGCTTTGCAATCATCTTCAGCGAGATAAAAATAAGCAAAATAAGCAGGTTTTCTTATCTCTTAAAATTCCGTCATTTAGATGGTGATGCCTCATCCATTCAATAATGGATTGCTGTTTTGCGTGTGCAAACATATTTAAAACAAAGACAGCGAATTCACTTGCTAGTTTCCAGTTCAGGAAATATTTATTTGAAGGGCAACTACTCTTGAAAGGAAGAGTGAGTACCTGAAGGATTATTTTATTTGTTAGGAATGTTTCCCTCTTAGTGGTGTGTGAACGCTAGGATCTCATTTCTTTACTGAAAGAAAATCTAACATGCCAGATTACACTTGCATATGTAATAGGAACACGTGCTGTTGTTATGGGAAGCTCCTAGAATGGACTAAATGAGTAGTTTTCTTTTTCAGGTTAGGAAAGCAGTTCTTTTTAGGGGCTTGGATTATGAGATGGGATGTTACAATAATGATTCTTAGCTGCTGTGAACACTAGAGGGTGCTAGAAGAATGACTGCAATAATAACACCGCATTTAAAGCCCAGATTACCAGGAAAGTGAAATTGCTTGAGCTAGGACTCTATCATTTAACGAGCTCCATTTCCTTCGTGTTCAACAGATGATGGCATCTGCATTACCTGTACCGCTGTGCTCTTGTAACTACGTTGTGAACTGTCTTTCAGTCTATGGATGGTACATGTGTCTGGTTCCATGCATGTGTATGTCGTTCCATAAGCTACTGTGCAACAGCTGCACGTTGTGCATCTTGCAGTTGCACTAGTGCAAGTGCAGAGAACAGTCAGGGCTTCAGATGGGCAAACAGGTGCCAAAACAAGGAAGCAAAACTGAGCTTGCACCTTTAATTTCTTTCTGAACTGAAACCGTGTGTACAGAGAATCTGGGATAAGAAGAGACAGACGTACATGAGACTATGTTAGTCTGTGTAAAGATCTTGCTTTGAGGTTTCCTTGTCTTTAAATAGTGGCTGTTGGTAAGCAAGGATACAGCTTGGGGGAAGTGAGGACCATAATGAGGACCTTGTGAGCTTCTTTACCTTAAGCAGCTGCTGGATCTCCAGTGCTTCCTATTCCAAAATGCCTTTGAAGATTTTGTTTCTTACCACTTGGAAAGGACGCCAAGCTTTGTCCAGCTAGGGAAGGCGAGTACTGCAGTATTGAGAAAAAAAATCTGGATGAAAGAAAGACTCTCAATCTTAAACTTTCTGCTTATGGTCCAACAAATGTTCGCGGCCTTTCCTCTGATACAAACCAGCTGTAGCCACGCATTGCCGTGTGTAAACAGTATTCCTCTGCTCTTAGCATTTCTAACCACAAAGCAACAGATTGCAAGCTGTACTGTTCTCTTTTCATCCCATTTGTGCTACTTCCTTACTACTAATAACCACTTGGTCTTTTTTGAATCCCATCCCGTTCCTGCTGGAAGCAGCGAGAGCAGGGCCCAGCAGTGGGCTGTGCCCGGTGACGGGGAGGCAGGCAGAAGATACAGTGGTCGTGTTGGAGCTCTAGTGCCCTCGTGAAAAGTCTCACCCTAACAAGCTGGAAGGCAAGGGGAAAAATGGTGCTTTATTACATTACTTCATTAGGATTAACTTTCTCTGCTACTTTTTGAGGAGCAATTCAGAAAGCAGCTGTAAGGCACTTACTTTTTTCAGTATTTCCTTTCATTCTTTAAAAAAAAAAAAATCTAAAGAGATCACTGTCTTCAGTGGGAGTGAAAACCATGAGATGGTCCTTAGAGATTGATAGAAGAAATCAGTGAGGTGCTGCTTCAGAACTGAGGCTGTTCTGCCCCAGTTTATGTAGTATAAGGGTCAGGTCCCTTCCCCTCCTCTGATATGGCTATTAGAAAGGTTTAACTGTTTTTCTTTTTTTTTTTTTTTTCTTTTTTTCTTTTTTTTTTTTAATTATTATTATTTTTGTATATATATATATTTTATTTAATTTCACACCCATTTCTCTGCTTTCTTCCCATGTTTTGTATAGAAGTTTCCTTCACACCTTGGCATCTGACCGGTGCTGTTGCTTGTCTGAAGGGTACATACCCTTTCCTCCTTAAAGGTCTCCTCTGAGATAGATACTACCAACAAAACTCTGGTGTATGAGTATAATCATGTTAAGCTGAAACTAGCTGTGAAAGTCTTCCCTGTGGTCAGCCAGCAGACTTTGCAGCTGAGCAATGCGAGGCCCTCCCTTTCCCCAGGGACGAGGTATATTGTTCCTGCAGTGCTTCCAGCCACTTCTGCCTGGAGGACAAAAAGGAGTCAGACATGTTGCGTCTCTTACGTGGTGATGTGGGAGGAGCTGAAGTACTTGGCTGGCACTGCAGAGATTTTGAAAAGTACCCAGTTTCCATATAAAATGGATTGTTAGCCACATTTTGTGAAATCTGTGCTCTTAAGTAACTGGAAGGTCAGAGGAGCAGGAGCAAAGGTTACTTTGCAGTGTTGGTTAATATTCTAGATGTGTAGCTTTTGAAACATCCAAAATGATCTAGGCTGTCAAAGTAAAATAGCTAAAGTATCTGCAACTGATTTTTTTCATCTAAATTTTCTTCCTCCATTGAGCAACTACGTCTGTAGGCAAAAACTCCTGACAGCTCCACAGAAGAATGTCTGCCAAATACAACAAAGGTTTCCTGTAAAACGCCAGGCTTCAGTCAGCCTTATGGCAAATGCTAAAATTTGCTTGCACCTGTGTTTTGTTTGAATGGGTGTGCTTGAGGCTCGTGGAAGTAACCAACTGTTATCTCTGTGAATTGAGTTTTCACTTTAGATTTAAAATAAAAAATAAGTAATGCAAGATAATTCTATTTTATATGGTTACTACAGTTTTGCATGAAACCTATGACCTTACACACGAAATTTCACACTGTTTTTGGATACTCCTATTTGTTATTGAGAGGCCACAAGCACCAGAACGGCAGTACTGCTGGATTTCTAATCTATATTTCCACGGGCAATGGTGCAGGGTCTTCCTATTTTCTGTTACTGTAAAGTGACAGAAAGGTGATTTTGGCATGCCATCTTTTAATACTAGTGGAACAAGAAGCATTTTCAGTTCCCATCACACTCGTTGGCCTTGCTTAGCTGTGCCTTGCAGGCAGAAAGCTGGCGCGCACCAGCTGCAGCAGGAACTTTCCTTCTTGTTTCTTCTTTGCCTATGTGTGTTGATGCCATATGAAAGAGTTCCCATGCTACTGTGCCCTGACTGATTTAGGGGTGAGTGTGTGACATTGAAACATATGCCAAAAGAAAATGCAATAAATATGAAAGATCTGTAACAGAGCTGCTCTATTGATACGGACTGAAATCGGTACAAATATTTCTCTGAAACACTCTACATATCAGAGTTCCTAGTTTTCACCATTGTATCTCACTTCTCATTAGCCATAAAGTTGCGCATAGTCTGAAAAAGAACTTTTAAATGAAATTCAGAATTGCCAGCCTAGTCTTTTGCAGATAAGATCAAACATGATCCTAGCAGCAAAGACAGAGTTGCTTATGGCAAGGTCTTCGTATCCTTCCCAGAGGTTATTTGCTAGCAGTCCTTCTGTAGCACAAAGTGTGAACATCTAACCTGATGTACTGTCTTCAGTGACTAATCACAGAATTGCATGCAGTGGTGTTGCAATTTCTTCAAAATGGACCAATTATTTGGGATGTAGGTACCATTTGCCCTGACCAGGAGAATAGGAGGAGGCTTGCAGGGGTTTATTTTCCTAAAGCTCATGATATTGGCTGTGGATGATGCAATTTACATGAAACGAAATTACTGAAATAACTGAAGTGAAGGAAAGCTTGGTGATAATCCCTTTTAGGAAAGGCCCTTGCCATTGGCAGTGTCGTGCAGACTGGGAAGATACCAGTCCTTTTTCCTCAGGGTAATACGGAAAGCATCCGTTTTCGGGTCATTCCATTACAAATGGAAGTGCTGGAAATGTTTGGACTGGGAATTATGCAGTGAAAAAAAGAGAATGCACTTTCATTTTATTTACAAAATACCTTTCACTCAAACAGAAGCTTAGGTAATGAAAAGTTGGGCTTGTAAGGATGTGAAACGAATGTTAAGGTGTGAAGATCAACCTATGAGTGAACTTGATAATTGTGTCTTCAGTTCAGCAGCTTTCTTTTTTGTCTTGGTTGGCCTCTGGAGTCCTGGTTCCTGTTCAAACTGTCCTGCTAAGTGTTTGGGCTTGCTAAACCAGGGCCCCTCGGTGGAATGGATGCTGGTTCTGCTGCCCCAAAACTGCCTCGGGTGTGCGACCGGGGTTCATCTCTCCTAGGGCTCTTGCTGCTAGTTGCTGTGTCGCTCAGCACCTCCTGTGATCCTCACGGGAGCCGCAGGCCGTGCCCCATGTGCGGGGCTGTTGTGTGCTCCTGCTTGGCAGCTGCCTGCTCCTCTGGCTGCAGGCTGAGGCAGAAGAGGCGGAGGAGCCATGGGATCAGTTTTTCCACTGAGCTGGCTGCTCAGCACCTGATGTTACACACTGCCCAGCCCTTGGGACGCGAGTGTGAGGAAGCTACAGTTTATGTCCAGCAGAGGATAGCTCTTAAAAATGCACCGTGTAGCTGCTGATAGCTGCTCGATAAGTTGTCAGCACAGCAGGTGCTAAAGGACACCCCTCTGGGTTTGAGCTTTAGGAAAACCACGCCTGTGAGCAATACCAGGGAACCCGCATCACGTCGTCCTGTTCCCAGGAGTTTAGTAGTAATCTTCACCTATGTAAGCATCTCAAAATCAATTCTGTGACTTTCTTTGTGCCAGGTCCTGTTTTTGGATTGAGGGGCCAGCCCTTAGGGAGTAGGAGTTTACATGAATTCAGCTCCTTGCCGCAGGAGCCCGATGAGTCACCCCCAGCCGTTAAGTGAGATTTATGGCGATTGATGAATTGAACACAAAACTGGGGCATTTCTGTTTTGAGCGAGCTAGTTTTCTCCCTCCCTCCCACAAGTGTCCTTGAACACATTTGTAAGGTGCTCTTTAATTCCAAGACGTGTTACTGTGAATAAGGAGAATGTTGGGAAGAATTTGCTGTTTGCAGAAATGCTTATTTTTGTGTTTTGTGTTCTCGTTTTCTGCAAATGCAAGATCCATTTTCCAAAATGAGCTTTTTTTTTTTTTTTTTTTTTTTTTTTTCCTTCTTAGGAAAGAAAATACTATTTATTGACTGCCTAAGCAAGAGGTCTTCAAGAGTCTTCCATACAACCTAAGTGAACTCCTATTAGTCCACGCAAGTGTTCTCAGTCTTAGCAAATTTGAGGGAAGTTTACAGACTTTGTGTAGCTGAATCTTGAGATTATATATTTAATTCTGGGAAGAGAAAATCCCCTAAAATCTGAAGCCTTGTCCAAAACCCGTGGAGAGGCCTGAGTTGCATGTTTCCACTCAGCCTTGAGGAGAACAGCTGAGACTTAGAAAGATTTACTTCTCCAAGACAAAACGTTTTGCTTGGAAAAGCATATTATTTATTTT
Organism: Aythya ferina; assembly: GCF_964211825.1. Taxonomy (NCBI): domain Eukaryota; kingdom Metazoa; phylum Chordata; class Aves; order Anseriformes; family Anatidae; genus Aythya; species Aythya ferina. Next base: position 6,571,306 of record NC_140303.1, read on the forward strand.
ATTATTTCTTATATTAGTTTTCTCTTTACTGAGACATAAGTTCCAGAATGTTCAAACTTGAAAGCCTTTGGTGTTTTGGGAGGAGAAGGGCAAAACCTTCACTGCTTCTGAGGTGTTGCCGAAACCCCTTTCAAAGACAGTTATTTAGAGGAAAATGAAGTCATAATTCATGTGCTGAACGGGAATATTTTTTTTTCTAGTTATAGCGGAAAAAAGTATTCCATCATGTGGTTAGACCAGCCAAGCAAATCTATGACATGTTACTAATCAAAATAATATACGAGCTTTTTCAGTAGGAAAAAGAGAACACTGAAATTCCTGCTCAGGAAGGTGTCCTGATGGTTTAGCTGTACCGCAAAATTGGGTTTTGTGTTAGGGACTGTAATAGTGTGGGGGGAATTTAGGATTGCATCGTGTGCCATGGCCCCTGTCCCCCTGGAGGTGTATTTGAAAATCAGCGTTGGAATATTCTTAGAAAACATGGATTTTTGCTTATTTTCACAGAATCACAGAATCACAGAATTTCTAGGTTGGAAGAGACCTCAAGATCATTGAGTCCAACCTCTGACCTAACGCTAACAGTCCCCACTAAACCATTTCCCTAAGCTCTACATCTAAGCGTCTTTTGAAGACTTCCAGGGATGGTGACTCCACCACTTCCCTGGGCAGCCTGTTCCAGTGCCTCACAACCCTTTCAGTGAAGAAGTTCTTCCTAACATCTAACCTAAAACTCCCCTGGCTCAACTTAAACCCATTCCCCCTCGTCCTGTCACCAGGCACGTGGGAGAACAGGCCAACCCCCACCTCGCTACAGCCTCCCTTGAGGTACCTGTAGAGAGCGATAAGGTCGCCCCTGAGCCTCCTCTTCTCCAGGCTGAACAAGCCCAGCTCCCTCAGCCGCTCCTCGTAGGCCTTGTTCTCCAGGCCCCTCACCAGCTTCGTCGCCCTTCTCTGCACCCGCTCAAGCACCTCCATGTCCTTCTTGTAGCGAGGGGCCCAAAACTGAACACAGTACTCGAGGTGCGGCCTCACCAGAGCTGAGTACAGGGGGACGATCACCTCCCTAGCCCTGCTGGTCACACTGTTCCTGATACAAGCCAGGATGCTGTTGGCCTTCTTGGCCACCTGAGCACACTGCTGGCTCATATTCAGCCGACTATCCACCATCACTCCCAGGTCTTTCTCTGCCTGGCAGCTCTCCAACCATTCCTCTCCCAGCCTGTAGCTCTGCTTGGGGTTATTGCGCCCCAGGTACAGGACCCGGCACTTGGCCTTGTTGAACTTCATGCAGTTGACCTCAGCCCATTGGTGCAGCCTATCCAGATCCTCCTGCAGAGCTTTCCTACCCTCAAGCAGATCGACACACGCACCTAACTTGGTGTCATCTGCGAACTTACTGAGGGTGCACTCGATGCCCTCGTCCAGATCATGGATGAAGATATTAAAGAGGACCGGCCCCAGCACCGAGCCCTGGGGGACGCCACTAGTGACTGGCCTCCAACTGGACTTGGCTCCATTCACCACGACTCTTTGGGACTCTTTTGCATCATCTAGACATACAGAAAATGCTGTCCTCTATCAGACAGTGCAAAGCAAGCATTTTTCAAGCACTGAAGGTAACACTGTGCCAAATCACACTTTCCTTACCAATACCGCATGTGTTCACAACTGTCTGTCTTCACTGGGCCACGGATGTGATACACCTATTTTGAGAACCAGGATCAAAGATTTAAGATTCCAGAGATAAAAATGTTCATTTCTGGCTCTTTAATGAGTACCAAGGTCCTACACTGATGTTGTTGAGCCGCATACATAACTTTTCTGCCTTCTCTGCACTTTACAGCAGTTAGCTGTCATTTAAAGTAATTTACAAAAACAGCTACATTTGGTTGGGGTCTGACACTAGAGATGATGCCACAAAGACTGGGGATGGACGTCACCAGAATCAGCCAAACTGGCTCTGCACCTGCTAAATAACATCTGTAATGCTAGAGTAAATGCAGTACGGTTGGCAATTTGAAAGCAAAAGCAATTTGTGCATTGCAAACTTCAGACTAGTTCGTTTGCAGAGACTCAGAAGGGCATTCTGTTCAGTTTTATGTTTTATGGTGTTGTCATGTCTTGCAAACTTATCTAATAATGCTGTGAAAAAATACTGAAAGCCAGTTATCCATCAAAAAGATGAATGATCACTCGAACCTATTTAAAAAAGATTTGTAATATTTTGGCTCTTGTATGTTTGTGTTCTCATTGGCTGATGGAACCCAAACAGTTCAGCTTTGTGTTTTAGGCTGTATTTTAATAATAGCTGGTAAATTAACAAATATAACCCAGATCCATGTATTGCATTACCCGGTTAGCTCATGGGTTCCCTCCTGTCTCTGGCCATCCTGTTGTATGTGACACACAACGGGCAGCCTTGCAAACTGTAAGGCTTATGGATGCTTTATAGAACTTCAGCTCTCTCCAATGTGCCTGAGCAGCACTTATCTCCTGAATAAAACAGCAGCCCAGCAGTACCTTCACTATGTTATTAGGGAGCGTTGGAGGTTCCACTACTTCTCTAGGGTCATTAGAAATGACAATAGGACTTGTCAAGAGCAGAAAGGCAGAGCAAACGGGACTGAGGGCCCCATCTTTTCTCACCTTTGTCTTTTGGCATCCTTCTGGAAGTGTCTATCAGCACTCACTTCCCTTTCCCTTTATGCACAAAATATTCCCCAGTTAATAGCATTAAGAATTTGTGTAATGTGCATTAAAATCCCAACTCAAACTATGCCTTAACTTTCGGGGTTACTCAGAATGCACACTTCACAAGTGTTCTTTCACCTGATTTAATAAAATGACTGAAGTAGCCAAAGCGTGGGAAAGGAACTGCCTCAGCCCTCAGTATCTGAAAGCACGCTTTAGTGAGCATCTTTCCTCTTTGGGGGGTAGGAGACAAAAGGGTGAAGCAAAATGAAGTGGCCCATTGCATGGTTTGCACGATGGCACTGGAATGATCTGATTGTAATGCACCTAACAGAACTAGTTCAGGGCAGTTAGCTCTAATTTAAGCAGTTCTCTGGATCTCTGAATTTTTCTCCCTCCCTTGATGGATGTAACAGGTATTTTTTCAAAGATCTTGGTGCCTCTTGATTACTCAATAGACTTTCTCGTTCATCCATTTCTATCTGTAACTCTTTCTGTACAAGTACCATGCACGTACCTGCCCTGGAGCTGTCAGCAGCCCCGTGCTGCTCCGTGCCCAGGTGTCCCAAGCATCAAGGTGTTAACTTAGCTAATGGGACTGTGGAATAGCTGTGTGTGGAAACATAAGGTGTTGGCTTCTGATTTCTTGTCAAGATTTTTATTGTTAGCCATTACCAAACCATGAATGGTTCAGGAACGAACCGTGGGTGCAATAGGAATGATATAGTTAACATGCCATTTGCTTAAGCTTTAGCTGGTACTCTGCTGTACAATAAGGACTGAATTACTAGTTAACCCTGCTGGCTTTTCTGCTCCAATTATTAGCTAGCATCACCTGAATTTGAAGCAAGCTGATGTAGTCCTGTGCATATTTGGCCAGACATTTATACAAATAGCCTTAAATTTATTTATTATTATTATTATTTTTCCCCCTAAAATCCTTAGCAATTGCTTCTTGCTGGAAGCTTAGTGGTACCACAGAGGCAATCTTCTTTTTTTTTTTTTTTTTTCCAGAAATTCTTATTTTCTGATTCAGAAATGTAAACTGAAGGTTATATGTATTTTCCTGTTACCTGGCCTTATCATGGTAAAGCAGAGAGCCTCATGTATATTATATATTTTGTTAAGTTAGAGGAAAGGAAGCATATTCATTAAGCGTTTGCCAAAGCATGCCTTTGAGTTATTTCTGTCCATCTCTTTCTCAAATATGCGTGTGCTATGAGTGTTTCATGCATGAAAAAGGATTTTTAGCAGTTTGTCTTCTGACCAGCATCAAGTGCATTTTTTAAAGCTTTTAATCTTCCTTTCCCCTTTGTGCCACATTCCTCACGAGATTCCGTCCTGAAGGCACACCGAGTTTTCTGCCGCGTTTTCGTCCTCGGCTGATGGCCGATGAGGCTATTTTCAAGCAGCAGCAGTGGCATTCTGCTCTTCCTCTTGTGTTGCAGGGAGCTGCAGCGGGCATGGTGAGAGAATGTCAGTCCTTTTGGAAGGTTGCAGCAATTTGCTGTGTTTTTTGCGGCTACAGTTGCACGCAGAGAAAGTCTGAGGGGGATCTGCTGTACTTCTAATGCTACAGAGAAGAGATTTAATTTTTTAATTTTTTAATTATTTTATTTATTTATTTATTTATTTATTTATTTATTTCCTGGAGCTTAAATGCTTATAAACTGTTTGCACTTTGCTGTAGATAATGTATAGCATTCCCCAGGACACAGATGCCGTACAGCAGAATCCCTTTACAAGGCGGCGCAGCTTGCTTCTACCATCAGATGTGTCTGGTTTGGAGAGCAGCTGAGGCTCTAGATGTGTATGTTTTATTTTTAATGGGTCTGCTGGAGTGGCAGCCATGACATCAGTCCAAAACAGGATTACACCGAGACTGGAAAATGCACACGTTGAAGTGGCCAGCAGCGAGCAGGAGTGTGTTAGGCTGTCAGGCTGTGCTGTGGAACAGATGAAAGGCCAAGTGCAGTGGCTGCCAGATAAATAACTTCTAAAATAAGTTAGTGGACTGAAAGGTCTATTTTTCCATAACTTCTCCAACCTTTCGTTTCTGCTTTAGAAGCACCACTGTGAAGCAGAGGCAGCAAGACACACTCCAAGGTTTCCCTTGTTAGTGGGGTCCTATTGCTATTGCCGCAGTACGGGGCGCTATGTATTTATGGTCCGTCTGCCCACGCCTTTGTGAAACCAATGCTGGCGAATTTATTTCTTAAAACTCTAAAGAGGCTGGGGGAATCTGTGGCATCTCAGAAGACGCCGTGAGGCGATGAAGCATGGAGTGACAAGGGCCTAGAGCTGGAGATATCCCCCCAGGCCTGAGGACTTGGCTGCCCGCGCATGTGTGGGGACAGTGGGCGGCTCTCCCCCTTCTCCCTCTCTGCACGGAGCTCTCAACGTTTTTACACAGAGTTTGTGAATAATTTCCTCCAAGCTGAAAGTTTGTTTATTTTTTAATGTGAAAATTATTAATGTGAAAATGTTCCCAACAGGATTAAAATCCCCATTTTTCATCCCTAGCAGCTTTTGGAACATTGTGTGCTATTTATTACAGCTTTTTCCATCCACAGCGCATTCAGTGGCAAAAGAGGCAGTGTTACAGCTCAAAAAACTACTTCTGGTTTTGTAATCCCCCTCCTGGTTCCAGCAGAACTCGCAATACAAATGTGAATCCAAACTTTGCCACACGTTTGTGAAAGATCAGGCATGTGAAAACAAGATTAATTTAGTCATTGAACTTTTTGTTCCTTCAGAAGCAGCATCCGTGGTCTTTCAGTCAAACTTGGGAGCCAAGTCCTGAAGTCATAGCCTGTGTTCTTGCCCATGTAGGAGCACAGGCTCCATTGCACCTTGTTTTGCCCATGTTACTGTGTTGATGCTTTTTGTTAAAGAGCAAGGCTTTAAATGGTTTTACTGACAGCAGGAGTAGTATCACCTGACAGTGAAATCCCTCAGTTTCACTATTAGGACACATGTGCAGCTCTGACCTTCAGAGCAGTGTTTCTAGGCAGCATTTTCTGATTACCATTTCCCTTTCAATGTTTAAATCCTTCATATATTTATAAACTTTCCTATTCTACTTGCTTCCTTGGTTTATCTCACAAGAAACATTAGAGAGATGTTAATTTTTCCTCTCTAAACCTCCATCTAGTCAATTTAGCCTTCCCTTCCCTTCCCGTTTATTTTCTGTTACACCAGAGTTACACTGATTTGTGTGTGACTAACTTGCCAGACTAACAAAACTGGTGCAATGGTTTTACTTTTTTCCCTCTCGGAACCTGGAGAACACACATGTAGCATGGTCATGTAATACTGGGATTCCCATTAGGTGTTCTTTGTTTTTTTTATATAGATGTATGATGTACATGTATTTTATTCTCTTTCTCTGTCTGACAGCTCACCGTGCTCAGCATACAACTATTTACTTGTTGCAAAATTGTAGGCGTAATCTGCAGATCATCTCGTACATCACGGAACAGAATACGCCTTTATTTCTAAGCTTTTCTTTAATATGGTTTACCATGAAGCTGGTGATGCCTTTCTGAGTAAACATCTTAAATTCAGACTTCAGCTGTGTTTCTGGCTTTTATTATTCTCACTATTCAGTGTATTTATTTATTTATTTTTCAAAAATGCCATTGTCTGCTCCCATAATACAGATTTTTAGGGGCTATATGTGAAGTTTCCAAGCCACCAACAGTCTTTTATAAGCGTTCACACACTGTAAGCTTAACCTCCATCAGCTTAATGTACATTCCAGCAAAGCTTGATTAGGTATGTACCAGGAGCTTTCTAAGACATTAAAATGAAACGAGATTTGTACCTCTCTAATGGCTTCTTGTATTTAGCTTTTCTATTCTCTTGCCCAACTTCTTTGCTCTGTTTAGGATTTATTTTCAGACTGCAGTTGATTTACTTTAGTGCAAGGAACAGTAAGAGTGCTGAGGCCCGCACTCTCCTTGGTTTTAAGGTGCTTCAAAAAATCATTTGTGCAGATTTGAAGCACAGCACTTGTCAAATCTTTGTTATAAGGCACTAGAAAGGTGATGTCCTGTCCCTTTATAGGGGCCATAAAACTAAAGGAGGAGGAAAAAAAATCAAAACCCAACCAAACAAAAAACAACTGAATAAACACTTGTAGATATTCCAGGCATTATATCCAACTGGTTTTGATCTCATAACAAGAAATTCAAGAACCGTCAGAACCATCTAAAGCTCTTTGCAGTCAAAGAAAAACGCCCTGAAGTTCAGCTCTGAGCTTCATTGGAATTCCTTTGAACTGCATGGACAAGGTGCATAGCATAACAGATGCCACACTGCTTTGTAAATCAGTAACACCTTTATTTACCTTTTGATTTCAAATGTTTATAAGAGTTGATATCTGAAACAATGGAAAACATTTTGTGCTCTAAATCTTTCTTTGGTGTGCCAGTGCTTGCCTATGCTGAGGAGAGGTGCTTACATCTCTTCACCTTCTGCACTATCTCCCTTTTCCACGTTAGGACTAGTTCTGAGTTTAATTGAGGTCTTAACTGAGGACTTACTAAGTAGTTTTATTGTGTGCTTGGTATGAGCACAGCTATTTTACCTTTGCTTCTGATGTATCTGCCACTGATTTCAATAAAAACACAGCTGCATTGATGCCTGCTGCTGGCCTTTTACAAAATTGCATTGCAGGACTATTTCCTTGCAAAAATAGCTTTACCACGAGAAACACTGGGTAACTGAATGCTAAACCACCACCACAGTAAATGCTTTTGGGAGAAAGAAAAATGATACAGGAATTTCTGGCAGATCTCTCCATCTGGTTATGCTTACAATCATTTTTACTTATTTATTTATTTTTGACAATAAAACAACGCGTAGCTCTTTCACGATAGAATTTTCCATGACAAAACCTCCTTAGTCACATTTGCAATGCCAGGTTTCTGCTATTGGAAATTACGAGCTACCTATTAGAAACTGGCAATTTCATGCAGATGTAATATTTACATTTTTGAAATATTAATTGCACCAGTTAAGAAATTATCTCTGGATAAGAAATAGAGCTTTGAAATGTAGTAGTTAAGTTTTGAGAAGTCTTGCCTGAAGCTAGTCCAAGAAAACCAGTAGTTAATAGAGCTTGTGGAAGGGCCAAGAAGTAAGAAGTATGAATCAGATGAAGTACTTTCTGAAACGTAAGGTGAGGTGCTAGTATATGAAATCATTATTTTTGACATGAGATGAATGCTGTAATAGCTGTGCCTTAGTGTAACAGATACCTGTGGACCATTTGGGAGTTGGTTTCCAGAGGTGTTGATGATAGATTTTACCCACGAATGCAAAGAAAATGAGAGTTCTTTGGTACAGTAAAACCTCACAGCAATACTCAGAAACAATGACCGATAAATCAACTATGTATTGTTGATTTCTTTACCCCATAGTAATTCACTGAAAATGCTGGAGAGGAGGTGTAATTCTATATTATGAAAGCACAAAAAGCTCCCTGGATTTCTTGAATTCTACAGCCATTTGCGAAATCTGCCACCAACGATTATCCATGCTGCTTCTGAGTAACACCAGGAAAATTGGATGGCCAAATGCCTACCTGTGTAAACTCTCATAGTTCTGGAAGAAAGGAGGCACTGGTAATTTCTACCATCTGCGAGGCTACTCAGATAAGTCTCTAAAGGCAGAAGTTGTTCTCTTGGATTCTTTCTGTTTACGAGTAGTAGGACTGTTGATCACGTTCCCTCTCCATTGCTATTCAGGGTTTGTACATGCGTAAGAATGGAAATAATTGACTGGCTCTTGTGGACTTAACTTTCATCTCTACTTTGCTTTTAAAAACTTAGAAAAAAGGATTGAATTTCCCTTCCAGGGAAACGACTGCTATGGTTTTATATAAGATTTTCTCCAAAATTCCTTTTGGCAAATTCCACTCCTTGTTATTTTTTGTTTGCTATGTGATTGACACCTTAATGAAAGCTTTATAAATTAACAACAAAAAATGGTAACATTGCAACTGGGCCGGACAAGGGTTAAAAATTAGACTTTGCTTACACACCAGATGGCTAGATCTATGCACATTGATAAATGTGGCATATGAAGTACAAGTTGTGTTTCTTAGAACAAACAAAAAACCCTAACTACAAAGCTGTGAACTATCTGATCTGCAAACCATATGTCAAATCTCTTTTGAAGTTTTGTTTTTACAAGCAGCCCAATAACCTACAAGAGAAGTTTTATAGAAACATAATAGAGCAGTAGCATTTTGTAGTTAAAGCAATATTTCTTAATCTGGATTGATTTCTGTTTTTAGTTCTCTATAAAGGTTAGCTGTCCAGGCTCTGGTATTGGTCAAAGAAGTTTTAACTGGTTTGCTTATACCAGAAGCTTATGATGGAGCTGTTTACCTGGCTGACAAATTGCTTATGTTTTGGTTAAAACTCACATATTTCAGCTTGTTCTGTAGGTGCTTCTCAAGGCAGCCTAAAATAATCTGGAGCCAAAACTGCATTATTCCTATATAATAGTTTTCTGATGTGCATTTGAGAAAGCATATGTGTATGTAAGGTAATGGAAACGCAGTTAAATAATTTTTATGACTTATAATATGAGGTAGAAGTGTTTACCCATTTTTCACAGCCTGGATTACAAGCTTAATGACTCTTTAGTCTTTTTAAAACTTCCCACAATGGCACAGTTCATCCATATATTTAAAACTTTCTCCATTATTTGTATGAGATGAGTGAAGTAGTTGTATATTCAGAGAGAATTGTTGATATTGTTCACTAGCTTTGCTCACCACTTGTCTGAACTGCATAGCTTGAGGAGCATCAAGAATCAAAGTCTCAAAATTCTCACCTTTCTTCAGGCACCGGAGCAAATAGTATTTCTCTGAAAACTGGTGAGTAAAAATTTGAAGCCTGGAGGGATGTATCTAGACTTTAAAAATTACTTAAATCAAGTGGTCCCTTGACTGCATTCATGTATGCTGTTAATTTCATTCTCTCTTTTAAGCTACCAGAATTTATTTGTGCTTGTGTTGTACAATGGATTTGAAATCCCTTACAGAAAGACACAATGGCTTGAAAATTCCCTCAAAACTTGCATCATTGGTAACTACTATTATAATAGGTAGTTTTTTTGACATTTTTCTTCCTAATGTTTGATGGCCACAGAAAGTGAATCCAATTTTCAGAAAACTTTCCTTTTATTCTTTGTATCAAAACATTGTTAACAACAGTGTTCTCCTAAGTAGTGCTTCTCTGAAATATACTGACAGTCTTAATTCATTTAATTCTACATCAGAAACCACAGACATCTCCAAATACCCAGTTGACCAGTTTTCAGTCCAAAGCCTTTTTCGAACTCTTCACAGGATTTAAATAAAGGGCCTCAAATATGTATCTAATAAAATTCTGTTGTGGCCAAAGGAAATGTCTTTCATCTGTGTTCAAATATTCTCTTCTGACCGACTCTCCTAGACATACATTAATTGCAGTATTTGTACAGGTGTTAGAAGGGTATGCTTGATTTTTTTCCAGCGTCTAAATTAAAACCAAACAAATCACCAGCAGCCTGATAATTGAGGTGGAAAATAAAAGTGGAACTGTTTCTCTGAGCATTTACAAATTTTGACTGTGCTCAAAAAGAATCCACAACTGAACTTGTCTGGTCTTATCCTGGTGGAGTCAAACAGTTGCTCTGTTGTCCTTAGTGGCCCTTCTGTGTATATGTCAATGCCAGGTAGCTTTGTGCTTCCCAATAACTTGCAAGCTACCCTTCAAGGTGGTTTAAAAGATAAGTTCACATGAATTAATAGCTTTGTTTTGTTCCTCATAAAACACACGTGTAACTCAACAGTAGTGGATGCTACATCTATGTAACAAGTCCTGTCTGTGATAGATTACAGAGCAGAGCATATGGTTCAAATAAGGAAAAAAAAATCCCTTGCTTACCAAATTGTTATAATCTGAAACAGTTACCACTTAAAACTCAGACCCTCTTTTTCATGATTCTGTGTCAAATGTCAGGGAGTAAAGCAGGAGGAATACATGAAGAGTAGTGGTAGAATATCTAGTGTTGTATGTCTTATTTCTTGAAGTATGCTAGAAATCTGTTTGTTTACAGAAAGGGCAGCTGTAAAGAGGTGAGGACAGATTTTTTTTTCTGACTGTCTAGGAGTCAAACCTAGGACAACCCTAGCTATTCTCCACATGTCACTGTGTTCACATGGATGCAATAAAGCTTTCCAGGCATGGATGCACTCCAGAATTTCATCCCCACGATTCAGCTTACTACTCAGTAAACAAAGCAGATGGTTTTTCCATTGGTATCAGCACCGAGGTGACATGTACATTGCCACAGTCAGCCCACCAATTTACATGGGAAAGAAGAAAAAGACTCCACAGCCATTACACTCCCAAACTACTTGAAGCAGATGTAAGGATTTTTTTTTTTTTTTTTTTTTTTTTTTTTTTTAATACTTGAAAGTATGTTTATAAAACAAAACATTCTTGGTGATTTTTTCCTCCCCTCCATGTATAAAGTGTTTTATTTATTTATTTATTTATTATTTTTATTTTATTTTTTAATAGTTTTTGTTGGCTAGCATGTTGTGCATCTGATTTAGGATTGCAAAGCTTGCATGGCTGACACTCTTAGTAGTCCTCTGGTAATCTTTTCTAGGTTTCATGTTCTTGAAACAGAAATTACCCTTGAATAGGTGTGTATCAGGGAATGCATGGGTAACACATCCATAGATAGAAAGTTTTGGAGGCAGCCCTCTGCATTTTTAGGATTTGTTTTGTATAAGTATTCAAAGAGAAAAGAGCTGCTACAAAGTGGCTGTAAAGAATCAGTAGAGCTCTGGAAACAAATCCTGAGAACCTGACTCAAAAGGCTGGGCAAGGTGGGAGAAATAGATGGTCAAAGTACTGGAACCATTTCTTTGCATATACTCAAATTCCAGAAGCAGCATGACCAGGAGATGCTCCTCCTCATGGTTTGAGTTACATTTAAATGTTACATTTAGAGCTAAAATCATGTTCCAGTGAACTGCATAGAAACCCATCAAAATTATTGCTTATACTGAGTTCATGTTTTACCAAAATTGGTCATACTGTGTTTAAAAATGAGCACAGTAAACTGAAGTTGGTCTTGGAGTGCTTACCATGGTTCCTATACATTTTTTTGGACACCACTTATGTATATTGTTTAATAATATTCAGAAACTGTCTGTCCCAGTGCAGAGGCTGCAGAATGAGCAACAATACTGATCTTCCCTCTGTAGTGTCTGTGAAAAGTTCTGGTTGATGCCAGTGGAAATTTGAACCTTGTCTTTGCAAGGCCTCCATGCTGTTGACGAACAAAAGGGTAAAGGTTTCAGTCTGGCATTATGCCTCCACCCTGGGAAGATACCCACAAGCATTGAAATCTGTCTCCTGGGGTCATCCCCATGCTGGTTGCCTTTGTGGTGGCTGCTGTTGTGGGTGGAAGCTCTTGTGGTGGGATCAGCTCAGCCTGGGAAGGACACATGGTGGTTCCTGAACTATGGGAGAGGTCATGCAAGTGGACAATTTTGTGCAAGTACCATCGTTAAGAAACCTGGCTTTTGTATCACAGCAGATTTAGGAAGGAGAAATATCAGTGAACAAGTGTTGATTACAGTAGCTTAGTGTTATGGTTACTACACAAAGAAGGACTTGAAAAGGAATCAAGCATGGACAGCTTTCCTGAGTGGAAATTCTTCAGAGATGCAGGTGTTTGCTAACATTGCACACAGGGTCAGCTAAGCATTCATTACGTTTTTAGCTTTTGTACTAGAGACAGTAATTCTCCTTTTCTAGTCAGTTTATTTGAAATCAAAGACAGTTCACCGTGGTCACCAACAGGCACCATAATGGCTACAGTTTTCACAACCAAAAATCATGTCCTAGTTAAGTGACAGAAAACCCAAACCCGCCTTAGCTTGCCTTCTTCTAAATGTTGTCTTTTTAAACTTAGAAACTGGCCTTAAAAAAAAATACAAACAAAAAACCCCACCCAAACAACAAAAACAACAAACCCCCACAAGTTTTTAACTAGTGAGGCCTTCCACCATTGCTGAAGGCCTACTCCAGGCCTTCTAACTTTGGCTGTTGGACTTTGGACTTCACAGAACCAAAATAATGATTTTTTTTTTTTTTTTTTTTTTTTTTTTTTTTTTTTTTTTTTTTTTCCTTTCGAGTATTAGGAAATTACAGAATGGGGTGTAGCTGAGAGCGAGGGTAGTTGTCCTAAGTGAAGGGAGGGTAGACAGGGGAGAAGGCAACAGGACAGAGACCTTAGAGGCCAAGAGTGACCGCACCAAAGTCTGACAACAACCCAGAGCCCGTTTACCTCAGGGAGACTGCCCAGGTCTAAAATTATGCTATCGTGGTTCCTGAGTTTCCACATATACTGGCAGAAAAAGTCTATGTGAGATTTCAAGAACACAAAAATAGATGTGAGTTTGTAGTTAGTGTTTTATTATTCACTGTCATGCCCCATATGAAGGCTTTGTTTCACTATGCTTGAGAATTATATCACAGGGAACCTGGTTATCTGTTTAATCTCATTGTTTATACTTAGTACATTTAAAGATATAAAAGTCAATAAGCAGTTTGTGAGTGAAGAAATAATTCAAAAAGACGACTTTTTTTTTGGCACTGAGGATGCCACTGGAACATTTTGTAGGGAGACAAGTGGCTGAGCAGCCAACAGTGTCTGCCCATTTGTTGTGCAGGTCATAAAGAAAAAAAAAAAGATCTACCCTGGTTTAGTAAACTGTTAGTCTGATAACAAAAATCCGGAGGTAGGACAGAAAACAAATCAAAGAGAACAAATCGAGTTAGGTCTCTGTGTACTGCACTTCAATGTAACATTATTTTAAGTTGTAAACTGCACAGTGAGTTTTTGCAATAGCTGCAGGGACTGTTTAATTTGCCATTGCCTCTTGCCTAACTGTTTGTTACTGTGCTCTGATTGCTTTAATTCCTCTGCTCCAGAGAATTCATTCTGCCTTGCATATTACACAGGGAATGAGAGTTTTCCACATCCTTTGAGTTACTTGTTTTTCAAAAGCAGTATAGACTTCTAATATAGGGCTTGAAGACCATCCATAATTCAAGCACTGTTCTTGTAATGTCTGCACACAAGAGCAGTTAGTAAAATCAGTTGCTGTAAACTGTGTACCTTCCATACTTGCTTCTATTTTCTTATAGCAGAAGCTGCTGCTTGTTAGGGATTAATGAACTGAAATTTACTGGCATCTTTTGCAAGCAGCAAAATAAAAAACTTCATTCACATGTCTGCTGAAGCAGCTGTGGTAAGAAAACTGAGATTTTCCTGTCTCAGTTAAGCTGAAATCAAAAGTAATAGGTATGACTTTGCACTGACAGGCCAAAGCATACTAGATTTTTAGTTTTCATGCTGTTGCACCTCACTTCCCTGAATATACATTCAAGATTGTCAATACTTTCCAGCATTTTTCTCTGCAAAATATAGGGCCCTACATAGTTCTGGGGTTTCACTATTTTGATAAAACAAGCAAAACAAAACCAAACCCAAAATCTCCAAACCACATTTTTTTTCACATAATAAATGTTTTTCCATTCTTGGGACTTCCAGAACTTTATTATTATTATTATTTCTTTATTTTTATTTTTTATTTTTATTTCTTTTTTTAACAGGTGAGGCTATGAGAGTTACCTAAAATGTTTACTGAAGAGGGATGGTTGGTGTAGTTCTAGAGCTCAAAATCATATGGCTACACTCATATGATATATATATATATATGTATATATATAAATATATATATTGAGATAGTGCTAAATAAGATATTTGTTTAAAAATCTTTGGTTTTCTTAAGGTAATACATAAACCTCTTTGTCTGAAACCCTCAGGTTTTAGAAATACCAAAAGCCAAAGTACAGTTTAGAAAAAGAAATAAGAAACATCTGGTAAGTTAGGATTCTGTCTGCACTGGCACAAAGATGCAATAATAAAAAGCTATTATTTTCCAAGTCCATTCTTGCAAAAAAATATTATTACAACAGTCTGCTGGCTGCAGAGTGCCTTATGGGAATGAGAACATGTTGCAAAGCGTTTTGATGCACTGAACAGCTACACTTTGGAAACAGTTCTGCCTTGGCTAGTTGCATGAGAGAAAAGTCAGGTTGGCTTGTAGCTGGGGCAGGTTTGTGCGTCTTTCACAAATGTTTGAGGCAGCAACTAGTAGTAGAACCAAATGCAGTATGAAACTTTGTTCCTTATTAGTGAAGGCAGTTATAGTACTCTGTAACTGGTTCTTCACAGCATTAAAAAAGTCACTGAATTGTGACTTCAGGGGATATTTTCTCTGGTTTGTCAGCCTGTCTTTGATATTCCTGGTAGCTATGGGCTGTGTCCTGCAACAGAGTTGGATGCGGTACTTAGGGATGCCAACTACATGATGGTTTAGTGGGTGATATTGGTGGTAGGGGATGGTTGGACCGGATGATCTTGGAGGTCTTTTCCAACCTTAATGTTTCTATGAAAGCAGACATTATGTGTACATACAAACGTTCCAGATCCCAGCCCGTGATGGTGCTAGGCTTGTTCATTGCCTAGGGGCAATTTGTCCTGGGGACATAGCCATTGCCCCTGGCCCAGGCCGATTCCCCAGCATACCAGACGCAGTGTGTGGTGGTCGCAGCAGTGCAAGCAGGGTGAGCCCACGCCAGCAATGCTTTGAGCCCTTGCAGTCAGAGCACAAATGACTGCTGCACTTTCCTAGTGTGTCAGCTCTGTACATCCTGGCAAAGAACATCCTAATGCCTCTCCCTAAAAAAAGGTGATCTCTCTGTTTTAGCAGCAGCTAAAATTGTTTTGGGGCATGACAGCCGATACCACAATTTTGGAAAAAGCGAATTGCAGAAGGCAGCACTGCCTCAGCTTGGCCCCCAGCTCGGGTGGACTCCAAAGCGCCTCAGCGGGGCCCTGCCCCGCTGTAAGATGGCGCCGGCGGCAGCAGGTGGCGGTGTCGGCCCGCGCTGCGGCCTCGGCGGCCTCCCTCGGGCTAGAAACCAGGGGGCTTCTCCTTTCTGCAGGTTTCCCGTGCTCCTCAGTGATTGTCCTCACCTCAGTTCTGGTACTGATTCTAAACACTCTTTCTAAATAGGCATTGCACTCAGACTTCTAGCAGAATTCGCTCTTGGAATGCAAAATGCATTTGATACCGGTGAAATCATGGGATCATAGACTCGTCAGGGTTGGAAGAGGCCCCCAGGATCATCTGGTCCAACCATCGCCCTACTGCCAATGTCACCCACGAAACACTGCCCCTAAGCACCACGTCCAACCTTTCCTTAAAGGTTTCTGGTTATGGAGGAGCATGCAAACAAGATCTTGCGTTAAATGTCATTTAAATGACTAAAATCGAAATCTAAACGAATATCTGGGTATTAAGTCAATCTTGATGAATTTCTACACTATCAATTTATAAAATTATGTTTTGAAATTGCATAAAATGTTGGCGTTGGGGCATCCTGCTTCAACGATTTCCAAAGTGTAGCAAACTTCTGTGTGTAGAACTATCTCCTTTAATTTGTTTTGGGCATCCCTACTGATGATTTCCTTTCGCCTATTTCTTGTATTTTAAAATAAAAAAGCTGTTCTCATCTCTCTGCATGTCTGTATCACTCTTTCTTCGTTTTCAGACTTCTGCCATAGTCCATCTTTCAGGATCTCTTCTCAAACAAAAGTCACTGCATTTGTTTCTCATATGGGAGCCATTTTGTATCTCTGGGAAAGCTCCTCAGGTTTTATCACTTTGCTTATTAAGTTTTGCTTTCTATTTTTCCCCTAACATTTAATAATATTCTTAATATTTTATTTTATATATATATTTTTTAACTTACAATATATATATTGTAATATATATATTATATGTAATATATAATATATATGTAATATATATATTAAAAAAAAATATATATATATATTTTTTTTTTTTTCATAGAACTGTGTCCATAGAAAATAGCCCTAAGGTCTCTCTTCTGAATAGAAGTAACCGGTTTATATTTATTATTATTTATATACTATGCATTTTAAAAAAGCCCTTATTTTGTTTGTTCATCAGTAGAAGATTTGGATTTTGAAAGTCCTTCCTGTGAGTTTGATTCTAGTTGGGTAGGCTTTCAGCCCTGACAACGCACTAGGGAGAATCTAATTCCAAACATGGCTATCTAAAATCTGAATATCAATTCTTGTCAAAGGACAAAAAGATAAGTGCTTGGAAAAGCCCCTCTCCTTCTGTCAAAAAGCAAAAACCAAAAAACCAGCCAACCAACCAACCAACCAAACAAAACCCCCAAACTGCTGTATTTCTTAATCCAGCTCACACCTGAAGCTAGCACTGAATGCTTCTGTCTAGACCCGAGTCTGCTTACTTCAGAGTGATGTTATAGATAGTTCCGGATATAATGTAGTTTCCTAAACTTCTGAAGTCTTGGTACAAGTGCTACCTTTATACGCTGTCTTAAAGGACATTAATTGTACTATTCTCTGATATTTGCAATTTAAATTCAGATATAAAGTTGAAGGCCATCTAAATAGGCCCTACTTTTCTTCAAGGGAAGTGACATAAAGGAATGGTAATTTTGCCCTTGTACCATTTCTGGGGGGAAAAAGAAAAAAACAAATCACAGTATTTTTTCAGTGTATATAATTGTCAATTGAAAAATAAAATGCAATAAGGTGCAAAAAGCTTCCTGTTGTAGAGTTTGAACAATTTATAGGTGATTCCTGATGTGTGACCAAAATATCCCAGTTGTTCACCTTTGGCAATGTTGTTTTCAATTCATTTGGCAGAAGACAATTATTTTCCCATGAAAGCCCAGCCAAGCTGAGTAAGAAGTAACTATTTTGTAACTTATTCCATTACTGGTTTTGGTACAGAGGTGATTAATTTTAGTCATTTTAACTTTATGCTCATAGGCCCCTTGCAACAGGGAAAATACTTATGTATTTACCTATTCCAGTGCTCAGTAATAATACTGGCACCAACACAGACACCGCTTCATAGTTGGTGTAATTGCTCGCCCAATTTTTTGTATTGCCTAGGTTCATCTCCAACCATGTGGCAATGTCATGGTTCAAATTTTGTAACATTTAGTGTTTTGCCTTTACCCCAAAACAGTTATGAGGATAATAGTATGAAGATGAGAAAATCCCAACACACACCTTAAGTTTTCATCAGTCTTCATAAATGCCAGCAATTCAGTAGGTAATGTGACTGTGTTTTGGGAGGGGTGAAAAGTTGATTAAAAATTAAAATGCTGTCAGTATGTTAAATATAATTTTAAATATCTCTCTTGCCGTCTCCTCCCAACCACATTATCTATCTTCCATCATACTGAAATAATGTTAATTGATCCCCCGTGTGAATGTATTTATATTAATAAATGAAAGTTGGATTAGGTCTTCAGAGGAGAGAGATTATGAAGAAAAGCAAAGCAGTAACTTTAGCTTAGTAGTATTGAAAAAAAAATCTCTTTGGAAACAGAAAATACCAACAATGAAAGAATTGGAACATTGCTTTAATCGAAAAGAATGCTAAACTAATGTTTATATTAGAATAAATTACTGGCAAACACTAAGAGAAAGTATGAAAATATTTCTAGACCACAGAGACAAAATAGACTAAATTTTGAGAGGACATAGAAGGGAACCTGAAACTTCCTGTTATTCTCCTGTGTTGGAATTGTAATAGAAATAAGAAAGTGATCCTAGCAAAAAATGTATTTTAATATTTCTGCTTCACTTTTCACATTACCTTGGAAAACTGTGATAATAAACAGTAAAATTAAGAGGTCCATATGTTCTACCATGCACATTTTGCTGTTTTGCATTTGTTAAATGAATCCACATAATAGCCACATTACAGAATGTAAATTGTGATGTAAAATTTTTATGAAAAAGTTACTTTTCCTCTAATGGAGAATAGAGACCTTTATACGCACCTACCAGATCTGAACACAGAGCTAAAGCTCCTGGCTGAAGGACTTGAAGGAATGGGAGCAGTGGGAAAGAAAGTATTGAAGTATCAGCAGGTTCTATTTGAAATCAACATCCTCTGAAAGGAGATTGTGACTGGCTATAGACTTGTATTTTTTGAGTTTAAATGATGGTTTCTATCTACTCTTTCATATTTTTCTTTGTAGAAGTAGGCATCCCAGCCAACTTGACTTATTTATTTATTTATTTATTTTTATTTTTTTGGAAAATATTGTTTTCTCACCTTTTTGTGGGGAGGGGAGGGCTGAAAAAAACAGCTTCCACAGAGACAAAAAAAAAAAAAAAAAAAAAGAATAAAGAAATAAAGAAGTGTATGTCATGCTTTGGATGTAGTTGCATACATTTTGCAGACTTGAATCAATCACAACTCAATTTGTCTTACATCCAACAGCCTGTTTTTCTGTAGGCAAAGTACAAAGTGTTTTATCAGTTATAGAGGTTGCTTCTGGAATATTTCTCTCCAAATTAATCCCACTTGCTCTCCATTTCACAGAACTAATTCAATCCATTTCTCATCAATGGAGACGTTTTCTCTGACATTCCCTTTTTCAAATGAGTTTTTAGGTTGGAATATGCAGTCTAGGAATGAAAGCGCTTCTAGACATTTGTATTGTCCAGCTGAAAATTATATTTCATAAACTACTCCTGTGGCAAGGAAGTAATGGCTTCAATAATTATATTAAGTAATTAATATT
Organism: Aythya ferina; assembly: GCF_964211825.1. Classification (NCBI taxonomy): domain Eukaryota; kingdom Metazoa; phylum Chordata; class Aves; order Anseriformes; family Anatidae; genus Aythya; species Aythya ferina. The sequence goes on from NC_140303.1 coordinate 6,590,757, forward strand.
GCATCATTTAAGACTTGGCAATTATTATTATTACTATTATTATTATTATTATTATTAATAATAATAATAATAACACAACAATTCCAGCAAAGTTTTTACAAGTGTACATATAGAATTGAGTCCAGCCCATAATTTCTTCTATCACATTCTATCAGTTTGATTTGAGGCAATGTTTTTACCTTGAACTAAGAAATAAATATAATACGTAGTATTTGATGATTCCCTCATCTGGGTATTAAGGTTTTCCAGTGTCTTCTGTGAAATCAAAAATAACTTACGTGAATTTCCAGAAGTCTGACAATATAAAGCTTGTTTACTGTTATGCACTGAATCTTCTTTATACAAAAATTCTGCAAAGTCTACTTTTACTTGGAATGCATGAAATAGGCTCATGCTTGTGGAGGAACTTGTAACCCTACAAAGGATAACTTTGATGCACAGAAATGTCTTAGAGCATTTTATAATTTTTCTTTAAAAGTGTCAGCAAAATATACTGTAACTGCTTTTAGTGTAAATGTAATTGCTATTTCTGTCAGGAATTAGCACATTCCACATCAATTCTCCAAGACTGAAAATCGAATTATGACCTTCCAGGTGTTTCTGAAGTGTAAGTTCACTACCATTATCCCATTTCTGAGATCATCCTAGAGTACCTGGTGTTTTCTGTTCATTAAACATGTGCAAGATTGAACATTGAACGTTGAACATTGTCTCAACTAAGTCTTATTAATAGAAAAAAAAAACCAACCAACCAAACAACCAAACAAAAAAAAAACCACAAAAAACACAGCACATTAAAAGCTTTAAGCTTTATATTTAGAATTGTTAATAACATTGTCTCTCTCCTTTATTGTCTCTCTCCATGCTTAATGGCTGATGGTCCAGTCTCTTACTTGTTAGTTAATATGTTTCTAGCTCACCCACATCTCTTCACTATCAGTTATGTACAACCTGTCCACTTTATTGTTTGCAGCCAGCTCTCTGCTTTCCCCTAAGCCTATCATAACCCAAATCTTAACAAAACAAAAAATACCTGCAGGCAATCTCCTCGACCCTGAGATACCTCCAAATACTCAGCAATATTTAGCCAGTGGATTAGCTCTGACTTTAAATTGTGTGTTACAATACCTGCCTGTTACCTTGTAGTTCTGTCTATCAGATGTAGTCTCTCATCTGTGATAGGCACACACTCTTATTTCCTATTCTTACCATAATGCTGTTATGATATAATCCTTGACTGGTACTTCTAAACCCAAGCATTTGGGTTTAGATGCTTCTAAACCCAAGCACTGAGGATCCCTCTGGGTCCCTTCCAACTCAGGATATTTTACGATCGTATGATTCATTCTATAAAATCAAATATAGTCATCTGTCATGTAAGCATATTCTGACAGCAGGAACACAAAATATGCTACAGCTGTAATAACTTGGTTAAAAGATGGAAATACCGGTCTATTTTAGAAATATGTTAAAACCAAAAACCAGCCACAGCATATATTATTACAACCTATTATCCTCCAAAAATTACAACCTGTTATGGTATTTCTAGCCGTGTAGTAAGACTGCACATGAAATATTCCATTTACTCGAATTTTCCTTCTTGGTGGTAGTAAGACCGACTGACGCTATGGGAATGGTATTTTAATAATGCTTTGAGAGATGATGTAATACTGTGATCTTTTAAAGGGATTGTCTTTCTGCTAGGATTTTTGTCTTAGATTACTAAAAAAAAAACCAACCTCTGAAGAGCTCTCATTTGTGTGGGTTTTTCAGGCACTTCATCCAGGAAAAAGTGCACTGCACAATTTATTTTGCCATCCTCTAACACAACAACACACTCATCCAAATCCTTTTGAAGCTTAAGAACTTTCTATCTATTTCTGTAGGTTTTGTATCAGGTTCTTAAAAATAATTAAAAAAAATAAATCCTTTTAACCTGCATGCAAGTGAACAACTCATCTCTCAGATTATAAATCTGATCACCAGTGGAAATCAGACAGAAAGATGCCCCTTTAAAGGCACTGTGCTATTGTGTAGGACTTTCATGGACATTTTTACTTGTTTAAAACAGGGAATAATTGTGGAGTCAGCTTCCCAGAGGTTGGGGCTAGTCAATTTTGTGCTCCCCATTCTTCCTCAGGAAGTAGACAGGATTCCTCCTCCTTCCCCAGGGTTGCCCAGTTTGGTGTCCTCCTAGGAAGGCACGAATGTGCCGGCTGTTTAGGACGCTTTTCTTCCTCACATTTCCTCCTTTAATGTGTTCTGTGCTCTGTATTTTACTTTCACTGGACTTCCTCCAAATTTTTCATCGGGAGCAGAGAGTATTACTTAAATCTTACATCTGTTAAATGAATCTATTTGTGTGCGGCAGGCTGCTACAGTGATTAATAATTCCCATCTCGCTGTGGACAGTTGATGCAAAACACAGAATAACGTACTTAAATCTGCACATTTCTGACTGGGATCATATTAGTCATCTTTTCTAGACAGAACTGAAGAGCCATGTCTACACTCAAAGTGAGGTTACTTAAAAAGCAGACAGAAAATGGCACGTAAAAGTTCACAGCATTTTCAGAGTATGCATTGATGTATGTAGCTCTAAAAAAATCCAGGGTGTGGGTTTTCTTCTTCTTTCTGGAAGAAAGACAGATGTTTGAACATTACCCACAGCACTCGTCATGTTTTCCAGGTTGGATTGCTGGATGAACTGTGGCTTCCAGTGTGTGATATCTCTGGGATTCCTCTTCTGCTACATCAACATCTGGCAGAGGGATTTTATGCAGTTCTGTGATTGCTTTCCCCACTTAAATTGCATATGCCATTTAAAATGTTAAAAGGTGGCGACACATGTTATCATACAAAGTAAAAGTGGTTGTGGCTGCCAAATTCCACCCCTGCTTTACCGGTTCAATGTGAACTTTTAGTGGTGGGAGGTTAGAGAGCCTAGGCCTAATTTACCTTTTTTTTTTTGCTTAAGTCTGAGTGAGAACCTTCATCAAGCAACAGTCACTGATAAGAAAGGCACGTGAAGAAAGCTACTGATGAGGAGGAAGAACTGATAACTGGAGTCAAATCTAAAAATTAGCAAAGTTTCCCACTGGCTCAGCTCCATAGCTAGCAATGCAGGTAACCACTGGATGCCGCAGTGGGGATCAGGCGCCAAGAAACTTGTGATGCAGAACTTCTTGGTGACCTGTAGCGAGGCGATTGTGGCCAAGCCCTGCCTTCAGCAACTGCTGCAGAAATGCTACTGAGATCAGAAAAGTTTCAAAGAACTTAGTGAAAACAAATCGTGGTTCTCGTTCTTTCTCTTTAGGGTTGATAAAACAGGTGCTATCCATATATTGCACAAAACTGGGTTTTAAGCATGAAACTAATGCATGCGTTGGTGAATTTGTGACAGGCAGGAGTGTGATGAATCGGTTAGTGTGCCACAGCTGACAGAAAGCAGCTCTGTAAGCATTATAAGCATGTTCATTTTCATCTGGACTTCTATATGGCATCAGCTTGGAGTGCCCAAACTGCAGTTTCTTCAGCTTTGAGTTTGATGTCCTGTAGTTCACTTTCTGTTCCCAACTGCTCACTTAAAACTGCGTCATTTTTATATATTTAAGTTTACATGGGCTTAGTGCTTTTTTAATGTCATGGAAGGTAATTTCTACTAGTTGTAACTAGTTGATGTTGCAGTTTCTTTAATGTGTAGTTCCACGTACTACAGGTGTAATCAGAAGAGTTGCCAGAGCTGTATCTCCCGGTTATAAAAGGGTCTGGGCTGCACACACAACCATCTTGCAAGGGCTCAGAGACCAGGAACTCTGCCTGAGCTACTCAGAAATAACCCGAATGTGGTGACTTCCAGGAATACTGCTAAAGAGACCATGCCTCTGTCAAGCAGATTAAAAGTTTCCATTTTAAGCTATGGAACAGCAAAGTAGTGGGTGGCCAAGGTTGTGGGTTTTCATTTAATTGCATTTTAGCGTATTGTATAATTAAGTTTGGTCGTCTAGAGCCTTAGAGGTATATTTTAAAAATTGGTTTAATATTAAATTAATATATTTAATATGAAGACAAATCCTTGCGTTTAACCTAGTTTAGGCTGATCCAGCAGCCTCCAAGAGAAAGCCTGGTTTATAACGATAATCTAATTTTTTATTCTACCTTTTTATCTCATTAAGCAATCCTCAATGTCTGTCTGAAAGCAGCCGCTGAAATTCGCCACTTCTAAGGGATGAGGTGAACTCTGCATACAGCAGCAAATGTAACGCTACCTCTAATCCTTCCTTGCAAGGCATGTCTGCTGGTCCTGTAGTTCAGGAGGATGTCCAAAGCGACCTAAAGACACTCCATGTGGAAACCTCAGTCATAAACTATAAGTCCCAAACACTGACCCTCGAAGATGTTTTCTTTGATAAGAATGCAAACAAATAAATCAGTTAGTGAATGCCTCTGGTACTCCCCAAATTGTACCACTTAGGCTATTGTGATTATGTCTTGCTTCTCTATCAGCCCTAGTATCCTCCAAGGTTTTTGAGTACGGGATGGATTTACTATCGCAGCCACTAACATTTGCCAGAATTTCTTACTGTAGTCATCTGTATAGCTGCAGTCATGGCAAAGTCTCTTGTCTTGTGCTCCCCTGAGAGTGCCTCTTACTGGGATTCCTGGAGAATAAATCAGCGACTGTTTCAGCCCACATTCTAGTGAGTGGACGACCTCTGTATCCCTTTGGATTGCTCTGCAGTGACTCATAAGTCTGCTCCAGTCCTGGCTTTCTTAACGTTTTCCATTCAGTTCAGTTGCAGAGCAGTGATTTTTCATCAGCCCAGCTGTAAGAACATGAGGGAATCCTGTTTAGAAGAAATTAATTAAGTTTACTAAATCCGTGGTGCTTCCTGGCTCTTTACATGGCAGTTAATTTCATTTTCCTTATTGTGAATTTCTGCTTGGCAAGTTAGCATGCTGAGCAGCTAGCAAACAGAGGGAAATATCTCCTGGCTATCACTTGCCTATGTGTGTGCCAGACTGTGCAGTACGACCCTTGTGTGGCACTTGGTACGTTGCTCCCATGTCCAGCATAATTTAATTTACTGGTCTGCACAGATTTTATTTTGGAAAAAGAAATTCGGCCATGCTGATGCGTGGAACAATCTGATCACATAATCTCTCTATATGAAACAGTGGGAGGATGGTGATTGGTTTGCAAAGAAGTGAACATACTGAGTAAAGTGTAGCCAGGATGGAAGATGGAGTTTTTAAAGGAACATACACGAGAGAAGACTGAGAGCTAGTTCCCATATAGGATTTCCAGGAGTAACCCTTAATGGGAAGGCACCTACAGAAAATGTTTCGCATGCTCACTCCCTCAGTGCAGATGATGAGACCAGCCAGGGCTACGGTAGGGAGAACTAAAATAGATGAAAATTCAGTGCCAAACAATGCTGTGCTCCCTTGCTCCCTTATGGGTCTGTCCCCATCAGATTTTTATTACTTGAAGGCAATAGCACCAGCATTAGCTCCCCACATTCTGGGGAGGTAATGACTTTCAGTAATGTGCTGCTATAAAATGGATTTGTCCAGTCCATCTAACATTGTGTTTCTGCATCCATCTCAGTTTAAAATACCTTGCAAGTTACTCCAATAAAGAACAGGATTTCTCATAAAAAAGTAAAGCTGAATCTGGTGGTCTTTGATAATTTATAGCATTTTACTTGGATTTTGTTTTCTAAACTCGTGTATTTCTCATGACTTTTTACTTTAGCAGACAAATAAGCAAAGTCATCAGCTAAAGCTTTAGCTAGACCTGTGATGGATTTATTGTATGAAATAAAAGCAGCAGATCTCATGACTGAAAATCACAATCCACTGCCATTTGTTCATCCAAATTCTGAAAGTTGCTCTGTGTGTAAACATATCCGTGCGACAGTCATTATACAAAGAAGACCCAAGTTTGAAGACAAAGTGTATAATTTTTTCTTAACATAATGTTATAACTGGAAACCCGAAGTGAACCTTCTAACCTGAAGTGAACCTTCTAACTGAAGCACCTGAAGTGCTTTTACATGAACGCATGCAGTATGAGGAATAAAATGGATGAGCTAGAAGTCCTGGCCCAGTCCCGCAACTACGACATCATCGGCATAAGCGAAACCTGGTGGGATGAGTCCTGTGACTGGGGTGTTGCGATAGATGGTTACAGGCTCTTCAGGAGGGACAGGCAGGGTAGGCGAGGTGGTGGGGTGGCGATGTATGTGAAGCAGGGGCTGGACTTTGTGGAACTTCAGGTCAGCGATGGCAAAGTTGAGAGCCTCTGGGTAAGGATCAAGGGACGAACGAATAAAGGGGATGTCGTTGTGGGAGTCTATTACAGACCGCCTGGCCAGGACGATAGTGCCGATAAATTATTCTTTACAGAACTAAGAGAGGCCTCGAGATTAACTCCCCTTGTCCTTATGGGGGACTTCAACTTGCCAGACGTTAACTGGGAGTGCCACACGGCTGACACAAGCAAGTCCAGGAGGTTCATGAAGCACCTAGATGATAACTTCTTGGTGCAGGTGCTAACGGAGCCAACTAGGAAAGGTGCCCTCCTAGACCTGTTGCTAGAAAACAGAGAGGGTCTGGTGGGAGATGTGGTGATTGGTGGCCGCCTCGATCATAGCGACCATGAAGTGATTGAGTTCAAAATTTACGGTGACAGAAGGAAAAGTGCCACCAAAACCTCATCCCTAGATATGGGGAAAGCGGACTTCAGGCTGCTCAGGGAACTAGTCAGCAAGGTCCCCTGGGAAACTGCTCTTGAAGGCCTCGATGTCCACCAGTGCTGGTCATTCTTTAAGCGATGCCTCCTAGAAGCACAAGATCAGGCAATTCCTAAATATCACAAGTCAGGCAGGCGGGGCAGGAGGCCGGCATGGCTGACCAGGAACATTCTAATGGAGATTAGGCGGAAACAGAGAGTGTTTCGCTACTGGAAGGAGGGCCAGGTGTCATGGAAAGAATACAGGGATGCTGTTCGTGTTTGTAGGGAGAAAATTCGTGTGGCCAAAGCACACCTAGAGTTGAAGCTGGCTGTGTCTGTGAGAGAAAATAAAAAGTTTTTTTTTAGATATGTGAATGGAAAAAGGAGAACTAAAGAATACATAGGGCCGCTCCTTGACAGGGAAGGTCTCCTCACAGACAATGACATAGGCAAAGCAGAGACGCTTAACGCCTTCTTTGCCTCTGTCTTCAATGCCGATGATGGGCTTCGGGACCCAGGGTGCCCTGAGCTGGAGGACCGGGACGGTGGGGATGTCAAACTCCCAACCGACCCTGAACGTGTGCGGGATTTGCTACTCCACCTGGATCCCTACAAGTCCATGGATCCGGATGGGATTCATCCCCGGGTGCTGAAAGAGCTGGCGGACGTCATCGCGGAACCTCTCTCAATTAGTTTTCAATGATCCTGGGAATTTGGAGAGGTCCCGGTAGACTGGAAGCTGGCAAATGTTGTGCCGATTTTCAGGAAGGGTCAGAAAGAAGACCCTAGCAATTACAGGCCTGTCAGTCTCATGTCAGTGCCTGGTAAAATCATGGAGAAGTTGGTTCTCGGACTTATTGAGGCGCACCTGGGGGACAAAGCAGTCATTGGTCCCAGCCAGCATGGGTTTGTGAAGGGTAGGTCCTGCCTAACTAACCTGATTTCCTTTTATGATAAGATCACCCGTATGGTGGAACAAGGGAAACCAGCTAATGTGATTTTTTTGGACTTCAGCAAGGCTTTTGACATGGTTTCCCATAGGATCCTACTGGACAAAATGTCCACCATATAGCTAAATAAAAACATCATACGATGGGTGAGCAATTGGCTAACGGGCAGGGCCCAAAGGGTTATGGTAAATGGGGCTGCATCAGGCTGGCGGGCGGTCACCAGTGGGGTCCCTCAAGGCTCCATTTTAGGGCCAGTACTTTTCAGTATTTTTATAAACGATCTGGATGTAGGAATAGAAGGTATTTTGAGCAAGTTTGCTGATGACACCAAACTTGGAGGAGTTGTGGACTCGAATGAGGGTGTAAAGGCCTTGCAGAGGGATCTGGATAGGTTGGAGAGCTGGGTGATCACCAACCGCATGAAGTTCAATAAAAGCAAGTGCCAGGTCCTGCACCTGGGACGGGGAAACCCTGGCTGCACGTACAGACTGGGCGATGAGACGCTGGAGAGCAGCCTAGAAGAGAGGGATCTGGGGGTCGTGGTAGACAGCAAGTTGAATATGAGCCAGCAGTGTGCCCTGGCAGCCAGGAGGGCCAACCGTGTCCTGGGGTGCATCAAGCACGGCATCGCTAGTAGGTCAAGGGAGGTGATTGTCCCGCTGTACTCTGCGCTGGTGCGGCCTCACCTCGAGTACTGTGTGCAGTTTTGGGCACCACAGTATAAAAAGGACATGAAACTGTTGGAAAGTGTCCAGAGGAGGGCTACGAACATGGTGAAAGGCCTGGAGGGGAAGACGTACGAAGAACGGCTGAGGTCACTGGGCCTGTTCAGCCTGGAGAAGAGGAGGCTGAGGGGAGACCTCATCACAGTCTACAACTTCCTCGTAAGGGGGTGTTGAGAGGCAGGAGACCTTTTCTCCATTAACACCAGTGACAGGACCCGCGGGAATGGGGTTAAGCTGAGGCAGGAGAAATTTAGGCTTGACGTCAGGAGGGGGTTCTTCACAAAGAGGGTGGTTGCACACTGGAACAGGCTCCCCAGGGAAGTGGTCACTGCACCGAGCCTGTCTGAATTTCAGAAGAGATTGGACTGTGCACTTAGTCACATTGTCTGAACTTTTGGGTAGACCTGTGCGGTGTCAAGAGTTGGACTTGATGATCCTTAAGGGTCCCTTCCAACTCAGGATATTCTATGATTCTATGATTCTATGAAATTCTGTTTATTTTTTTTATCAACGGATTTGATCAAATCATCGAGAAAGAACTATTCCTGTGACAAAGGCTGGATCTGAGAGAGTCCCCAGATGGGCATTATTCTGAAGGAGAGATACAGTAAGCAGCAGAAATAATTTGTAATTCTTGCTTTATTCTTAAAACATTTAAGACCCCCATCAGAACATGCAATAGAAATGTTGTTTGAGAGGACGTGTTACTGATGCTTAACACTACCAGCTTTTGGAGTGGTAGAACTTACTTTCAGTAAAGAATTACCTGCCTGAAATTGTGAAAATTCATTTCACTTTATTTTCCTTTTCCTGTTAAAATTAAGTACCAACACTTCTAAATTACACTGACGTCTTCCTGTATTTACTGTACCTGCTGCGTTCTTCTACCTTTCACTTCTGTGGGTTGGGTGAAATGGAAGAGTCACTGATGTGGGGCACTGCTAAACATGAAAATTGTTAAAAATAAATATCTGAACTTGAAGAGTTCTTAAAAAAAAAAAGCTCCATTTCATTTTTCATAGCCAGCATTGAATTTCATATGTTCCATTATTAAATGAGGCTTGCAATACTAAATCCCCACCCTGATAAAATTTCCATTAAAAAAAAAAATTATATTATTATTATTTTTTTAAACACCAGAGACTGCAGTTACTTGAGGAGTGTTTTCCATAAAGGCGGTGCAAATCTGATTTCTTAGCAAACCTATAGGTGAATGTTGTATCTTCTTACAGATAATAAGAAGCGTTTGGACTGTGCATGACCAGTCACATGGTCTGAATTTTTGGGTAGACCTGTGTGGTGCCAGGAGTTGGACTCGATGACCCTTATGGATCCCTTCCAACTCCGGATACTCTGTGGTTCTATGATTCTATGATAATAACTAACAAAGAAAAGAAAAGAAAGCTTTGAAAAGCTACAGCAACATATTATACCACACTGCCTTTTAATGTTAATAATGAGGGTTTACGTGTGCAGCTAATTACATTTTTATGACTGCTTTGTGCAGTGGCCAGAAAATAGGTGCTCACTTGTAAGCACAAGTGTTTTTCTCACAAAAGAAGTCTCAGTGACTGCTGTGAGTCATTAGGGTTATTAACAGATTAATTGACAAGCCAGGTGGAGTTGACAAAGTGGCGTGCCAGGTTTTGTGGGATCTCTTTGGCAAGCAGGTAGAAGGAGAAAGGTGAAGTAGGAAGCAGTGCTGCTATCTGGAGGTTCACTGTGGTGAGTTGTAGAAAGCGCTACAGCTATACCAAGAGCTCAGGGAAAAATCCTTGTGTATACTATTGCTGACTAGAGTTGTGATTATATGAGCTTTGTTGTTTATGTACTTTGCATACCTATAAAAAAAAAAACAAAAACCAGCTGAATATCTATACATCTGCTAATTTTCTTGAAATGTTTACCTTCATAGAGTTTGTGACAAAATTAGGGTCTGCATTTTCAAACTTTTTGTGCTTGTGTTCTAGAAATAATATAAACTGGTAGATATTAATTGCTGTGTCACTAGAAATTGATAAGCTTGTTCTTTTAACATGTTGAAATACCCATAAAGATATTTTCTGCAAGAATCTATGGTTTTTTTTTTTTTGGATATGATTTCCACTTATGTGTTAGGATTGGATCACTTGATTAAAGAAGAACAAAACATGAAACAAAACAAAACAAATCCTTGAGTTTCAAGAAGTCTGGAAGAATTTGTGTGGTATTGCTACTAACAAGTCAAGATGTTAGAAGTGAAGATGTCTATTCTGACCTCGTATATCATTATTTTGAAGCAAAAAGAGATGAAAAATGTGTGGTTTGTAAGCTTCAACATTTGAAAAACAGATCTTATTGTTATAAAGTAGTAGTGCAAGTTTAGGGAAACATTAGCTATGATCTTGAAAATTCTTCATAATTTGAATTCCATTCTTAATCAAAGAGGACTAAAGTTCCATGAATTTACATATGAGAGAGGAAAAGGAAAGTATGAGAACTTGAATCATGGCATTGATTGTGTTCCTTCCCTGCATGAGTGGGTGTTTGAGGCTCTTTGTGAAAATGCACAGATCATAATTATTGCTGAAAATTTACTTTTTTAAGACGTGGTTCTTCTGGAGACATAAAAAAAATATATATATATGCTGTTTTGTGATGGGCAAAACAAATGATTTTTTAAATTATTTTTTAAACTTAAATGGTGATAAAATGGGTGTTTGCTTCTTGCTCTGCATTAATGACCTTCTTCCCCACTAGTTAAAGTTTTGGAAAATAGAGGTTGTAGCAGAACAACACCTGCAGCTTGTGAATCAGGTGTGGTGCCCAAAAGTACCACTAAAGAAACCCCACAGGTGAATCCACCATTTACTAACTGTTGGGGTTAGTAAATCAGTTGCAGTCTTCTGAAAGAACATGCAGGAGTCAACATGAAAAACTGTAAGTGATCAGTTTGTAGTTGTCATTTTGGGGGGACTGCTATGGCATTGACCCATCTTTGAACTGGTGATCTAAAATAGCTTCTTTTGTTTGAGCCACGTGCCTGTTTTTACGTGCAGGTGTGTGGGTGGCATTGCTAACTGCATTTATCTAATATAAATAATTTTACAAGTCAAATAGTCTGGATACCTCTTTATAAGCAGTTTTGGAAGGTAGTTGACATAGTTTGACATTTTATATGAGCAGTATCTGTGAGTGGTTGTGTGAAAGCAGTAAAGCTTGCACAAATTGTTTGTGTTAGCCTTTGAAGTCTCTGCTTTCTTAATGTCTTAAATTCTTCTTCTTTTTTTTTTTTTTTTTTCTTTTTAAATTATTATTATATTTATTTATCTGTCGTGTGCCTCTGTGACAAATATACAATCTTGAACACCAGAAGCATTTTGGTAGTAACTTGACTTGAGCCCAGCTGCTGTAGTGAATGTTGGTTTTGGTGTATGGTCTTTCTGGCAACCTTAGAAGTACAGAAACTGCGATTTTAAGTTAGTAAGGATGAAGGATTCCCATCTGTAATATCCCTAGTAGTAATGCAACACTTACATCTTCTGCTCTGGCTTGCAGGGTTGGACTCCCATGTGTTAGATCTGCATTTGTTCTATACAGAACAGAAACTTTGAAATGTTGTGCTTTATAAATTCAAACTATAGAGCTTGAATTCACGTTCTCTTATCCCCCCAGCCCACCATCTGAATTCTAGTTAACATTCACTTAAAGCGTAGCAGTAAGTCACTGCAGGAGTGATGTTTTTCCATGGTGCACAGATGTGTTTTTTTCTTAGCTGTGATTCTCATCAAGTAGTTTGTACTAAGTTTTGTAGCAGAGGAGAAAAGGGAAGTGGATTATGAAAAGGAAGAAATCTAAGTTTAAAACCAAGCAATAAATGGGAAGGACAAGAGCAATTTATTTATCTTCTTAAAAAAACAAACATGCTTTTTTTTTTTTTTTTTCCTCCACCTAACCATTTCCTCTTAGGAAGTAAAATCTATCCTTATAGCCTATGTATTTTCTGATAATATTTTATTGAAAAGTTGTATAAAATGTGATAGAAATCCATTTTTTTTCTTTAAAAAAAAAAAAGAACAAAACTAAAAAGCTTTGTTATCATTGTTTGAAATGGATGACTTCTGCATTATTTCTGAAGCATCTCTGGGTATTATGAGGAAGATTTTCACAGCTGTATAGTGAGAAATTTTTGTTCAAATTCAGTTGTGTAAGACCATTGAACTCCCATTCTTTGAAACCTTCCTAGAGTACCTCCTGTTCAGGGCAAGTATTGCATGGCTCCCTGCGTGCTTGCGTGCTGACTGCTGCATGAGGAATGCAGCTTTGTCTGGGGCTTCTCGGGGCATCAGAGGTGAAAATCTGTGGTTAAAGCTCTAAAGCTAGTCAGAGGATTACGTTGATGGAAATGTGCAACAGAACTTGCTGAGGAACGTGTGTGCTCTTAAATACAGACTGAAATGCTGATGTTGGTGTATAAAAGTTTAATGTTTTTTAAAAAAATAAATCCTTGAAGTTCTATGGTGTTGTAAAACCATCTGATACTGTTTTGAATGTGAATCTCAAAGCTCACATTGACCAAATCTTTTGTTCCTCCTGGTAGACCTTTCAGAAACATTTAAGCAAATGAAATACATTTCCTTTTCCAGGAGCCTGGGTTGCAATTGCTCTTTTTAGATTAAATTAATGAAGCAATTACTTTGCTTGTATTTAGGGCTCCTGTTTCAGAGTGTCTTAAACCAGAAACAACTTCTCCAAATGCCCTAGGAAAGTGACATTCAACATATATTTCCAAAATGTATTTTTGGAGTGGAAAAGCTTAATAAATATTCCACTCCTGCAGGATGAGATGATTGTATACTGCAAATTTGGAAATATGGAGACAGCAGAAAGGAATGCTTGGCAAACATAATGTCAGATCATAAAGGAGCTCCCTTTTTTTGAAGGGAATATGGGAACTTGTAGGCTTGTAATGCCTATTCACTTACTGTGTGAAATTTGCTGACAACTAACCTCACAGCCATCAAAAAGAAAAAAAAAAAAAAAATTAAATTAAAAGCCAGTCATCTTGGACTGTGAACAGTAAAGAAGGACTGGTAACCAGAACAGAGACATTCACAGCTCCTGCCTGTCTGCTCCTCTGCTGTATCCTTGTCTTGCCCTTCAGAGCATGTGATAGCAGCTTTGTGCAGTTTGTACAACTGCTTCACTGCTAGGCAGGAAAAATCCCCAAATAACCACCAGATGTTAAGGTTCTCTGATTCCTGGAGAGGTGCTGGGGAGTACTCTTAGAGCTTCTGTCCTGGGTTCCTTATGGCTTTATTTGAACTTTTATCTGGATTTTTCTTCAGCAGTTTGGGCAACTGCTGGCTGATGCAACACAATTTTCATTTAAGATGAATCTAGGTAAAGGAAATGTGAAGTAAGATTTTCTTTTCTGATGGAATTATAAAAATAGCACTGTCTGGAAGCAATTTGAAGAGTCTTTGCAATATGTAGGGTAAACCATAAGTACTTTCTGATTTGGAAACTTTTGACTGCTCCATCAGGTTTAACCCTTTGCTAAGTGTTGATGTAGCAGTTGTCACATTAGGTAGTGATGTGGTCTAGCAATGTAAAGCCAAGGAGAAGACAGAGTTAAGAAATGATATAGTCAGAGACTGGTGTCCTGAGGATAAATTATATGTCTAAGTCCTAAATGTATTTTTTGGCTAAATATAATATAAATATACCATATGTTTACATACATGGATAGAATTAAAATACATGTGGTTCACACTTCAGATACGTGTGTGTGTTTTTTTTTTTTTTTTTTTTTTTTTGTAACTATCAACTGGATTTGCAGTCCAGAACACATTTTTAATGGATTGTTTTAAGAGAACTTTGCTTACAGAAAACTTTAAGCTGAAAGTGCCTTGCTGCTTGTACCTACCTGCATGTATGAAAGCCATGCTACAGAGCAGTCGTTTTGGAAGAAGAAACCCCACCTGGAAATGATGGCCACAGTTTTAAACTTTCTTTTCTCTAGGTTCATTGAGAGTGCAAAATGTGTTGCTTTGTTTTTTCCTCTCTTTCTGTTGGGAAAGAAGCCCGATACGTATCTTAGCAATATACTACATTAGCTCAGGGGGGTTTACACAGTTTTTGCAGCGTAGGAAAGGCTGCGTACCTGAGATGTATTGAATAGTGTTTGGGAGCTGTTTGTGGCCAGTGCTAGCCGCACACTTCTGTATGTGCCAGGGATGGCATCTCCTGTAAAAAGAGCTGGAGAACTGGATGTTTATCTGAAGCTTTGGTTTCTGAATTGCATTTTTAATAGAAGTAAAAGATTTGTCTTGCTTGGGATAGCTCACTAGGTTTGTTGCTTGACTTGCTGCTCAGTCGAATTTAAATCTGCTGCAATTTTACAGAATCACAGCATGGTTGATGTTAGAAGGGACCTCTGAAGTCCAATGCCCCTTCCAAGCAGGATCACCAAGAGCACAGTGTAAAGGACAGCATCCCGGCAGGTTTTGAATTGTAGCTTTCGTCTTTATAATTACAGCCATGACTTTCAACGAGTTTCAAAGTGGAGTTCCCAAAAGGTCTGTGTTTAGTCTCCAGGGAATAAAAAAAATCAGTTCAGTAGTTGTGCTGCAACCTCTCACCCTTTTCAAATCTCTTTATTGCAGCAGCACTCACTTCAGTATGATGTCTTGACCCCACCAAATTTTCTGAAATGCTGAATTTTATTTTCTCTTTTTTTTCCTGCGAGCTGTTCTTCTCTTAGCTTGATGGGAAATTGTCTTGGTATATATCTGAAGGACAACAGGTAGGTGGATATTTTGGCTCTAGAGAAAATTTAGGCTCTCTAGTAATTGGCAGACGTTTCTGTTGTAGCAATGTCTAGAAGTATCAATTGCCATATGAAATACTTGCCCCTTGAGCTGGCAGTCTGTGTGAGTGACAGCAGAGAAGGGAAGGGCTGACATCTCAAAACCAGGGGGTAGTGGAAGGACAGAAGTGTCTCTCTCCATCCAGAACAGGACTCGAGTCTCGCGGCAGACTTTGGTTTTTGAAGACATGATCTAAAGAAGCAACCTGTGCAATCACACCTACGGAAACTCTTTATATAGCTCCTTCTCACACAGAAACCAACGTGTGTGTCCTTAGCAGGCTGTGAGCATCTTTTCCACTGCTGGGGCTTTGATTTGCTGCTTCTAAACTGGCTCCTTTGAAGGTGGGAGAATCAGAAAGGAACGATATGGCAGCCCCCTAGGAACTGTTTACCACTTGGAAAAAGGATTGCAACAATAGCTTTGTTTTCTGTAAAAAGAAAAAAAAAAATACTCTGGAAGAGGCATCTGATTTGGAAGAAAGAAGCTTGCAGAGGGTTGTATGAGGCAATATCATTCTGACGTGTCAAATATCCTGAACCAACAGTTGCATTAGCTTCCTTTTTTTCTGTCTGCTCTGTAAAGCATAGAATTTAACCCATTTTGTCCTTACCATGAGTATTACGCATACAGTATGGGATTTCTGATACCTAAATAAGTAACGAACCTCTTTGATGCTGAAAGTATGCTTAAGCTTACTGCTTAATTTTTCTGTTGTAAAAGGAATTTACCAGAATTATAGAACTAATGCTATGCTGCTGCTTCTGCAGGCTTTCAGAATTGAGAACAAGTGAGAGAATAGAGTTCTTAATCTCTTATTTAACATAGACCTTTCCCCATTTTTCCAGGGTTTAAGAAGGGAATCATTGTTCAAAATACGTGTTTGCAAACAGTTTTCTTTGGCAAATATGCTCCTGCTGCAGCTGTTTGTTGGTATTCTCATTCTGTTGTGAAACTGGATAAGAAATAACTGATGGTGTTTTAGTATCTCCTTGGTAATAAAATAGTTATTCAGCACCTATTTTTGTACACTAGCTCTAGATTTATATTTGAAATTTTTGGTACACTCCTGTGAACGCAGTAACTTACAAACCCCTGCCAGTTGCTGAATGTCAGGGGAATGGAGAGCGGTGTGAGATCGGGGCATCTCAGATGCAGGCAGGACTTCTGCCACGTGCAGCAGCAGGGTTTTGCCCTGGGATTATGCTGAGAGCTCCCACTCTGTGCCTGAAAGCTTTGGTGCTGTTTTTTTTTTTTTTTTTTCTCTTGGGAAATAAGAAATCATTTCAGGCTTATGTCAGAATTCATCTGAGTGTGTGTGGAAGGAGGCAAGTTCCAAAATCACTTTAAATTAAAAATCAGGCCAGTGATAGTTTGTGTTCCCTGTGAGCTGCCTATGCTTCTCACTATCCAAATATAGCTTTAAAATATGTAGCCGCAAGGAAGGATTAGTACCATCTTATGATAAATATGATTATTTAATCTCTTTGAAGTTTCTGTGGAATTTGCCACTCCTATATTTGTACACCTTTAGCTACTCCTGGAGGAAAGTGAGCAAAAGGAATTTTCCTGATGTTTGTATTTGCAGACTGCTGTTCCGAGAACCAATGAGTTTTTAATTTATATGGAAAACAAAAAGGAGAGTCTATGCCCTTCTGTCTTATAGCATCTCACAGATAAATGAAAGGTTGCAGAGTTCTATCAACAAAGCTGGATAAATTACCAGTCTTGTAATTAACACTTAATGTGTGGATATGGGGAGGTGTATGTCTCGAGTTTCATACCATGGTATTTTGGAAAAAATATGGCACTAAATGGCTGGATGGGTGGCTGTCATCCCTCGTTTGGATGACTTAGATTCCTTATATGATCAGGGATGTTAGTTTGGACAATTATTCTTACTTTGGAAATCCCAGGGTGAGCAATTCTGTAAACAAGCAGGAGCACAGCAATGGTCTTTGACTGCTGAAGCTATTGTAGCCATAGGCACGTTTAAGGCATGAGGAGATCGTAACTTTCCTTTGTCAGGGTATGCTGACACTTCTCATGTGTGTATATCCACGCAGAGCGAGTGAATTTTGTGAATGGAGAGTTGTAGTTGGGCAGTACACTAACAAAATAATTGGGGATTAAAGGATGCTGTGAAGATGGGTAGGCCTTGGATTTTTTTTTCTTTTACTTAGATATAATGCTATGTCAAATTGATAATGCCAGAAAATAATTTTTATCTTCTCTGAGACCAGACTTAGTGCGGACAGGTATAGATCAAGCTGCTAATTTACTCACCCTAATTCAGGCAGGCAATTTCAAAGCACACTTCAGCCTCCAGGGCATCTTTTGATGGAAAGTTGGGATAGTTTATGTACTAATGATGCCTGTTCACTAGAAAATAATTTTGAAACCATAGATATCTATGCAGTTATCCTACAATTTAACTTTCTGTTGTTGTTGTTGGAGTGAGTTACATTTTGATTTGCAGCCTGGAAATCAAAATATTTACATTTCCTTATCAACCATCTAAATCTGGTCTCCGCTAAATTGTGCTTTTTAAGTACTTAAATGAGCTCAGTTATTTTAACAAAACTGGGGAAAATCATCGAAGTCATCTTGTGCAGAGTTATAAGAACAGGGAAGCCAATCCGGTCTGTACAAGGTAGGTGGCTTTTGTAAAACAGAGTGAACTCGTTTAACATACCATGAAAAATTCCTGTGGCCCTGCGAATTCAGTTAGGTTGCTGGTTTCTTGTTCATGTAGGCAAATAGCTGGTTTTGATTGTTGGTATTATCAGCAGTTATTCAGGCACCGTGACAGCACATGGGCCTCGTGTTTACTGTAAAAAGACTGGATAAAACTTGCAATTCTCAATTACTTCTACTGTTAATGCAGCAATAAGCCCACGTGCAAGTTCCCATCTTCTTGCATGTCAAATGTCGCAGTGAAGAGGTTGCGCAGTGAGAATGATACTCGTTTTGAGGGTCCCCTAATTTAACCGAGATGGTGCTAGGAAGCATTTGGCAGCTTTATCAGTGCACTGCAGCTCTTTCATGTGCAGCTGTGCTTGCTGGTTTCATTCCCCATCAAGTGGCAGCACAGCCATCAGTACTGAAGAGGCACGGTGTAGATTTTTTTGACTATGGGGAGCATTTGCAATGGACCAAACTTAAACATTTATTGCTTGAAATTAAACTGCCAAGGCAGTACTATCAGTACCTTAATTAAGATTGATTTTTAGTCTGCTCTTCAAACTCTTCTTTTTAGACTCCAGCTAGAAATATGAAGTGCTTCGAAGCACTATTAAATGACTTACAATGCGTTTTGTTGAGTCACATCCTGCTCCTTTCTTAAGGGAAATGAGCATGAGAGACATTAGATTTTATGCCAGCAATTGTATGTTTAATGTGAAACATTTGGCCTAGCAGACCTCATTTTATTGCTTGTGCTGATTTTGCAGATTGGTAACTCCTCTTATTTCAGTGGCACTAGTGGAATGTCATCTTGGAGAGCAAAGCTGTGTTCGTAGCAGGGTAAAATGCAATCTTCCAAATGCAGTAACAATGTATTCAGGAAGAACATGAGTTTTTGATTGTCTACTGCAGACAAAGATATCTTTAAGTTCTGCGCTAAGCTCTTTATGGTAGCTGGGCAAGGTAGTAGGAATTCATTAGTGGCTGAACATCGGAGGTTGTTATCGAAAGAGAGCTCAGAAGAGCGTCATTTTAATTATAGTGTCATTTTATTTTATAGCCTTTGGTGATTAGTCAGCTGCTACAGTGAGCTTCCGAATTCTAGAGACAAATAAAACTAAAATACTGTTTTATGGCTGTGTATAGTATTTTGCAGAGTTTTTTAGAAGAGACAGCTAAAAACTTCTGTCATTAGGCAGACCGAAGGGTTGACTTGCAAGATAACTTATAGTTAAACTCCAGAATGTTTTATTGACTGTCCTAAGATTTCAATTAAGCCTTTTTTTTTCATATGGAGTACAATCTTATTAATAGTTAAGAAAATAATGGTAGAGTATTATTTGCAAATTTCTTTTTCAAACTGAGGGTCGAAAGAGGGAAGTGTTAATGTTGAAACAGTCTGGGAGGTGAATTGTTTACGGTGGGTAGATCCTGATAAAAGCAGACCTCCGTAGAGAAAAGACATGAGTGAGGAGTGCTGCTTTAGGGAATTTGAGAGATGCCTTGTCTTGTAGGTGGAGGGAGGCTCCCTTATTGTAGCAAAATAACCAATTGCTCGGAAGTGCCTACTCTAAAAGTGCAGTGGAGTGTTTCTTACTGCAGTGCACTTCTCCCCAGCTCTTCCACAGAAACCCTTTCTGCTGGGCACCTCTTCCAAAGGTTTCCTGCTTGTTGTAGTGCAATGTTTCCTTTGGGATTCAGGTTTTGATGGCTTGAATTAAACTTAGAGCTATAATTGCTTTTATCAATGTTTTTTGAGACTTTAGAGTTCATAGCAATGATGCAAAGAAGCCCTTAATGAGGTATGGACTGTGGTAAAGGCAGAACAAAGAAACGCCAGCTGGTGTCTTGCTGTAGAGTAGAAAATATGGGCCCACTGTTGTAGTGTGAATTAATGCTTGCTTTGTCCAGCAGGCTAATTTTTATATGCTGTTACACTGATGAAATTCAGTTATAAACATTGTTGAAAGCTGTAAAATGAAGAGAAATAAATTGTTAGATGAACTATCCATAAGCATCTCAAATACTAAGTAAAGAAAAGCCTGAAACAAGTGTTTAGTCTAGAGAAGATCTAGGAAAGGAATCTAGATATTGAAGGTAAATAAAAAGACCACCATGCAGAATAAGTATCTCTTTTTCTCTCCAAATTGATTTGATTTCTCTTCCTGGTTAAAAATACATTAGAAATGATGTCAGAGCTGGTGTGTAAATGCAATAATTGTGATAGCTTTGAATGTCCACCTAACTTGCATTTTAAAGACATGTATTACTTTTACCTCTTACTGCTTATGTTTGCTTAACAAAGGTATTTCACTAATCAGGCTGTGAAATGACTGACAGAGCCAGTTGAAAATCCTGTATGTACTCTTCAAATCCAGTAGCATGCAGAAGTGCCTATTTCAATTTCTTTTCTCTGAATTACGTTAAGTTGTAAAAAACAGATTTATAAAACTTAAAAGTTGGCATCAAATGGAAAGCAGATTTCAACCAGCAGCAGTTGCAATGATTGATGAAAACATACTAAAAAAGGTAGGACAAAAAGAGTGAGCTTTGCTTCCTCAGAAAACTGGGAAAAAGCAGCTTTTCAGAAAGCTTTGTGCCTTTACAGTGGTCACTTTCAAATATTTGAAGTATAGTTCTCCATCCCTGAGCTTTCTTCTTCATTTCCTCCATTCAGACATAGTTGTGGAGAAGCATAACCACTCTGAAATACCAGACTTCTTTGGTAGGAACATAAATGATGACAGATGCAACTATTTTGGGGAATGAAAACTGCTAATCCATGTCACTGTAAAAACACATGGTACTCTGTAAAGGAATTTTTTGTACACTGCAATGAATATGTCGAATTGTTTACTTGTGATTGTCTTAGAGCTTAGTCTTAAGAATCCAGGGTGATCAGACTTGCTAGGAAACCCTGGCACCCCCAAAATAATGCACTTACATCTGAACTGTGAAGTCAATTTGTCACGTCTTCCTTAAGTAGGGTGCCATTAGAAAACATGTTTCCTGACGTGGAAAGGAAATCTTTGACAGAGATGAACTAGCTTTGGTCTAATTTTCTGAAATGCAAACAAAGAAACATCATTACATGATTTATAGCTCTTCAGCAATTTTGGACTCTGTACCAGAGGAAATAAATTATATTAATTGAATGGGAAACTTGGACACAGAAAGTGGCTGTGCTGGTTACCATTCACATGTTGATGTGAACTTCATTATTATTATTATTATTATTATTTTTTAAAGAGAATACAGAGATGGTGAGTTACTTTATTTCTATATGACTTGCTTCATATTCTGCAGCTGGTATAAGGTCAATTCTAAATTTTTTTTCCCTCTCAGTCTCAAAACCTCATCTAATATTACTGTAAGACTGAATTAAATGGAGAATATTTCTTATGAGACTTTGAGTGTCATGGAAAGTTCAGAATGTCCCTTTTAAACTTGATTTTGTTAAAGGAGTTAGTAGGCACGTTTGCAACAGAAGGCTTCCCCCTTATTTAATTTTCAACCCGTTTCCTTCCCTCCATTCGTATTTGCTCTGCAGCGCTTGGCGAGATAAGAAAGGAGCAGTCCCTTGGACTGCCTGATAGGTCTGCTGCAAGATCTGCTCTTAAACAGTTGCCTTTACAGTGTGGGTAATACTTTAAGCCTTCAGACTTTTTTTTTTTTTATTGCCTTACCAATGACTGAGTGTACATAACCTTCCTTTTCTTCCTTTTATGTATAGTTAATAACAACCCATCCACTAAAATAGCACCTTTCTGAATAGCCTGCTTCATGTAGAAGGTTAACTTTGTCATTCTCATGTTGTCATTGGATGCTTTTCTCATGTCTTTAAACGCAGCTAATAGCTTTGGGAATCTGCTTCAAATGCTTGGCAGCCAGGTCTGCAAGTTTTTGTCATCCTTGGACCCTCCCAGTTCCTCCACAGTCTGATTTCATTTGTGTAATAGCTGCTTGGTGGCAGCCCTGCATACCTACCCTGCTAGTTCCAGACCTTTGCAGCTGAATACACAAGTGCCCTCAATTTGGCTGCAGTTAAAATACACTTTATCATATATTTATCTCCTTATTTTGCCTTTAAGAATCAGAATATCTTCAGGCTATGCTACCAGATAATTACCAACAATTTATGCTGCTGTTTAAGGATTCTGGACTTCTTGCCAGCCTGGGAGATCCTGGTAGGCTGTTAGTGACTCAGATATGTTCATGGACTTCAGAAACTTGAATGAAGACTTAAATCTTGTCCTTTTTTTTTTTTTTTTTTTTTCCCCTTTCTTTTTCAAAATGAAAGGTCAGAAGTCTGAGGTTTGGGGGTATGTTTATGGGAGAACATCTGGCAATTCTAATTTTTTACTTTGCCTGAGTAGAAGGAACTCAACTTTCCATGACTAGAAACGTACAGTGTTTTGTGAGTATTTTTACTTGATTTATTGTTCCATCCAGTGTTTTGGCATCCTGTTTGTTTCTTTACTAATGCTAATTAAACACAAGGAACACAAGGTTAATTTCATTGGTCACTTGGGTGATTTTGAAAGGCCCTGTTAATTTTTATTTTTCTTTTAAAATCAGCAACTATAGGAAAACTTGTATCTGGGCCTGAAATTCCAGTTACAGGCCTTGTCTCTAGATTTGGTTGCACAGCAAACAGGAACAAAGTTTTGAGTCATAAAGATTTTATACTTGATGGATGATTTGAGATACAGAATGAGGAGAAACTTTGTCTTAGATCTTTTTAATTCAGATGGCTGCACTTTGATCTATTTTAGGGAGCTGGGAGTCATCCAACGCCTCTGAAGTCATGGAGAGCTTACCAGTGGCTTCTGTGGGCTCCAGACCAGGCCTTTATAGAGCTCCAGTTCTGATGATAACGGGAGCAGCCAAGTTCTGCCTATCTCTCAGTTGTCCTTTAACTTAGGTTTGTTCATCTCCAGATTGGCGAAGTCCTGGACAACCTGGTGTGCCTTCCGAAGGGACCCAGCTTTGGGCAGGAGGCTGGACTGCAGAGCTCTGGAGGTCCCTTCCAAACTGAATTACTGCCTGATCCTATGAAACAAAACCTGAGCACAGGGGAGATGGGAAACTGCTCTCTAGTGTAGCAGCGATGCCCTACTTTGTTCTCCCATATATTAATGTAGTATGGAAATTTCAGAGAGGATGCGGAATAGCATATAAGGATTTTGTTGTTTCTAGGCAGAGGAAAACGTACTATACTTCACAAAAGTGCCACCATTTGAGCTCAGGCCAAGCTTTGTTTCAAATACTGGTTTTCAATCCATAATGTCAATCTGAAACTTTGCGGAAGAAAATTTCAGCCAGCTTTCTGTAGATAGATAAGGTATGTAGATGTATAAAAATGTATAAAATGTAGATGTATAAAATGTATAAAATGATGTAAATAGATGTAAAAATGTATAAAATGTAGATGTATAAAAACACTTTATAGCTTAGGCTGCCAAATTTCATTTTTATTTTTTAGTTATTCTCTGAGGAATGTTTATTAATTCATCCTCTGTTAATTATTATTTGAGAACACTATACAACTCCTGATGCTGTAACAGGTGGAATCATTTCTCAGTCAGGAAACCATCTTAACTCTAGGTGAGAATGCTCTTTTAAGCTAGTTTGTGTCTCAGCTTTAAATGTTAACTGATAGGCACCTCCAGGCTGAAAGAAGCAGTTAAAGCTGGATGTCTCTTAAAAGTGAACACTGATCAATGGATATGGCAGCTTGCAAGTAAGTGAGCTCTTGGGGAGAGGGGTTGGAAGTAGCTGGAAGACCCTTCTGTTCGCAGAGTTTGCATTCACGGTGTGCTGCAGGAAATCAGTTCCCAGAGAATAAGGAGCCCCAGTGCGCTGTATTTGAGGGAGATCAGCACTCAATTTGTACTCTTCCTGGGGAAGCTTCCTCCACAGAAACAACATACTGAATTCAAAATGCACCCCTCTAGTAGATCAAAAGGTCTACTCAGTGTTTTACAGAATGTGGTGTCATGTTTACCCTATGCAAAATAAGACTGAAATTGACTTTCAAAAGTGTAGTAACCCCCAGGATAACCCCAAATAAAACCTGGTGTTCTGATACTTAGTGCAGTGCTCTGTGCACTAGGGGCTCTGGTTACACAGATGCTTGCATTGTAATTGTACCAATAACTAAACTAAGAGAAGTTTGGATTTCTATCTGAATTTCTTTAGTTTCCAGTTATTACTACATTTTATGAGTTGGATTGAATGCTTATAGCTAGTCCCTGGGAAAAAGTCACTGGAACTAAAAATAGTGTTTTTTTTTTTTTTTTTTCCCATCTTTTGTACTCAGTCCTTGGTGCCCTAATGGGATCTGTGAGGTGCTCATCTTTAACTAACTAGTATGGTTGTTCCTACATCTGCGACAGCAGATGAGAATGTACCTCGGACCCTCTCTCAGCATAACTGAAGTAAAATGCCAACCATGCAGACATCAGCAAAGCTAAATAATTTTACAAGGAGCAAGATGATTCATTCCTGATTCACAGAATTACCTGGTTCTCCTTACCTGTATGGTGTTCAGTGTCTTACTAGCTGTATGGCCAACTTTTTTTTAGCAATCAAGTAATAGGCAGTTCCTTTCAGTGAAGTGAAAATGCAGCTATCACTCCTGAGGGTGAAAGCAGGCAGGTTTGCATTGGCCCCGATCCATGTCTCAAATGACATGGGTTAAGTCCCACAAATACTTCTTAACTGCTCCACTGCAGTCAGAGGATCGACCTGCTCTCTGCTATGGAAGCAAAATATTTGATCAGTTAGGGTCTCCTGTTAGATGGCACACAGCTGTTTCCTTTTATTATGCATGGCTGCAAATGTGAAAAGACATCTCTTCTGCAAGCATAGATGGGAAGAAATACCATCAGATGATCAAATTTCTCCCACCCATATAGCTTAGAGACCAAGTTTTCCTTGGAAGCATAGTTTCATGATGTAATCAGTCAGTGCTGGAAATAAACCAAACTCATTTGGGGATCAGAAGCCCCAGAGCTGTAGAAAAACTAGACTGGCTTTACAGATGAAAAATAAGGCACGTTGAAGTAACAGTATTTAAAAACAATTAATAATAGTATCAGAGAAAAAAAAAAAGACCCATTGATGAATATTTGTAAAGTAACATAAAAAAATAAATCCATTATTGATTCCTCAAGAAAGAGGAATTGACTGTTTTTGCAGTGACTTCTCATAGCCATTCAGCAGGACACAAGTTCAATGAACTGTCAGTGTAGGAAACAGCCTTGCACGACTTGTGTTTTGCGTTTACATGGTGGATGGAGATTTCTCTGCCTGGAAATGCCTTAAATTTAATTGCTTCCTCAGCACATCCCATTCAAGTGGGAAGCTGAGCAAACACAGACGTGAAAATAGTGTTCACAGGTCTTGGGTCTGTTTTTTCCTGCTGCTGCCTCTTTCTTTTAAGCACTGCCTGTTCTGTTGAGTGTAATGATTTAATGTCAACTCTAGCCTATCAGCCTATCATATGTTTATGATATGAATTAAGATATTTCATCCAGACTGTTTCATCCAGAAACAGATATTTCATCCAGAAGATATTAAGATATTTTATCCAGACTGTGTGATTTGTCATGCTATCTCCTAGCTTGTTTTTTCCACTGGTTCCCAATGCATCACCTGTGACTTTCTATATGCAGTTCTGCTATTGCTTGCTCTCTCTTCAGTTACTTGTTAATTAGTTCATTTCAGATTTTCAGACGTTGCGATGTGAGAAGCTGTCTCTGCATTATAACTTTGTCCTCAATCTCCTATAATTAATTGTTATGGATATCTCCGGCTATAATTTAAGAACCTTTTGACTCCATCTAAGTCAAACTTCATTGTGGATATCGATAAGTAGTTTGTATATCTGATTTTGAAAAGCTCTTCGTTCCAAGAAGCTTTGGCTTTAGAAAAGAAAGCCTCATTACATGTTTTGTGACTCAGAGCTACGAGAACAAATTGAGGTTATATTAATAGCTGACAATTTATATGGTAATGGAGGTGATAATTAAGAACTTGGATACAAAGAGGAGACAAAGTAAGCTGTCACTGAGCATCAAGTGTAAATTTAGGGCTCAATTAGGCTTCTTGTAATACTGAACTGTATTAACAAAACTGAAACAGGATCATGGGGAGTGAGAAACGTGTCTTGCTAATGTGTGTCTGTGTTTCTCTGCTGCAAAGTAGGTGGTTGATTAGTCTGTGTGGATTGGGAATTAGCCTGTGTTCTGGGAATTTCCAGGTATGGATGGATTCAAAGTTGTGAAATTGCTGGGACACAGCTTTTTTTTTTTTTTTTTTTTTTTTTGTGTGTGTGGAAATCAACCCACAGATGAGTAAATGTCTGGCTCTGGGCACAATAAAAATGTAAGTAATGAAGTGTTATTTAAATCAGCAAATATGTTCAGTCACTTTCTCTACTGATGGAATACTTTCCTTTCAGGAGAGCAGTACTTAGAAGGGGGATGCAAAGCAGGAATTTCTAAGTTGCCCTCCCTCAAACTTTCAGTTCTTTGAAATACAAGAAATACACTTGTGCAGGGGCAAAGCTGGGAGCTCACTTTGCATTCACCATACTCTCTGTAGTGTGGTGTGGCCCTTTCACCCCCAGCCTTGCTTCCTCTGGAAATTGTGACCTAAGTCCTTCATTCTTTGGGGAGAGAAAATACAGTGGGGAATTAAGGAGAGGATGCAGAAGTAATAGTAGATTAGAACAATACAGGGTGGAAATTATTTAAAATAATAATAATAAAATGGGGACCCCACAGACTGGAAATTGAATTTAGGAGGCTAAATGCTTGCATGCTCTTTTTTTGAGTATATGCAATAACATCACGCGAAACTATGGGCATAACAAAGCCTATTGAATTGTATTGTGGTCGGGATTTTCTCTCTCTTCCGTATCTTCCTTCCCTTATTATTACTTATTATTACTTTATTTTAAACAGGGTGAGTTCCTGCTGTCTTTTGGTCCATTACCTTGCCTGTGTACTGATAAGTAGTAGTGCTAGCTGTACGTAACTAGTGTTTGGGTATGTGAGCACTAGTTCATGGCACAGGGTTGAGACGTTTAGGTGGGATAGAAATCAAGCAAAAAGTATTGAAGTTGGAAACCTTTTTTTTTTTTTTTTTTGTGTGTGCATTGGCTTTGCAGCTGTTGACAGAAAACAAGAAGTCCTTGCCCATATTCTAGGCTGTTCCACTGATTTATTGTGTGTGTGTGCTGAGAGAAGCTGACATTTATCCTTGAACCTTGGCATGAGTAGAAAAGTGGGAAAAGTAGGGAATAAGGTATCCACTGCATGGTATTATAAAGGAAAGCTGTAGAATAGATCTGGGTATGCAAGAATCTTCAACATAATTTGGGGTAGCTAAAAATGTACTGTACCTCAAACAGTTTTTTTTTTTTTTTTTTTTTTTTTTCTCCCCCAGACTTGCTCAGTGCTCTTGATCTTGGAGGGAGATAAACCCTTTTCCAAAATCTCCCAAAATATATTTTAAAGGAGTGACCAGGGAGGTGAATGGTCCACATAAAACATGTTTTCTTTCACCATTGGTAGTTTTCCATAATTTTGTATTTGGGCAGCACACTCTTTTCTGTTAAGTCATTTTGATTGAGTTTGGTGTCTTGAAATAGTCCTTGGAAAGCTCTCGGTTCCATGGCAGCCAAACTGTTGTAATCTTCAAGGTGACACGGCACATCTCAGAGTGACACGTTCATCTGGACGCAGCCGAAGGTTGTTGGAAAAATCTCGTTTTTCCTTTTTAGAGAAAAGCTCTGCTTCCTCTGGGGAAAGTCAGCCTTTTTGCCCAACAAGCTTCAGGAGATGTAACATGCAGGAAAAGTAATCAGGCAACAGGTTTGCAATTACTTTAGTTGGTTTAAAAAGAACCAACATCGAAACAAGAAGCTTTTGCATGCTCTCTGAAGATGGATCAGCTTTGAAGTCTCATTTTTAGACATCATTAATACCTTGCATTTTTAAGCCATGATGATTTACTCTGGAACCTTCTCTTCACTGGATGTTTCTGGAAAAAAAGGCAAAAATAGAAAGCTGTGGCTTCCTGTTTCTTGTCTGCTTTTATTATTATTTTTTTTTTACTCTTTCTTGTTTTGTCTTTTTCTCTATTCCTTATTTCTTCAATTTTTTTTCTTTTTCTTTCATATAACAAGATATATCTACCAGGTTAATTCCAAATGAGGATCCCTTTTCTAAGGAAACAGTAGCCCAAGTGTTAAACCTGAGAAATATACTGGACAGCATTTCCCAAGGTTTGTGTCATTATTTCTGCAAATTACAAAAGATACTATTATTTCCTCAGAGCTTTCTTGAAGTCAGGAATACCTTGCCCATGAGTCAGAACCTCTTCACAGTTGGCCTTTTAATTATATTCCAGTTGCAATGGTTGTCTGTGTTGTTTTTTTAAAACCTCATAAATGTGAAGAAAAAGACTATTACGTGAAAACAGACCTAAATATGACTCATCCCTCATCCTTCTTGTTGCAGGGTAGTTTGGGATTTTATTTTCTGTAGCTAAAGCTGGTAAATGTAACTAGTTGAAGATACTAGGTTTCTATTCAACGAAATAAAATCTCAATACTCTAAAAAAAAAAAAAAATATAAAAAGGTGTGTGTGGGGAAGCTTCCCTAGGAGTTGCTTGCTT
The DNA here is from genome assembly GCF_964211825.1 of Aythya ferina. Classification (NCBI taxonomy): domain Eukaryota; kingdom Metazoa; phylum Chordata; class Aves; order Anseriformes; family Anatidae; genus Aythya; species Aythya ferina. Next base: position 6,619,397 of record NC_140303.1, read on the forward strand.
TTCTTCTATCATTAAATAAGTTTGATCGCTCCCTGGTTCAGTTCTGCACTCCTGCAGCCACGCGAATGCCTTATGAGAACTTACAAATCCAGGGGGAAGTTTACGAATGAAGCAGCAGTTTTTATGCTCCACGAAGAGGAATTCCTTGTGGATGACTGTGCAGCTGCTGTAACCTCGCTGTTCAGGCCAAAGGGAGATTCTACTTAGGGAGGCTGGAAATGCAGCTTTATGCTATGTATTTTCTGGGGAAGCTGGATAAGTAACAGAAAAAAAGATATTAAAGGATGCATTTTTTAAGAAACACACAGGAAGTTAATTTTTAGAAAGCTATAACTAGTTTGGTTCCAAAATGCCTTAACTCGGTCTCTTTACTGACTTTATTTTATTAGCCTTGCTGGGAAAAGTCTTTTAAGTTCTTATGGGGGAAGGGGAGGAGAAAGAAGAGGAGCACACAGGCAGACTAACATTTAAGAGAGAAGGATGAAGTGAAATAAAAATAGCTTCTGGGCCAGCACTGTGAAGTGAGACATGCAATCAGCTAGGGGCTCATCCCAGTGGGACTGTGTGAAGGAACTGGCAGCTGATTTCCTGATGAGGAGAGGAGAATGCTTGGCTGTGTGATGAAAAGGGGAAACCTCAGGTGCGTCTGTTGCTTGAAGAAGCTGGGAAATGTGAAATAAATCATCCCCTCTCTCCTAACCTGGCTGGAACCATCTTCTTTGGAATTCGCTGACCTTTTATTGTCCTGAGCTGGATACTTACGTCTGTGGGGTACCTATCTTTGGAGCAGTGAGTCCTGGCTCTCTGCTGGCTCAGGTGCATTTGCAAGGCACATGTCTCCATGTGTTTTCCTTGACCCTCTTATTCACACGTTCACTCACACATATCTTCCTTTCAGATCCAGTGCCCTCCTAAGCTGGGATGTTACTTGCACTGCTATTTGCCTGGTCTTCTACCACACATCCCCCTCTGCTGCACAATACAAATTAGCAGGAAGCTTTAAAATTGCATTTTCTATTCAAGCGATGGCTTTTAAACTGCTATTCCATAATACAGCATTGCTCATGAGAGGAAAAGACAAATGTTAGCTGGTTTTTATTAAAGTTACTAAGCTGTCCAAACACTCACATATAACCTTGCCGGACCTGCCATTGCACAGTTCAGAGCATGTCTCATTTACAGGAGTAATTATCACCCTGACAGAAAACCTAAGTGTGATCTAATGTGACCTGGGAATATATTACAGTACTGTTTTATTTATATATGTGTGTGTGTATATAAAAGTAAAAAAGCTATACCACACATTCAGCAGCTTATTTCCTTTGGAAAATGATGATGTAGCTCACTTCTGGCAAATCTTCAAATACTGAGGGATGGGGCGGGGGTAAAGCAATCCAAACAACCCTTATAGCTGAACAGGTAGTGTCACGGGCAGCACAGCAGGGTGGGCTGGCAGGAGCTGGCCTTGGCTCCTTGGGCTTGGCAGTGATGCACGGAGGTGTTGGGTCAGCCCTGCCAGGATTTCATTGCTGGCGGCAGACTGGAGGGCAGCCACGCTTGTGCCTGGGTCCTCTCTTTCTGAGCAAGTGGGAGAGAAGCTCAGGGAGCAGGGTGCTGGACCGCTCGGATGTGCTCTCCCTCCAAGTGGCACGCACAAATCCCCAAGTCCTGCGTCCCTGGCAGGGACGACTGGAGGAGTAGTGGCAGCGTGAGCCACAGCCGCCTGCTGCTCCATATTTCAAACATAGACCTAGGCCTCAAGCTAATGTGAGCCCAAAGCCAACAACGTTGATTAGTCTGCTGACACATATTGCAGTTTTTGCCTTTTAAAACATAACACGGCCTGCAGTCATAAGAAACCAAGGAAATGAGCAGTCAAGAAGAGCTGCAGCTGTAAGAGTGTGTTTTACTCTCAACAAACGTGTGTGATGTCGGTTGATTTTAATGAGAGAGAGCTATACAGGTGCATCGAAGACTTGGGATTTCAAAATATTTGATTGTTTTTGTTTGAAGGCTAATGGCTGAATTTTCCACACTGCCTTTCTTACAAAAATATAGGCATTGAGTTAACTAGTTAAGTGCTTCCCCATTTGCACCGTGGGAGCAGAGGATTGCATAAAGACAAACATGTCCTGTAAGTAGTCCCTAGCTCCCTAAATACACATGTAACTCTAATGCTATTATATTTCACAGAAGCCATGCATTTGTCAGCATAAATGTGAAAAAGCGATGTTTAGATGAATCCCCTCTCATCTTACTTTGCAATTACATTTGATTTTACAGGGGTACTGCAACAGTACTACAAGGATATGAAAAGCTACTCACTGAGAACTTTGGTCTAGATTGTTAAATGAAAAATTACTGAAACGCCCTAGGCTTCAAGAGGTCCGCATCAATTGCAGTGTAAGAAAACTGGCAGAGGACTTTAATATGTTCTATATAATTCGGTTAATAGTTTTAATTTTACTATAATCATGTGGCTAAGAGATCAGTTCTTAGTAGCTTAAGCACACTATGCTGCTGTTGCTTAAATTTTGTTTTTAGAGTTGGGGAAATAGGTTAATTTTGAGAATTCCTGGACCAGCAGGGAATTTGCAGAAGGACTGAGTTTTATAACCTGGGATTAAGCAGCTGTAAATGTTCTTGGAGCAGAGTAAAACTAAACCCTAGATAATGTCTATTCTCAGCAGTATGGATACATTCACTTCCAAATAAATAAAGGAAAAAAAAAAAAAAAGACATTGAGAGCTCGCTTGCCAAGATGCGTGCTGGGTACCTGTGTGTTTAGGGAGGAATACTGTAGGCAAGCCAAGCTACAGGACTGAAGCCTTCCAGTAGCCCCTGCCTGAGTGTGAGTGACCAAAATAGAGAATTACTGTCAGCACATCCTTACAGATACTGGTGAATGACTTCTCGGAGCGCTGGTAAGATTCAGAGACTCAAGCTTCAATACCACTTGGAGTAACTGTTTCTGCCATTTGTTTGGTCGTTTCTCGGTGTGATTAAAAAAGCAGCACTCGTCTTGGGCTTTTCTGAAGTTCTCTGACCTCTGTTCAGAAAGGGCACTTCATGCTGGCTTGAATCTGGCTGTGAGAAAGTGACACAAAATAAAACTTGGAAACAGACAATTGCAAACTGACCTTGGATGGACTGAGGGATTTACTGAAACATCTACTCTTGTAGAAATGCATGGTCCTTTGGGTGTAATATATATAACATCTAGAGTTTCAGAAACATTACAATAAATAGTGTGAGAGGGAATATGCTAACAAAAATGTTGAATGTGATCCAGCTTCACAAGAATGACAGCAACATTCTGAGTTGCGTATCTGGTCTGGTCTTTCCTACGTGTTTTAACTTGGGGTAGCATCTTTTTAAGTAGTTCAGATACTTTAGATCCCATAATAAGTGCAGGATTTAGATGTGTTCAAGTTTATGCAGGCTTGTTCTCTGCCAAAGAAAATATTTATCTGTGTGCCACCCTAACTAAGTGCTTCCTCTAGTCTATGGGTGTATGAGGTTCAGCTTGGAGTACTGTTGTTTGTTGTAGTGTGTATGGAAGAGGTGGGCTTCTAAAATTCTTTGGTTTAGGTTTAGCAGCAAGTGTTCAAACAGCCATTACAAGTCTATCATAAGTGCACTGTGGTCTCATTTGCTTTATCTTTTGTCTGCGCAATCTGAATTTCTTTATTTCGTTGTTGACACACAGAGGGTCTGAATATGGGCTACTGGTTGCTTGCTTTTGACCGTAGTGGGAAGCTGGTTTTGAGGACATGCTTTAGCAGGTTAGTGGGCTGATTTTTTTAGAAATATGTCTAAGCTACAGTGCAACAAGCTCTGTAGATATTTAGAGATTTTTAGAATTTGTAGAGTTATAGGTCCTACCCTAACTGGAAACTACCTTATTACACAGCTTCAAAGGGGGAATTTTTAGGGATCTAAGAATTGTCTTAAAAGTATAAACGTCTGTGGCACTGAGCGGAGGTTAGGATTACTTTTTTTTTTTTTTTTTTTTTTTTCATCCCCTCTCCTTCTCTATATTTTTCTGTTTAGGGAGCCAGTGTACAAGCCTAAACCTAAGATTTTCAAAAGGCAAAAGGAAAAAAAAAATATATATATATATATATATATTTATTAACCAAACTTAGCAAAGCCTGGAGAGCAATCAATCCCTAGGAATATTTAACTGTATGCTGGTGACTTTTAAAGACTTTACCACATCTTTGAGTCAACATCTGCACAAAGCCCTATCAACTTCACTGTGGCTCCTGATAGTTTTGACAACTATTCCAATAACACCTTATAAGATAAAACTGAGATTAAAGTCTAGATCATGACATGGCTTTACCTCTGGCATGAAAGTCTTTGTTTTTTCTTTAGACGGATGTGGTTACAGATTTCATGAATCCAAATAAACAAGGGCAAGAATCTAAATTATTATTATTTTTTCGACTGTTCTCAGTAAAATAGGGTTAGGATTTCACACCTGTCTCTTCTTCTTATATAAAATTCTAAAAATATTTGCAAGAAGCAGGTGAAAAATGTGGAATATTCTTCTACCTTCATTATACATATCTTATCTATTGGTAGTTGTGTAAGTGTATCTGTAATAATGATAATAAAAAGATTGTATTCTAGTTTCACAAGTCTTTAGATAGATTTTTTTCTTCCTTTTTTTTTTTTTTTTTTTTTTAAATTGTTAACGCTGAACAAGAGCATCTCTTCCAACCTCTTTGAAAGTGTTGTTCATTGAAGTTATACTTTGATCTTCATAGCAGAAGTAGTATTGCAGTGTTGAGTGTTGGAAGTATATGGAAGAGATTGAAGTGGCATTTTCATCTGTTTTCTACCTAGTATGTGAGATGCTTAAATATAAGCATAAAAATATGGTTCATTATAATCAAATATTTAATTTTTGGTATCCTAAAAATCTGTGGAACATCAACTACTTTCTATTAAACAAAGTGAAATAATCATTTTGAAAGAAACATGAAATACTGTTAGGAATGCCTTAATCAAAATGATAAAACAATATGAAAAGCTTGTGACCAACAAGCACAATTGCAAGATGCATGACTTGCAGTGAACTCCTACCTCTGTTTTGCAGATGTGTTTGTGCTTGGATTAAGTGAATAACGCTTAGTCAATTAAAATTTACGAGTATTTGTGACAATGAGGTCTATATAGTAGCAGACGTGGAATAAAGTGTTAAAACTATGAATTCTAGTGTTTCTGTGGCTTCCCTGCACAATGGCCCCATCTGCTTGCAGAGCAGTGGGAGGCTTGGGTGGATAGAGGCTGCTCACTCACCACTTTGCTGTGGGACACAGAGCTGGGGGGTGTGACTGGACGTTTGGTTGAGGGTCTGTATGGAAAACACATTACATGGTGGAAATATGCACAGAAAGAGGTCTGCAGGGTTTGCCCACATCGTGTCTAGGGTGGTTTTGTGTGTAGGAAAGTCTTTGTGGGCTTTGCTTGGTGTTGCAGTGTTTAGACTTGGGTTTTGTGCTGAACTGATGTGGATGTAAATGAATATTCTGCGAGATTTGAAGGAGAATATATGGTGCAATACTGTAAAAAATACATGAATAGAAATCCTTTATGCAAACCCTTCCTTTCTAGGAACAACTTTGTCTTTTGAAACTGTTGTGACCTGAGAAATGCAGAGAAAAGAGAAATCCAGTCCCCGTCTGTGGGTAATCTCTCTGTTTTAAATCAGCGCATTACTGAATGGAAGGGGCTCAGTTACAAGGTACCTTTGTGTTGCCCGTGTGCTGCAGTGCCCTGAAGGTTAATTAGTTTATCTGCTTACACAGCTAACAGGAGATAGAGGGGAGACAATTTATAAGTTGCTACCTGTCATGAGAATTTTGGGCATCTTTGAGAAATAAGACACACTCTTGGGGAAATTGAAAGTGTTCTTTAAGCATTAATAGCTATTTTACAAAACACCTTAGACTCATCTCGGCTATCATTCTTTAAGAAGGCTATCAAACTGGTTTCCTGAAATCCTTCATATATTCAATCAGTCAAGGCAAAATAAGACTTACCCGTGAGTACGGAGGGTTGGTATTCCCCTGAACAATCTGTTTCAGCCCATTAACTAGATGAAAATCCTCTTGCTGATGGGCCATAGCTTTGAAAATAAGCCCACCTCATGAATAGTTCTGGCATAAGATTTCTAAAAAGGCTCAGTTAATGCTTTTTCACAGCAAAAATAAAATGTAGACTTGATGGATTGTTTCTGAGTAAACTATGTTTTCTATTAGCACTTAATCTTTAAAGGCAGTAGGAAATGTGCTCCACACATGTATTCAAATCCTAATGCAATAAAGCTCATAAAGGCTATAAAATATTGGAAAGAAGACAGCATGGAAAGGAAATGGAAAAGTAAAGGAGGCAGAATGAACCTTTCTCTTTAATAAATCTGTTTTGCATTCTGTATTTGAACCTAGTGTAAGTAACCAGGCAACTGTACTCACATTTACAAAGTGTTGTCCTGCCTGTATAATTCTAATAGTGACATCAATACCCACAGCACCAGAGTTATAGCTCTGTTAGACAATTTTTTTTTCTTGTTTTAGCTCTGTGCGATTATGATTCATAAATTCAAGTCTTATATTGTTGACCTACACAAATACTTATTCCTTTCTTGCTCCCTTTTCTCTATTACTTCCTTCTGCCGTTGCTGTTCCCCCTTCTGTTAACCATCCTTAATTTGGTCAATGGTGGCACAGTTTTTTTCCTTGCTGCTTGCAAGAAAGAGAAATGGAAAGTTCATGTTAACATAGAAAGTACTAAAAATATGAGTTTTTTTTTTTTTTTTGTGAGTTTATTTTAAATACTTCTAAAATCAGGCTTTATTCATCTCCTGGTTTGCCATTTTCTTATTTCTCTGGTAGAAGTGGATCCTGTTTTCCAGAAGATGATGCAATTTTGAAAGAGAATATAGTCAGTGCATAAACCACATTTTCCTTCTCATAGAAAAATAGCGGAAAGAATCTAGAAAGATCATTTACTCTATTCCCATCCCGTAGGGTAGGATAAACCCTTTATTATTCCCTGCAGGTGTTTATCTAAGTTTTTCCTAAAGCCCTCTCGTGGTGGGGAGGGTGCACGATGCCCATCGCCAGTTGTTGCCCTGTCCTGCTGTGCTGCGTCTGGTGCAGCAAGAGCTGGCCTCCAGATTCTGTGTGCACAGCAAGGCTGCACTTCGTACAAAATATATCAGGATACACATGGAAGAGAAAGGCCTAGAAATAGCTGAATTGGTCATGACTTGGTTTGCTAGGACTGCTGATATACCGATGAGATATACGTACTGCGTTTCTTTGTTTATTGGTCTGCTTTTGTTCCTCACCTCAGAAAAATGTATTTTTTCCCCTGCATTCACATTCTCTTGAATACTCAAGGGACAGGTACAGTAAAAGCTGACCAACAACCACCTTGTTTATCATCTTAAAACCAAGGTAGTGTGAATGCATGTGTGTGCTGAGGGCTTGAACCAGTTTGTTTGTTTTAGTCGCAGTGGATGGACCTGCTACGGTTGCTGCCGCAAGCACTCGTCAGAAGGGTGTTATGTTCACTACCTCATATATGGATGCCTGTTTATGTATTAACTTTCCTTCTTAATCAAATAGTGTGGTAAGATTGTTAGAAAGGGGTAGAAATATCAATCCTGGGGGAAAATACGAAGTCAGTAGTTGAACCGCTGTTAACTTCAGCAGGCCAGTGTTTCACCTCAGCTGCCATCTTCAGCAGGCCAATCGCCATCATCACAGTGTCAGACACTTCGATATTGTGTCAAGGATATCTGCCCCCAAATTATTATTATTTCCTTTCCTTTCCTTTCCTTTCCTTTCCTTTCCTTTCCTTTCCTTTCCTTTCCTTTCCTTTCCTTTCCTTTCCTTTCCTTTCCTTTCCTTTCCTTTCCTTTCCTTTCCTTTCCTTTCCTTTCCTTTCCTTTCCTTTCCTTTCCTTTCCTTTCCTTTCCTTTCCTTTCCTTTCCTTTCCTTTCCTTTCCTTTCCTTTCCTTTCCTTTCCTTTCCTTTCCTTTCCTTTCCTTTCCTTTCCTTTCCTTTCCTTTCCTTTCCTTTCCTTTCCTTTCCTTTCCTTTCCTTTCCTTTCCTTTCCTTTCCTTTCCTTTCCTTTCCTTTCCTTTCCTTTCCTTTCCTTTCCTTTCCTTTCCTTTCCTTTCCTTTCCTTTCCTTTCCTTTCCTTTCCTTTCCTTTCCTTTCCTTTCCTTTCCTTTCCTTTCCTTTCCTTTCCTTTCCTTTCCTTTCCTTTCCTTTCCTTTCCTTTCCTTTCCTTTCCTTTCCTTTCCTTTCCTTTCCTTTCCTTTCCTTTCCTTTCCTTTCCTTTCCTTTCCTTTCCTTTCCTTTCCTTTCCTTTCCTTTCCTTTCCTTTCCTTTCCTTTCCTTCTAAACATTAAAGACATTAAATAATTTCTTTACCTTACAAAAAAAGCTGAGCAATTACAGTAAGATACCCTGAGCAAGCTAAGTTCCCTTTGTCAATATAGCTGAGGCCTTCCCTAACTTTAGGGGGTAGGTAAAGTCACATGCTCCTTGACTATCCAGGATTAAAAAAAAATAAATAAAAATTGAGATTTTCTGGCAAATGTAAGTTTAATGTATGACATTATATCAAACATTTACCAAACATCTGCTAAGGTTTTTACATGGGAAACAATATCCTGTGTAAACGGATCCCTTCAGTCCTACTTTATAGCATGTGTAAAGTCACAGGCATTTTGTTTCACGTGGGTGTATGTACAGTTTCTAAGCAGTAAAGAATATAGTATTGTAGGTTTAAAAAAATAAATAAATTCTTTTCATCAGTGGCCCTTTTCCTCAGCATTTCCCTCCTGAGAAGGGAAATTCTCCTCAGACCTGTCCATGCTTTTGGCATGCCAGTGCCCCATCTGCTCAAGATACTCCCTTCTGCAGACCACCCGAGTGTTTCCCCCATCACTCCCCGTCTGAAACAACTGAGGAAAAATTCTTGTGTTTAAGCTAACAGACAAATTCCAGTACATTTGCTTACCTTAGGGTTTATCTTATTTGGCAGCTCAGCCCATAGAGCTTGATCAGTAACTAGCTTTCCTTGGAATGCATATATATATATTTTCCTCCAAGATTGACTTTAACATACTTTTAGTGTGAGTAGCTTTGTGTTTCGAAAATCCCCTGTGGAGTGGTGGTGTTTCTTTAACCATTCTCAATTCCAGTCTGTAGGCCAACTCTGTTAATTGGCACATAGTATGTACAATTCCTTTCAGCATTTCTGTTTTGCTAGGAAATAAGATGCAACTTGGGAGCAATACAATATGTAAGACCGCATCCTGAACTTAGGCTTGTTATGGTTGGTAGGATTTTTACTACAGACTCGAATGCTCTCTTCCCCAGGCCTGCCTCAGGTAAATGACTGTCAGCTTTGGGTATTCCATATAATTAACTATCAGGTTGAAGATCAATGCTTAAAAAATAAATTATAATGATTGGGAAAAGAAAATAATTGTCCAGTGTATTTACGGTGCATTGATCCAATATTACGCTGATATTTGCAGCCAGCATTAGGTTAGTTCTTTAGACCAGAAATGGAAGCCATATACTCTTTTCTTAACCAAACTGAAACAATTAAAACCACCAGGAAAACTGAGCATCATGTCCAGGCATCATATTGTGGTAGGCTGGCTATTTTGTTTTGGATAGTTGAGGGCGCTTACTCTTAGACAATGGAAAAAATCAAAGTTTACTCACTTAGGGTCCCAAGGTAAATGAGCTTAATAGTTAAAGAAAGAAGAAAGGTGGAGGTAGTTGGTGCCTGTTTGAATTACAGATTAGCATTTGCCCTTGCCATTTCAATGCGTAGCTTGCTGTGGCTCTTTGTTTTCACGTAATCAGTTTAAGTTCTTAGAAGAAAGCAAACTAGCTTGACAAAGAATTTGTAATAAACAATAACAATAAAATATTAATGCTGTTTTTGCTGTTCTAGGTAAAAAAAAAAAAAAAAAAGTTTTCATTGAGGCTTCATGCAAGATTTTCCGTAATTATTCTTGATTTTTTTTTTCCTTGTACTAATGTTGAATTTAATTTAATTGAGGCATTCTGAAGAAAAGGCTGCCAGTGCTAATAACATTACAGAACTTATTAGGTTTTGACTTGCCCATAGCAAAATCAGACTTATAGTGACTGACATAATCCAAGACCCCACACTAACAGTTTAAAAGCGAAGTATCATCCTACTTACCCAAATTAAAACTAGCTGTGAAACAGAATTACAAGGTTTAAGTGTAAGCAAGAAAGAGATCTTTCTTCCCTCTGCTCCATAAAGACTACAATTCGTTTTTTAACCTTTCTACCCTAAAGTTGATGGGAAAATTCTGCAAATGGGCAGTAACATTACTGATGTAGCATTGTTTACATTTCTAGCTGATACTAGTGGTTTTGGTGGATTTCTGAGCAGGGAGATTGGGATTTTGAGGTGGTGCAGTTTGGAATCTAGACTGTTTAAAGATCCAGGCTAAAAGTAGTGTCATGTTCCTATGTTTATGTTCTTGCCAATTTCTGCAGTTTCCTATTACATTTTCTTATTTTAAATAACGGAATTTTCTGTCCTTTTACTATGTGAAAAACCTCTATAAAACAAGAAAACCGATTCCTTATGCAATAAAGGGTCTTGAAAGTGCAAAGTGAACACACTTCAAAGGAAAGGAACTATTTTTCTCTCATACATGATTTCAGTCATGTTAATTTTAATGATTAACGGTCAATACTAAGAAATATGTGTAACAGTGTATGATGACTATATTCTTGTGAGTTAAAATTCTGGTATATCCATTTGCTAGTGTGTTTCCCCCCCCACACCACAAGCTAAGTGTGTGATCGAAGAACTGTTATAGGGGGTGGAAATTTCAAACAGCACTTACCACAGATTTAACTACCTACATAAAATTTTGGTAGCAACTCTTACATTGACTTAGGATCAGTTTGGTCAAACTGCACTGCTTTTGAAAATCTTACTTTTTTTTTGAACAGATGTTTTGAATTCAGGCTTAAATTTCTACCATTCCATTGATTTCAGATTCCTACTAAAAGGTTGGTCCAGCATCTTATTGTAGCAGATAGATTTGTCTTTTATGTGAATGCATTTTTTGTCAGCTTGGTACAAATGAGTTTGAAACAGGAGCACTGTTCCATTTTGTGTTACCATATGAAAGTTCCTCGTATTTCATTGAATGAGACCCTCATGGATATTGGAATTCTAGTTGCTCGGATGTATGCCTGCTCTGAAGGATATGAAGGTAATAAATGCGTGCTTGTTTCTGGTCTGACTTGGATATTTTGAAAAGTATAAGCATGCAAATTGTATTTTAATATATTTGTGAGTCCTCAACATTACCTGATGGTATTTCCTAGCTTCACCTATCACTCAAAGTGCTTTGAATTTGATCTCTGACTTTGAACCTTATGTATGATTTTAGATCAGATAATGTACAGTGCCTATTCATTGCCTAAAATGTGGAAATGGATATCAACAGACTGAGTAATGGAGACTATTTGCCTGCATCTTTATTCAGGTTACTGTATCTTGAAATTTCTAGGAGATTTACCTAGCTTTGGGTAAAGACCCTTCAAATCTGAAAGCATCTGGTTGCTGCTGTGTGAAGCAGGAAGCATTGGAAAGTGGTCTTTTAATCATGTTGGAACTCTTCTTCATCTCTGGGGAGTCAAAAATCAACCACAAATCAGTAGGTGAGACTGTCCCGATTGCAGAGAATCTCCTGCTGGTAGGAAGAGACTGGCTTTATGTTTCACTTTTGCAGAAGAGTTGCTCTCCTGAGACGGCCTGGAAAGAGGAGAGTCCTTGGTCCTACTGCTCGTGAAGTGGCTCTGTCTGCTAAGTTTGGGTTTGCTACACGCTTTAAGCTTAATGTATAATGATGGTTGGAAGAGAATCGGCTCTGAGAGTCAGAGCTCTGGATTCTCCTCTCAAGTAACTTTCATCTTGTATTGGTTTTCCTTGGGACAGAAGAAAAATGAGCTCCAAAAATCTGTATCTGGCGTTACTTCTACTGAATGCATGACCTTAGGCTAGTTTGCTGAATTCCACATTCCTCTACCCTTACAGAATCCTAAAAACTACAGAAAAAAAGTGAAAAATGGTTGGAGAGAAATTGCTACATAAATATACAGTATTATTCTATGCAGCATTGGTTCCTCCCCGTATCGAGGGGAGGAGGAGGGAGGTGATGCTGAGCATACTTGGAATTATTTATCTGCCCACTCTTAATTGCTTAGTCTGATGCTGTTTACAAGGGTGCTAACTAAACAATTCCTCTCACTTGTCCCAAATGTGATGCGCGATGGTTTAGCCCTTGAATTGAATTCATTTACATGACAAATCATAGATTTAATGACTAGAGTCATGATGGTTGTAAATAAATTGAAAACCCTCGTTAAATGTACACACATGGTGAAAGGAATTATTTAAAAGGAGGCATAAGGGAATTGATTTGCTAAGTAATTTACATCCTTTTTTATTCTTTGTTGTTTAGCTGTTGTAATTATGTGGTGTAATTTGTCTTCTTGAAAGGGGATGCTATACCTGATGAGGTAGAAGGTGCTGTTAAAAATCTCTCACTGCTCAAAAGGAATTTGCACTGAAAATGATAAAAGGGATCTTTCTGGTTCTTTTTTCTTCCCCTTCAACAAGCTGTCAGGGGAAAAATGCCATCGCTGTTCTTGTGTTGTTTGTCTCAGATAGGAGAATGATGCTAAGGCCCATTCTGGCTGTGAATGCGCAAGGAATTTACCAACCTGTTGCACACTTAAGCCTTGGAGAAATTAATGTAGGCACTTCGCAGCTAATTGTGAAGACAAAGTTACCAATGCTGATGGCAAGGTTTACCAGTGTATGGGCATTGCTATGATTCAGTGTCAGAGTCGGAACTCCCTGTGGTTTTATTGTAGGTTTCCCCAAGCAGGATGTTTAGTTGGGGGTTGTCTGAGCAGTTGTCAGCTTTCTTAGAAGAATTGTCACAAAAGCCACCTACAGTTAGTAGCAGGTAGCTCAGAAACACCTAAATGTTTGTTGGAATGGTTTCTCGTCAATGAGCAGAAATAGACTTTAAAATGCTGCCTGTATTCTCAGCCTCTCTTTTCGTAAATTAATAATATTAACACTTCTGTTCTTAATACTCTGTGACAGGTTACCTCCAGCTGTGGGAAACCCTACAAGGGGTGGTTTCAGACCTGTTATTTTTCATGTATACAATCACCTTGTATTCTTTGTAGTTTTCATGGGATGGTTTCGCAATGGCAGCGTGGTGGATTCTGGCTGTAAGCTGCTCGTTTGCTGCTCTCTTTTACGAATGAGCACATAGAACTGCACAGATGCCAAAGTTTGGGTCTGGATGTATATCCAAAATGTCTGATGTTTCTAGCCAGTGTCAGGTTCTGGTGTTACCTTTCATCTTCTGGCCACAGAAGAAAACTTTGCAGGCTTTTGGCTGCTATGTTACTGAGAAAGGCCACACGCTGTTGGGGTAAGCAGAGTGGGCCAGTGCTCCCAACTGCACTGGCCCACTCTGGTGAAGACAGCTTACTTCTCATTGCATCCCCTTAGCATGGGATTGCTCTCAAAGATAGAAAACCTGCCAGCAGATGGATCTACCTCTCCCAGCAGCAGGTATGGGCAGCCCCAGTCTGAAGAGAGGAGGGGATTAGAGACCGAGCGGCCTTTTCACAGACCATCGATGTGGTGGGAAGAAAAAACTCCGGTGTCCTACTCCTCCTGCTTGCAAGTGATCCACAAAAGAGAGATTTGCTTAGTGCCCACGCTGGAATGCTACTGACAGTGCATTGTTAAGGGCTAAGCACGAGGCTGGGGTTAGGTAGATTTGCAGCTGTCACTGACTGGGGCTGTAAAGATGAGGAGAAAAGCAGATGATTTAGTTAACTTGGATTGTCATTATGATGTAGAAACGTCGAGCATCCCCCAGAAGCTGCCAATAGTCTTCCCATCTGGTGGGACTGTAAATACAGAGCATGGTGAGCAGCTGAGGACGGATTGCACGGCGCTGTGCTGGGGGCTCCTGGCCCCTCTCAGGGCTCTGGAGTCGCGTTGGGCAGAGCAGCCGGGGCC